>NC_086454.1:135867274-136187631 GCF_028390025.1 Pseudophryne corroboree | reverse complement strand
CCTGTTATACATGGGGTGGGGTGGCTCCGATGCCCTTTCTTGCACACAGTGACGGCACTGTTGCTAGGTATCCATTTCTCTGGCCCTGAGCAGGTCCGCCTCACCAGATCCTCTCCAGGGGTGAGGGGGTGGACTTGGATGGAATGGGGGGGCCCAAAGCATTTTGTCGCACCTGGGCCCACCGCTCGCTAGTTCCGCCACTGTGTGCGCATCAGATATGTCTGATGCGGTCTGACACATGATAGATCACATCAGATATATCTGAAGTGAATGTAGTGAAAATGAAAGCCAGGGTCCGATCCGATTCCCGGGACGCTCCCGGGAGAGTACAAGAGAAATCTGATGATATCTGCAGTTCAGACAAGTCTGAGTAGTGGATGGCCACCTTTAGGATCCTTTCACTGTAAACTGCTCTATATGTGAATTTACAGTCTGCATAGACAGAGGAATGGCTAACAGTCTTGTTGGTAGAAGAGACTGCTGATAAAACCCTAGCCAGTGTGCTGTGTTGTGAGGGTTACCTTTAAGATCCTCTTGTCACCTCAGGAATTTCTCTCTGTGGGCAGCCACACTCACAGTCTCTCCTCCAGGGTCAGCCTCACAAACTCAGTCACTGTATACTGGCTCAGTACACAACAGCTACTACAATCAGACAGAGAAAGGGTGCAGAGCAGGACCTCCTCCTCAGCTGGATGCACATCACTGCTCCCCTGTCAGCCAGCTGTCAGTACAGCCTCCTCGGATAATTTTCCATCCTCTAAATCTGTCCTTTCACTAGTGAGAGATGGAGCTGCCCTTGCAGCACAGAAGTCCCTGTCAGTGCCGGATTCCAGTCTATAGATTAACAGTTAAAAGATAGACAGTCATTAGGTAGACACCATATGGTCGACAGTCAAAAGTCAGACAGGGTCAAAAATCAGACAGTCAAAGGTCCGTCAGGGTCAAAAGTCCGACAGGGTCAAAAGTTAGACAGGGTCTTAAGTCAGACACAAAAAAAAGTTTTGTTTTGTTTTTTCTGTGTTTTTTTACAACTTTTACCTCATTTACTATCCATGTCACAAACTATTACCTTTTAGTAAAGTTGTGTCGAACAAAGCGGAGCAGAGCGAGACACAGAGCCCGAATCGTGGCGAGCGCAGCGAGTCCGCGTATAGACGAATTTCACCAAATTTGGGTTAAAAATGTTTAAAAACACAAAAAAAATATATTTTTTTGTGTCTGACTTATGACCCTGCCTGACTTGTGACTGTCTTACTTTTGACCCTGTCTGACTTTTGGCTGTCTGACTTTTGACCCTGCCTACCTAATGACTGTCTATCTTTTAACTGTCTATGTGCTATACCACACCCGTCAGTGCCTCACTATTCTTCTCAGAGCTGTTTCTGTTAGGGCTAGGGATGCCATCGACCATCGATGATCCAAAATCATCGATGGCCTATGACCAACTTTTACCATCGATGGGGGAGAACCAGATGATTTCCCTCCATCGATGGCTAGGCCTAAACGAATATTTTTTTTTTACAAGATGCCAGGACACTGAGCATATTTCTGCCCCTGACACCCATGAAGCCATGCCTCTGGCCAATGGCAGTGCCAGATACACATGATATGCCCCCCAGCAGTGCCAGATACACATGATATGCACCCCAGCAGTGCCAGATACTGTACACATGATATGCCCGCAGCAGTGCCAGATACACATAATATGCCCCCCAGCAGTGCCAAATACACATGATATGCCCCCCTGCAGTGCCAGATACAGATATGCCCCACAGTGCCAGATACAGCTATGCCCCACAGTGCCAGATCTAGATATGCCTCCAGTGTCAGATCCAGATATGCCCCCAGTGCCAGATCCAGATATGCCGCCAGTGCCAGATCCAGATATGCCCACAGTGCCAGATCCAGATATGCCCCCAGTGCCAAATCCAGATATGACCCACAGTGCCAGATCCAGATATGCCGCCAGTGCCAGATCCAGATATGCCCACAGTGCCAGATCCAGATATGCCCCCAGTGCCAAATCCAGATATGATCCACAGTACCAGATCCAGATATGCCCCCAGTGCCAGATCCAGATATGCCCCCAGTGCCAAGTCCAGATATGCCCCACACTGCCAGATCCAGATATGCCCCACAGTGCCAGATCCAGATATGCCCCACACTGCCAGATCCAGATATGCCCCACACTGCCAGATCCAGATATGCCCCCAGTGCCAGATCCAGATATTCCCCACACTGCCAGATCCAGATATGCCCCACACTGCCAGATCCAGATATGCCCCACACTGCCAGATCCAGATATGCCCCCAGAAGTGCTGCTCACCGCTGCCGGCTCCTCCGCTGCTGGACTCCTCTTCTAACACCACCGCCGGGATCCTCCGCTGCTGGACTCCTCTTCTAACACCACCGCCGGGATCCTCCGCTGCTGGACTCCTCTTCAAACACCGCCACCGGGCTCCTCTGCTGCTGGACTCCCCTTCTCCTAGCACCGCCGCTGGGCTCCATGGACGGTGCATGCTGCTGGTGTCCGAGAGGAGGGGAGGAGAGTGCAGCGTGTGCCTCTCCTTCCCCCACAGTAAGTACGATCTCCCCATCTCCTACGGCAATATGGCGCCAGTTCGTGAGCCCATTAAAGCTTGCAATCCAGCAGCCAACCAGGAGCTGGTTCGCAAGCTCTGATTGACTAGCGGCCGGCACCAAATTTGAAAGTGACAACCGCCCTTAAAAACCCAGCGCCCTGCGCGGCCGCTCAAGCCAAACGTGCCTGGAGCCGGCCCTGTTTGTACCTTAGAGGAACTACAATGCAGCAAGTTTCCCTATCAGAAGACCTACAGTAATACATGCTACTTTCCTTCTCCTAGCTATATACAGATTTGCAGAAGTGAGGACAATTGCTGGCAATAAGTGTCTTATTTGGAATCCATATAGGACACATATACAGTACTGCCAAGCATCTGGCACCATGTATAATGTACACAGCAGCAGGCTTATTTTTTCTGTCTTTGCTTGAAAAAAACTGTGGAACACATCCTGGATTGCAGCCAAAGAGGTTCAAGGGTCTTTTTTGCTGAATGAGTTTTTCAAGTCGAGTACACACTATTAGACAAAATGTGTACCCAGCCTGTGTACCCAACCAACAATGCATCAGCCGTCCCGTGCACACTGAACAATAATCTTACTAGATCTGTATATGACCACCCCGGCAACAGGAGGGTTTAAAACATGGCCACAGCACCTAAATGTAATCTACTAACTGACCACACCGGCCGCCCATCTGGCACCACGCAGCTACAGTAGGCAAAAAAGAAAAACAAACTTTCAGGTTGGCCAGGGCCCTCCTCCCCCAGTTAACCCATCACCCCCATCACCTGGTCCGAGCTGCGCATAGTAATGAATGATGTTGCAACGTCAATACATGTAGTGCTGCGCACGTGTCGGCCCTTCCCTTCTGACCATTCCTCCTTGCTGCCGCGGCCACCAAGAGGGAGCATGTGGTAATTGACATTGGGCAAGATGTACTAAGAAAAAAGAGGTAGGTATACCAGCGCTGGCTGTATGGAAATATAAAACAAATGGACGGTTTGTTAAAAAATAATAATAATCACAATTTATTCACTATGATACACCAAAAAAATCAATAACATATTAAAATATACATTTATATTGAAAAGTATATTGAATCATATGATGCCACCAATGGGAGTTATATGTTATTAGCGAATCCACTCCTGTTCTCCTAAGGTTCTGAAAACTTGGCTAGGACACTGTCCAGTATAATACAGTCACTGTATAGATCAGTGATTTTCAACCTTTTTTTTACTTGCGGCACACCGAACAATGTTTTAGAATTGCCAAGGCACACCATCCGTTCCCCACAGAACCCCCCCCCCAAAAAAAAACCAAAAAAAAAAACAAACAACAACACATTGGCCCTCACAGTAATAAAAAATCCACACATACATTGGCCTACACAGAAAAAAACAATGACATTGCTCCCCACATAAATCATGTTGCTCCTTACATAAATCCTATTGGTCCCCACATAAATCAATCACATTGCTCCCCAAATAAATCATGTTGCTCACACATAAATCAATCACATTTCTCTAACGTCCTAGAGGATGCTGGGGACTCCGTAAGGACCATGGGGAATAGACGGGCTCCGCAGGAGATAGGGCACTTTAAGAAAGCTTTGGATTCTGGGTGTGCACTGGCTCCTCCCTCTATGTCCCTCCTCCAGACCTCAGTTTTACACTGTGCCCAGAGGAAGATGGGCTCACTGCAGGGAGCTCTCCTGAGTTCTTTGCATTAGAAAGCATTTTTGTTTGGATTTTTCTATTTTTACAGGGAGCACTGCTGGTAACAGGCTCCCTGCATCGAGGGACTGGGGAGAGAGGAGCAGACCTACTTAAATGATAGAATCTGCTTCCTCGGCTACTGGACACCATTAGCTCCAGAGGGGATGAACACAGATTCGTCCTGGGCGTCCACCCCCCGGAGCCACGCCACCGTTCTCCTCACAGAGCCAGAAGAACAAAAGCAAGAAGACGTCTCAGGCGGCAGAAGCCTTCAGCGGCTTCACTGAGGTAACGCACAGCACTGCAGCTGTGCGTCATTGCTCCACACACCTCACACACTCCGGTCACTGTATGGGTGCAGGGCGCAGGGGGGGCGCCCTGGGCAGCAATAATAACACCTCAAAACATGGCAAACAGATATATACATGTACAGCTGGGCACTGTACATGTATATAAAAGAGCCCCCGCCATTTTTACACAAATTTGAGCGGGACCGAAGCCCGCCGCCGAGGGGCGGGGCTTCTCCCTCAGCACTCACCAGCGCCATTTTTCTCTCCACAGAACGCTGAGAGGAAGCTCCCCGGACTCTCCCCTGCTTACACAAGGTGAAGGGGTGTTTAAAAGAGGGGGGCACATAATTGGCGGATAAGATATTATACAGCGCTGCTGGGGGAAAAACATTTTGTGTTGGTCTCCAGGGTCATTGCGCTGGGGTGTGTGCTGGCATACTCTCTCTCTGTCTCTCCAAAGGGCCTTAAAGGGGATACTGTCTTCAGAAAAGAGTTTCCCTGTGTGTGTGAAGTGTGTCGGTACGTGTGTGTCGACATGTTTGACGAGGAAGGCTCACTTAATATGGAGGGGGAGTGTTTGAATGTCAGGTCGCGGTCGGCAACGCCGACACCGGACTGGGTGGATATGCTGAATGTCTTAAATGCAAATGTGAATCTCCTGCATAAAAGGTTAGACAAGGCTGAAGCTGGGGATCAGTCAGGTAGCCAGACCGTGCCTGTCCCTGTGGTGCCAGGACCTTCAGGGTCTCAAAAGCGCCCCATATCCCAGGTCGCTGACACAGATACCGACACAGATACTGACTCTAGTGTCGACTATGAGGATGCAAAATTATAGCCGAAGGTGGCAAAGGGTATTCGATACATGATTATTGCCATAAAAGAGATTTTGCATATCACTGAGGAACCCCCTGTCCCTGACACGAGGATTCACATGTATAAAGGGAAAAAGCCTGAGGTCACGTTTCCGTCCTCATTTGAGCTAAGCGAATTGTGCGTAAAGGCTTGGGAGTCTCCGGATAGGAGACTACATGTTCCCAAAAGGATTCTTATGGCGTATCCTTTTCCACAGAAGGATAGGATACGATGGGAATCTTCGCCTAAAGTAGACAAGGTGCTGACACGCTTATCCAAGAAGGTGGCACTGCCTTCTCCGGATACTGCTTCCCTCAAGGATCCTGCTGATCGCAAGCAGGAAATTACCATGAAGCACATTTACACACATTCAGGGACTATCGTTAGACCGGCCATGGCGTCGGCCTGGGCTTGTAGTGCTGTCGTGGCATGGGCAGACTCCTTATCTACGGAATTTGACACCTTAGATAGGGATACCATTCTAATGACCATTGAGCATATCAGAAATGCTGCCTTGTATATGAGGGATGCTCAGAGAGACATTTGTTTACTAAGCTCCAGAATAAACGCTATGTCTATTTCTGCTAGGCGACTCTTGTGGACCCGACAGTGGATGGGAGACGCCGACTCAAAGCGGCATATGGAGTCACTGCCTTACAAGGGGGAGGAGTTGTTTGGAGAAGGCCTCTCGGACCTTGTCTCTACTGCTACGGCCGGTATATCGAATTTTTTACCTTATGTTCCCCCGCAGCATGCGAAGAAGGTACCGCATTATCAAATGCAGTCCTTTCGTTCCAATAAAAGCAAGAAGGTACGAGGATCGTCCTTTGTTGCCAGAGGTAAAGGCAGGGGAAAAAAGCTGCACTCGGCTAGTTCCCAAGAGCAGAAGTCCTCCCCTACTTCCGCAAAGTCCACCGCATGACGCTGGGGCTTTCCGGGGGGGGGGGGTCAGATCAAGTGGGGGCACGTCTTCGTCTTTTCAGCCACGTCTGGGTTCTCTCACAGGTGGATCCCTGGGCAATAGAGATTGTTTCCCAGGGATACAGACTGGAATTCGAAGACATGCCTCCTCGCCGGTTTCTCAATTTACCGAAATCCCAGCTAGTCCCTGCAACGCATCTGACCTTTTTGGGCTTGATTCTAGACACAGACCAAAAAAGAGTTTTTCTTCCAGTGGAGAAGGCTCAGGAGCTCGTAGCTCTGGTCAGGAACCTATTGAAGCTAAAAAAGGTTTCAGTGCATCATTGCACAAGGGTTCTGGGGAAGATGGTGGCTTCATACGAGGCCATTCCCTTCGGCAGGTTCCATGCAAGGACCTTTCAATGGGACCTATTGGACAAATGGTCCGGGTCCCATCTACACATGCAAAAACGGATCACCCTGTCTCCCAGGGCCAGGGTGTCTCTCCTGTGGTGACTGCGCAGTACTCACCTCCTGGAGGGTCGCAGGTTCGGCATTCAGGACTGGGTCCTGGTGACCACGGACGCGAGCTTCCGAGGTTGGGGAGCTGTCGCACTAGGAAGAAATTTCCAGGGTCTCTGGTCAAGCCTAGAGACTGGTCTCCACATCAATGTCCTGGAGTTGAGGGCCATATACAACGCCCTACGCCAAGCGGAGGAATGGTTTCGGAACAAACCGGTTCTGATTCAGTCAGACAATGTCACGGCAGTGGCTTATGTAAACCGCCAAGGCGGCACAAGGAGCAGAGTGGCCATGGCAGAGGCGACCAGGATTGTACGTTGGGCGGAAGGCTATGTAAGCGCACTATTAGCAGTGTTCATCCCGGGGGTGGACGATTGGGAGGCGGACTTCCTCAGCAGGCACGACCTGCATCCGAGAGAGTGGGGACTTCATCAAGAAGTCTTCACACAGATCACGATCGGTGGGGACTGCCTCAGATAGACATGATGGCGTCCCGCCTCAACAAAAAGCTAAAGAGGTATTGCGCCAGGTCAAGAGACCCTCAGGCAGTTGCGGTAGACGCTCTGGTGACACCTTGGGTGTTCAGATCGGTCTATGTGTTTCCTCCTCTACCTCTCATACCCAAGGTGTTGAGGATAATAAGAATAAGAAGGGTCAGAACAATCCTCATTGTTCCAGATTGGCCAAGGAGGACTTGGTATCCGGATCTGCAAGAGTTGCTCACAGAAGATCCGTGGCCTCTTCCTCTAAGGCAGGACCTGCTGCAGCAGGGGCCCTGTCTGTTCCAAGACTTACCGCGGCTGCGTTTGACGGCATGGCGGTTGAACGCCGGATCCTAGCGGAAAAAGGGATTCCGGAGGAGGTCATTCCTACCCTGATCAAGGCTAGGAAGGACGTGACGTCGAAACATTATCACCGTATATGGCGAAAATATGTTTCTTGGTGTGAGGCCAGAGCTGCTCCTACGGAGGAGTTCCAGTTGGGCAGTCTGCTTCACTTCCTTCAAACGGGAGTGAATTTGGGCCTAAAATTAGGGTCCATAAAGGTTCAAATTTCGGCCTTATCCATTTTCTTTCAAAGAGAATTGGCTTCTTTTCTTGAAGTACAGACTTTTGTGAAGGGGGTGCTGCATATTCAGCCTCCCTTTGTACCTCCGGTGGCGCCTTGGGACCTTAACGTGGTATTAAGTTTCCTCAAGTCACCTTGGTTTGAACCACTCAAAACAGTGGAGTTGAAATACCTCACTTGGAAAGTGGTCATGTTGTTGGCCTTAGCTTCTGCAAGGCGGGTTTCGGAATTGGCGGCTTTATCATATAAAAGCCCATGCCTGATTTTTCACGTGGATAGGGGAGAGTTGAGGAGTCGTCCTCAATTTCTGCCCAAGGTGGTCTCACACCTTTTCATATGAACCAACCTATTGTCATGCCTATGGCTACACGGGACTTGGAGGATTCCGAGTCCCTTGATGTGGTCAGGGCTTTGAAGATTTATGTGACCAGAACAGCTAGGTTCAGGAAGACTGAAGCTCTGTTTGTTCTGTATGCGGCCAACAAGGTTGGCGCTCCTGCTTCAAAGCAGACTATTGCTCGCTGGATCTGTAACGCGATTCAGCAGGCGCATTCTTCGGCAGGATTTCCATTGCCTAAATTGGTTAAGGCCCATTCCACTAGGAAGGTGGGCTCTTCTTGGGGGGCTGCCCGAGGGGTCTCTGCACTACAACTGTGCCGAGCTGCTACTTGGTCGGGGTCAAACACCTTTGCAAAGTTCTATAAGTTTGATACCCTGGCTGAGGAGGACCTCCTGTTTGCTCAATCGGTGCTGAAGAGTCATCGGCACTCTCCCGCCCGTTTGGGAGCTTTGGTATAATCCCCATGGTCCTTACGGAGTCCCAAGCATCCTCTAGGAAGTTATAGAAAATAAGATTTTACTTACAAGTAAATCTATTTCTCGTAGTCCGTAGACGATGCTGGGCGCCCGTCCCAAGTGCGGACTTCTTCTGCAAGACTTGTATATAGTTATTGCTTATGTTATAGTTGATCGGGTTTCAACCGAGGCTATGTTATTGTTCATACTGTTAACTGGGTAGTTTATCAGTAGTTGTGATTGGTGTGGCTGGTATGAATCTTGCCCTTAGATTTACAAAAATCCTTTCCTCGTACTGTTCATCTCCTCTGCGCACAGTTTCTCTAACTGAGGTCTGGAGGAGGGACATAGAGGGAGGAGCCAGTGCACACCCAGAATCCAAAGCTTTCATAAAGTACCCTATCTCCTGCGGAGCCAGTCTATTCCCCATGGTCCTTACGGAGTCCCCAGCATCCTCTAATGACTATGAGAAATAGATTTACCGGTAAGTAAAATCTTATTTTCTCCCCACTTAAATCCTATTGCTCCCCACATGAATTATTCACATTGTCCCCCCCCCCCCCCCCCATAAATCTATAAATCCTATTGCTCCCCACAGGAGAAATAACATAACAAATATTAGCCCCTACCGGTCAGCTGTCCTCCTCCCTGTCCCTCAGTGGCGGGGGTTGTTCATAGTGGATTGCTGCGAATACTGAGCAGTGGGCGGTCGGGCAGGTGTGGATGTAGGTGGGCAAGGAAAGCTGTGGATGCAGGCGGAAATTGGAAGATGTGTATGCAGGCGGGTGGGCTGGCTGGGTGGTGAGATGTGGCGGCCGTGACCTATGATATCACACCGCTGCGTCATCAAGGCACAGGTCACAGTCGAAGCATGAATGATCCTCTAAGAAGAGCCTGGGCCAACAGTTTACTCTGAAAGTGCAGGAAGCTGCTCTGGCTCCGCGGCACACCTTGCAACTGGTCGCGGCACACTAGTGTGCCACGGCACACTGGTTGAAAAAGCCTGGTATAGATAATGACGTTTTTACCGAATATGTATAGCAGTGGCGTAACTAGAAATTTTTCTCCCCCAAGCCAAAAAATTCCTCGGC
Source organism: Pseudophryne corroboree (assembly GCF_028390025.1). NCBI lineage: Eukaryota > Metazoa > Chordata > Amphibia > Anura > Myobatrachidae > Pseudophryne > Pseudophryne corroboree. The sequence continues at coordinate 136,177,812 of NC_086454.1, read as the reverse complement.
GCCCCCCCCCCCCCCATCTCCCATAATTGGCACTTATAAAGGGACAAACATGCCGCAAAAAGGGTGTAGCTTCATTGAAATGGGTGTGGCTTCGCATAAAGGGGCGTGGCATTGCAGGAAAAGACTACCTTATACCCCAGTTTTGCAACCTGCACGCCCAGACGTTAGCACCACAGGAAAGAAAAATAATCCTGATTCATGCCCCTTACATTATTTGTCATTTTTCCTCCTTATAGTAATGCCCAGTATACATTATGCCACATACTGCAATGGCCTTAGACATTATGCCACACACAATAATGCACATGACACAATCTGCACACACCGTAATGCCCCCGACACATTATGCCACACACCGTAATGCCTGTGACACATTATGACAGGAATTGCAATGCCCGTTATACATTATGCTACACACTGCAATGCCCCTAATACATTATAGCACATGTACAGGAAAAGAAGATGTATCTGCACACTTATTGATCTGTAAACTACTTGGATCTTATCCGATACTTGAACCCCAATAAGGAAATTATGAATCTAATATTAGATCTCACTGTGTGGGGGTGCAGCCCGATTGCAACTCAAACTGAATATGAATAGAGGGGAAAAGACAGGGAGGGAAATCGAAAAGTAGTTGCCTAGTAGGGCGCACTGGTATAATTTGTACTCTGGTATTTATATAAAACTTAGCTTTTATTGCTTACGCCTTCTAAAATATCCCTTTTCTCTGGGTATTTACACAGCAAAACATAGAGGTTAAAAACTTAGACATATACAGACATATAAGTGAGAAGAAATAGAAATAAATTTGAGTAGATTTAAAAAGTGGTACTACCACATATAACTCCTGATGTGGTGTAGAAATAGAAATATATTTGTAGTGCCCTTATGGGTCCAGATATAATGTCTGATCAGATCACTCAGTTCTATCTATTCAATATTAACACAGCCTATTTTGTACTAGTGAAATATTGCAGAGTTAAAAGATGTATGTCTAATTGCAACCTGGTATTGTAGAAGTATAATGTGAAAAGTCACTTGTCCCAATAAATCTCTTTTGCAGATGTGATGTGTGTTTTTGTGTGTGCGTATAATATACACGTTTTTATTCATTTAATACATTCCACACCATCACTACATATATATCTTGCTGACTTTTTATTGGAAAAAAGTGCCCCACAGGTAGGTACCCCTACAATAAGGGTCAGAAATGCTAGAGAGATATGTCTCTTATTTAGGTGAATTCCACATATTCACTTCACATTTTATATCATTGATTTTTATTGAAGAGATACCATGGATTAATGTCCCTATAGTAAACAATAGTCAAGGGATATGTCACAGAATTGTGCTATGGCTCTTAAATTACATAGGTGACAATTCTATCAATCCTATACACTTGCCAGCATTTACTTGTCCAGTGATACTTTCACTCTAATATTGTAGCAACCTGTATTCGCGGTAGAATGACACAGGAATGATATTGCTACATTGCTGTTATTATTCTGGCTGCACCTGTGTTTATGATTAAACAATGTATCAAGTTATGCTGCACAGTACACTTCACTTGTGTATCACTGGGTTCTGCTTGAAGGCTAGAGAGTATATACTCAATCACTAGTTCATATCTTTTATATTGATAAATGGAGCACAGTATTCATGTGTAATTACCATGGATCAACTACTATCACTATAGAATATGGTAAGTATAATATTTGGTTGCCACGTGCTAAATATAGCACCTGAGTGAGTAAGTTTCAAAGTGGCCGCACAGTGCTGCTACTGACATACACACATATTAAACAATGACATCAATCATTTAAGGTCTGTGTCTGAGTATCTGAATCGTATACGGTTTAAACACTCTTGGTGGTATTCCCTGATAGCCTGTCCTGATACTTGCATTTGATTCCTATCACCTCAATATTCGAGGGTGTCAGAGAGGTCTAGAGTGACTGTCTATCTAATTATTTCTACACCATTCAATACAATATTAAGGAGTGTGGCAAGCCGCTGAAACGCCGACGTGCACGTTTCGCTGTATAGCTTTAACGAGGCTGAACCCGATTGCCTTCCGTGAGCATAATTTCTAGGATTGACCACAGCCAATCATATGCCAGATGCAGATCATGTGTACTATTCCGCCAATAGCGGCGCATCCGCATCCCATTCGGGCACTGGTCACATGGACAGCGACGTTGGCCCACTCCGATCACGTGGTATCCGACGTCACTCGTCACTCCATGGTTACAATGTAAACAATCGGCCCGATCACGTGGTTGGGTCCTTTGAGGTCTCAGTGTGTACTATTCTATTTACTCTGCAAAACCCAAGAAAGAAGCACAAAATGTTGATGCGCTTAGGTAAAACATGGTACTGTTAAGTACATATCCTGGACTGACTCATCTTATTGAGGATTTCAACACACCTTCTCCGTATTGTGTATTGTATCTTCCAATTACCATAAGAACATAAACTGCATTATCACTTATTGGATGGTGTATTATACCACAGTTGTCCCCATACTTATGGGATATCTCATATCACCAATGAAGTCATAATCCCACACGGAAATCGGAGACGTAATCCTGAAGTATAGATCTTACAAGGTTAAATAAAAATCATATCCATGAGATAGGAAAATATTGATATTACCCTAATTGACACGGGGGATCCAAAACAAGTCATGGCAAAGATAGATTCACTTAAATGGCCTACTAAGATGGTACCAATATTGGAGTCCTTGTATACCTTCAATGTGTCCTAGTTGTACAGGTAAGTATATATCAGCCACAAGGGCTGTAATTACTGGTGTTGGAGCAATTATTCTTCAATCTGTCTCAGAGGAGCCAAATATGGGCCATATGAGATGAGTCATGATAAAGATGGATTCACTTAGGTGGCCTACTGAGATAATCCATATTGGAGTTCTTATGTACCTTTATTGTATTCTTGTTGTACAAGTAAGTAGGTGGTCCACTGAGATAATCCATATTGGAGTTCTTATGTACCTTTAATGTATTCTTATTATACAGGTAAGTATATATTAGCGAAAAGGGCTGTAATTTCTAATGTTGAAACAATTATTCTCCAATCTTGTCCAAAAAAGACCAAATATGGGCCACATAAAACTGTGGCCATGTAAAATAATCTCCATGTTGGGATTCTTGACTGATTCCTAATCGCACTGGTAAGTGTATAATCAATAACCTAAAAACTGTACCTTCTAATTTTAGCACATCATTCGTATACCTTCTCCTGCGAGGCATGTTCATCATATGTCCTCTATGAACGTGTATTGTACTAAAGATTATTTTATCCCTGTGTGCCAAGCCTGGTATAAAATATATTGGACCTCTAAGAATTCCTAACGCGATCCAGTGTAGGATTCGAATCATTGTATTCAAACTCAATTGAGTCAATTGCCACACTATCACATTATTACATAAGGATATACACGGAAAGGAGTACTGGCATATGATAGCCAGATACTGGACTGTCCGTCTGGTTATAATTTATGAGTGACCAGTTAACTACAGTCTCATGTAGCTTATCAAGGGGAGATGTTTGAATGGGAACTAAAGTGATATGTTTAAAAATCAACTCTTATGATTAACATAATTCCTCCTATAAACAAACCCCTAGGTGAAATTGAATAATTATTCGAACTGATATTATTGTCATTTACAAGAAAAAGGGGGGGGGGGGATGATAACAATATTGAATCTAAATTAAGATTCAATATTGTTATCATCCCCCCCCCTTTTTTCTTGTAAATGACAATAATATCAGTTCGAATAATTATTCAATTTCACCTAGGGGTTTGTTTATAGGAGGAATTATGTTAATCATAAGAGTTGATTTTTAAACATATCACTTTAGTTCCCATTCAAACATCTCCCCTTGATAAGCTACATGAGACTGTAGTTAACTGGTCACTCATAAGTTATAACCAGACGGACAGTCCAGTATCTGGCTATCATATGCCAGTACTCCTTTCCGTGTATATCCTTATGTAATAATGTGATAGTGTGGCAATTGACTCATTTGAGTTTGAATACAATGATTCGAATCCTACACTGGATCACGTTAGGAATTCTTAGAGGTCCAATATATTTTATACCAGGCTTGGCACACAGGGATAAAATAATCTTTAGTACAATACACGTTCATAGAGGACATATGATGAACATGCCTCGCAGGAGAAGGTATACGAATGATGTGCTAAAATTAGGAGGTACAGTTTTTAGGTTATTGATTATACACTTACCAGTGCGATTAGGACTCAGTCAAGAATCCCAACATGGAGATTATTTTACATGGCCACAGTTTTATGTGGCCCATATTTGGTCTTTTTGGGATAAGATTGGAGAATAATTGTTTCAACATTAGAAATTACAGCCCTTTTCGCTAATATATACTTACCTGTATAATAAGAATACATTAAAGGTACATAAGAACTCCAATATGGATTATCTCAGTGGACCACCTACTTACTTGTACAACAAGAATACAATAAAGGTACATAAGAACTCCAATATGGATTATCTCAGTAGGCCACCTAAGTGAATCCATCTTTATCATGACTCGTCTCATATGGCCCATATTTGGCTCCTCTGAGACAGATTGAAGAATAATTGCTCCAACACCAGTAACTACAGCCCTTGTGGCTGATATATACTTACCTGTACAACTAGGACACATTGAAGGTATACAAGGACTCCAACATTGGTACCATCTTAGTAGGCCATTTAAGTGAATCTATCTTTGCCATGACTTGTTTTGGCTCCCCCGTGTCAAATAGGGTAATAGGAAAATATTGATATCTCATAGATATGATTTTTATTTAACCTTGTAAGATCTATACTTCAGGATTACGTCTCCGATTTCCGTGTGGGATTATGACTTCATTGGTGATATGAGATATCCCATAAGTATGGGGACAACTGTGGTATAATACACCATCCAATAAGTGATAATGCAGTTTATGTTCTTATGGTAATTGGAAGATACAATACACAATACGGAGAAGGTGTGTTGAAATCCTCAATAAGATGAGTCAGTCCAGGATATGTACTTAACAGTACCATGTTTTACCTAAGCGCATCAACATTTTGTGCTTCTTTCTTGGGTTTTGCAGAGTAAATAGAATAGTACACACTGAGACCTCAAAGGACCCAACCACGTGATCGGGCCGATTGTTTACATTGTAACCATGGAGTGACGAGTGACGTCGGATACCACGTGATCGGAGTGGGCCAACGTCGCTGTCCATGTGACCAGTGCCCGAATGGGATGCGGATGCGCCGCTATTGGCGGAATAGTACACATGATCTGCATCTGGCATATGATTGGCTGTGGTCAATCCTAGAAATTATGCTCACGGAAGGCAATCGGGTTCAGCCTCGTTAAAGCTATACAGCGAAACGTGCACGTCGGCGTTTCAGCGGCTTGCCACATTCCTTAATATTGTATTGAATGGTGTAGAAATAATTAGATAGACAGTCACTCTAGACCTCTCTGACACCCTCGAATATTGAGGTGATAGGAATCAAATGCAAGTGTCAGGACAGGCTATCAGGGAATACCACCAAGAGTGTTTAAACCGTATACGATTCAGATACTCAGACACAGACCTTAAATGATTGATGTCATTGTTTAATATGTGTGTATGTCAGTAGCAACACTGTGCGGCCACTTTAAACTTACTCACTCAGGTGCTATATGTAGCACGTGGCAACCAAATATTATACTTACCATATTCTATAGTGATAGTAGTTGATCCATGGTAATTACACATGAATACTATGCTCCATTTATCAATATAAAAGATATGAACTAGTGATTGAGTATATACTCTCTAGCCTTCAAGCAGAACCCAGTGATACACAAGTGAAGTGTACTGTGCAGCATAACTTGATACATTGTTTAATCATAAGCACAGGTGCAGCCAGAATAATAACAGCAATGTAGCAATATCATTCCTGTGTCATTCTACCGCGAATACAGGTTGCTACAATATTAGAGTGAAAGTATCACTGGACAAGTAAATGCTGGCAAGTGTATAGGATTGATAGAATTGTCACCTATGTAATTTAAGAGCCATAGCACAATTCTGTGACATATCCCTTGACTATTGTTTACTATAGGGACATTAATCCATGGTATCTCTTCAATAAAAATCAATGATATAAAATGTGAAGTGAATATGTGGAATTCACCTAAATAAGAGACATATCTCTCTAGCATTTCTGACCCTTATTGTAGGGGTACCTACATGTGGGGCACTTTTTTCCAATAAAATGTCAGCAAGATATATATGTAGTGATGGTGTGGAATGTATTAAATGAATAAAAACGTGTATATTATACACACACACACAAAAACACACATCACATCTGCAAAAGAGATTTATTGGGACAAGTGACTTTTCACATTATACTTCTACAATACCAGGTTACAATTAGACATACATCTTTTAACTCTGCAATATTTCACTAGTACAAAATAGGCTGTGTTAATATTGAATAGATAGAACTGAGTGATCTGATTAGACATTATATCTGGACCCATAAGGGCACTACAAATATATTTCTATTTCTACACCACATCAGGAGTTATATGTGGTAGTACCGCTTTTTAAATCTACTCACATTTATTTCTATTTCTTCTCACTTATATGTCTGTATATGTCTAAGTTTTTAACCTCTATGTTTTGCTGTGTAAATCCCCAGAGAAAAGGGATATTTTAGAAGGCGTAAGCAATAAAAGCTAAGTTTTATATAATAATAATAATAATAATAATTTTATTTTTATAGCGCTCTTTCTCAAACAGGACTCAAGGCGCTTTACAGACATCAAAAACAATGCACATGATACAGAGGATTTGAGTAATACAACAATTGATAAGCAACAGACATAAAAGAAAACCTTAAGCCCACAGAAAGCATAACGCAGGATTGGTGCAGGCATTTTGGGTAATAACTTCCAAGGGTTGTGTATTCCACCCTCACAAGGTACCAGGTGCAGCAGCCATCTTAGGCGCTCGGCGTAGGATTACCCAGGGTGGGATAGTCCACCCCTAGAAGTGATGACACAAAATGGGGGTGATTTCAGAGTCCTACAGTTCAGAGTAGGGTTCCATCAAAACCATCAGGCCTATGTATTTTTCATCCCATCCACAAGTGTACCATATGGGGCAGCCATGTTGGGCGCACTTTGGAGGTTACACTGTGGGAGGTGAGCCATACAAGGGCCAAGGTCATATATGGGAAAACTGATGCTTATGTAGTAGTATGATGTACCCTGCATGTAGGGCACAATGGAAAGGTGTGCAATCAGTGGAGGTAAACATTACTGGAAAAACACATGGTGGGGTGGAAGCGAGCAATGGAGGAAAAAAAAAATAGCAGGTAACTAGTGTACCAGAGTACAAATTATACCAGTGCGCCCTACTAGGCAACTACTTTTCGATTTCCCTCCCTGTCTTTTCCCCTCTATTCACATTATAGCACATACAATGTCTGTGACACATTATGACACACACCGCAATGACCCTGAGACATTATACCACATACCACAATGCCCGTGATATAGTATACAACACACCGTAATGCCTGACACATTATGACACACACCGCAATGTCCATGATACATTATGCCACATACTGCAATGACCCTGAGACATTATACCACATATCACAATGCCCGTGATATAGTATACCACACACCGTAATGCCTGTGACACATACCGCAATGCCCGTTATACCCTATGCCACACACCGCAATGCCCGTTATACATTATGCCACACTGCAATGCCCCTGAGACATTATACCACATACCACAATGCCCGTGATATAGTATGCCACACCGTAATGCCTTGACACATTATGACACACACCGCAATGTCCGTGATACATTATGCCACACACCGTAATGCCCATTACACATTAAGTCCTACAGTAAGGCTTCTAATTACTTTTAAATTACCTGCTCGTTGCCAGGGGTTTCATGCTCTTGGTTCCATGCACGGTGCCAGGGGTTTTCATGCTCAGGGTGTCATGCTCATTGCCAGGGGTTTCATGCACTGGGTGTCATGCTCGTTGCCAGGGGTTTCATGCACTGGGTGTCATGCTCATTGCTAGGGGGTAGTGCTTGTTGCTAGGGCTGTGCTCCCAGTGCCACATATGCCCCCAGTGCCAGATATTCCCCCACAGTGCCAGGTACTCACATGCCCCCAGTGCCAAATATAGCCCCCCCCATGTGCCAGGTACACGTATACCCCCTCAGTGCCACATATGCCCCCAGTGCCAGATATTCCCCCACAGTGCGAGGTACTTACATGCCCCCAGTGCCAAATATAGCCCCCCCATGTGCCAGGAACACATATACCCGCCCCAGTGCCACATATGCTCCCAGTGCCAGATATTCCCACACAGTGCCAGGTACTCACATGCCCCCAGTGCCAAATATAGCCCCCCCCATGTGTCAGGTACACATATACCCCCCCAGTGCCACATATGCCCCCTCAGTGCCACATATGCCCCCCTCCCCCTGTGCCAAATATGCTCCCCCAGTGCCAGTTAAATTCCCCCCTCCCCCCCCAGAATGATGTGAAAATTCAGAAAACTGGATTTTCTCAGTTTTTTCAGCATTTTCTGCTTTAGTACATCCCACCCATTGTATTTTTACTTCATTTCCATTTCTAATAAAGAACAAAAATCCATGAGCGCAGGGTGAGATCAGGCCGCAAGAGAGCGTTCAATGTTGCTGGCATTTCCATACCATTACAATGGCAATTCACCCTCCTCATGGCTAATTGAATCGATCCCATTAAGCAGGGCCGAATTAAGGCTGGTGGGGGCCCAGAGGTAACGAAGTTGTGGGGGATCCCCCACTAGTAAAAGTGATAGGAAAACCCTCAGCACCCCTCTGTACCACTGACACATGCACGCACACACGGACACATACATATGGACGCCGATGTACCTGGACGCTGCAGCATCGGTTGTCCAGGCGCCGCACCACCTGTATACCCAGCCGGATCCCAGTCAGTGTCTCATGGGATTGTACCTCCCTATCCCGTGAGACTCACTGTAGAAGCAGGAGCTCCTTTGGCGGCCACTGGAGAGGAACTCCTCCACTTCAAGCAGCACTGTGTGGGGGTCCCTAATATGTGGGGGCCGCGGGATGACCATCCCTGTCACTCCTCCCTTAATCTGGCCCTGCCATTAAGTGATGTACAGCTTAATTGACAACCTAATTTATCAATAGTATATAAAGATATATGTATGGGGGGGCGTGGCCTGGAGGCTGACTGAGCAAGTTACATTTCATGTGAGCTCCCAGGGATCTGGGAGTTTCTGTACAATATACTAACATCCCCACGCTTATTATTCGCCCTGTGTGCTTTTATTATCTTCCTACATTCGTGGGGCAGGCAGTGAGTAAGAGCTGCGGAATCGGGGAGCCGGTTTCCTGGCTCCCGCGGATTGCGGCCTACTCATTGCCCTGAAGCCGGGGCCTAAATTACAACACGTTCCCCTGGTCTGGTGGTCGGCCTGCCCGGGACGTCAGAGGGGCCCACCTGGACCCTGTCCCTTGCTGGGACATTCCTACAGCTCACCTGGTGGTCCTGGCTGATCGGCGGAGGTGATCCGGGACCGGATCGTGGCCGAGGTGCGCGCTCCGGAGCCCGAGCGGTGGCCATCTTGGAAGTCGGGTGAAGAGAGGAGACGTAACGGCGGCCCGGAGGAGACGTCCGGCGGCCCTCGGGAGCGGACGCTCTGCTGACCCGGCTCCAGTAAGGTGATCACACCTCCCTTCTCCGTGTACTCCTGCCGGGCGCCCGTGGCGAGCTGCTGCGGGAGGTCCACCGGCCCGGCCGCGGCTCCCCCCCTGCCTGTCGGGAGTATAGCGGCTGTTCCGACAGACAGCCCCCCGTATACCTGGAGTCCGGAGGTGGCCTAGCCGCACCCTGGGGTATAGACTGCCCCGTGCGGAAGACAAGGAACCCCTTTTCTCCCTCCACCCCACTGGCTCACCTGTGGACACACGGAGGCCCTGTGCGCACCTGCCCCTCTGCGAGTCCGCCCGCGGCTGTGGGTGGCCCACTGGACGGAGCGGGAGGTCGACACAGACCCCTACAACCTCTAGCTGCCTAGCGTTACGCCCCGGGGCCGTGAGGGGGAAGCCCAGATTACCAAGGCCGTAGGGGCGGATACGACAGACCTGGCCCCCTGTCCTGCCGACGCTTCCCTCGTCTGCCTGGATTCCTCCATTGTGGCTGGGCGACACCTCCGGATTTGTATCCATGGTTATATTGTGGGAGGCACATAAGTGTGTGATTAGAGGTCAGTGCATACAACTAGGCTTCCGTCTGAAAAAACAGAAGGTCGAGTGTAGAAACGCCTTACTAGAGAAAATAAAAAAATTGGAACTGACTCATAAGTCCACATTGGGCGTCGGACATCTTTGCTGAGCTTCAAACAGCAAGGCAAGCTCTTAATACTTTACTCAGCGATGGTACCCGTAGGGCGTTCCGTAAATGTCGACATAAATATCATAGATGGGGAAATAAACCCGGTAGACTTCTGGCTCGTGCTCTTAGAGCTCAGAGATCTTTAACGTACATATCCAAACTTACGGACGCTGATGGGAGGTCCCGGGCCTCTGATGCAGAGATAGCGGAGATTTTCCATAATTATTATTCGGCTTTGTACAATCTGACCTCTAAGCGGACATCAACTGCACGCAAAGATCACAAGCACAACATACAGAAGTTTTTGGATGAAATTACATTCCCGACTCTCTCAACGGACATTACCCAGGCCCTAGATGACCCTTTTACTGGGGAAGAACTGCTGGCTGCCCTGAAGTCGTCCCCCAACGGTAAAAGCCCGGTGCCGGATGGTTTCCCAGTCACATATTATAAGGCCTTTCAGGACAAACTCGTCCCCCTTCTCCTGCAGGCCTGCAATGCCATATCATCAGCGGCCCCTCTATCAGGCCAGTCCTTGAGTGCCCATATTACTGTCATCCCGAAAGACTCTAAAGACCCGACACTCCCTTCCAGCTATAGGCCGATTTCGCTGTTAAAATAAGATTTTACTTACCGATAAATCTATTTCTCGTAGTCCGTAGTGGATGCTGGGGACTCCGTCAGGACCATGGGGAATAGCGGCTCCGCAGGAGACAGGGCACAAAAGCAAGCTTTTAGGATCACATGGTGTGTACTGGCTCCTCCCCCTATGACCCTCCTCCAAGCCTCAGTTAGGTACTGTGCCCGGACGAGCGTACACAATAAGGAAGGATCTTGAATCCCGGGTAAGACTCATACCAGCCACACCAATCACACCGTACAACTTGTGATCTGAACCCAGTTAACAGTATGATAACAATGAAGTAGCCTCTAAAAAAGATGGCTCACAACAATAATAACCCGATTTTTGTAACAATAACTATGTACAAGTAATGCAGACAATCCGCACTTGGGATGGGCGCCCAGCATCCACTACGGACTACGAGAAATAGATTTATCGGTAAGTAAAATCTTATTTTCTCTAACGTCCTAGTGGATGCTGGGGACTCCGTCAGGACCATGGGGATTATACCAAAGCTCCCAAACGGGCGGGAGAGTGCGGATGACTCTGCAGCACCGAATGAGAGAACTCCAGGTCCTCCTCAGCCAGGGTATCAAATTTGTAGAATTTTACAAACGTGTTCCCCCCTGACCACGTAACTGCTCGGCAAAATTTTAAAGCCGAGACCCCCTCGGGCATCCGCCCAAGATGAGCCCACCTTCCTTATGGAATGGGCACTTACAGATTTTGGCTGTGGCAGGCCTGCCACAGAATGTGCAAGCTGAATTGTACTACAAATCCAACAAGCAATAGTCTGCTTAGAAGCAGAAGCACCCAGCTTTTTGGGTGCATACAATATAAACAGCAAGTCAGACTTTCTGACTCCAGCCGTCCTGGAAATATATATATATATATATCTCTATATATTTTTAGGGCCCCGACAACGTCTAGCAACTTGGAGTCCTCCAAGTCCCTAGTAGCCGCAGGCACCACAATATGTTGTTTCAGGTGAAACGCTGACACCACCTTAGGAAGAAACTGGGGACGAGTCCGCAGTTCTGCCTTGTCCGACTGGAAAAACAAATATGGGCTTTTTTAAGACAAAGCCCCCAATTCTGACAATCGTCTGGCCGAGGCCAGGGCCACAACATGGTCACTTTCCATGTGAGATATTTCAAATCCACAGATTTGAGCGGTTCAAACCAATATGATTTTAGGAATCCCAACACTACGTTGAGATCCCACGGTGCCACTGGAGGCACACAAGGGGCTGTATATGCAATACTCCCTTGACAAACGTCTGGACTTCAGGAATTGAAGCCAATTTTTTCTGGAAGAAAATCTACAGGGCCGAAACTTGAACCTTAATGGACCCCAATTTGAGGCTCATAGACACTCCTGTTTTCAGGAAGTGCAGAAATCGACCTAGTTGAAATTTTTTTTTTTTTCGTGGGGCCTTCCTGGCCTCACCCACGCAACATATTTTCACCACATGTGGTGATAACGTTGTACGGTCACCTCCTTCCTGGCTTTGACCAGGGTAGGTATGACTTCTTCCGGAATGCCTTTTCCCTTAGGATCCGGCGTTCAACCGCCATGCCGTCAAACGCAGTCGCGGTAAGTCTTGGAACAGACAAGGTCCCTGCTGGAGCAGGTCCTTTCTTAGAGGCAGATGCCACGGTTCCTCTTGGAACAGACATGGTTCTTGCTGAAAGCAAATCCCATCTTAGCTCCCGAGGCCATTAGTCCTCTGTGAGCATCTCTTGAAGTTCCGGGTACCAAGTCCCTCTTGGCCAATCCGGAGCCACGAGTATAGTTCTTACTCCTCTACGTCTTATAATTCTCAATACCTTGGTTATGAGAAACAGAGGAGGGAACACATACACCGACTTACACCCACGGTGTTACCAGGACGTCCACAGCTATCGCCTGAAGGTCTCGTGACCTGGCGCAATACCTGTCCCGTTTTTTTTTTTTTCGGGCGGGACGCCATCATGTCCACCTTTGGTCTTTCCCAACGGTTCACAATCATGCGGAAAACTTCCCGATGAAGTTCCCACTCTCCCGGGTGGAGGTCGTGCCTGCTGAGGAAGTCTGCTTCCCAGTCGTCCACTCCCGGAATGAACACTGCTGACAGTGCTAACACATGATTTTCCGCCTAGCGAAAAATCCTTGCAGTTTTGACCACTGCCCTCCTGCTTCTTGTGCCGCCCTTTCTGTTTACGTGGGCGACTGCCGTGATGTTATCCCACTGGATCAATACCGGCTGACCTTGAAGCAGAGGCCTTGCTAAACTTAGAGCATTATAAATTTGCTCTTAGCTCCAGTATATTTATGTGGAGAGAATTCTCCAGACTTGATCACACTCCCTGGAAATTTTTTCCCTGTGTGACTGCTCCCCAGCCTCTCAGGCTGGCCTCCGTGGTTACCAGCATCCAATCCTGAATGCCGAATCTGCGGCCCTCTAGAAGATGAGCACTCTGTAATCACCACAGGAGAGACACCCTTGTCCTTGGATATAGGGTTATCCGCTGATGCATCTGAAGATGCGATCCGGACCATTTGTCCAGCAGATCCCACTGAAGAGTTCTTGCGTGAAATCTGCCGAATGGAAGCGCTTCGTAATAAGCCACCATTTTTACCAGGACTCTTGTGCAATGATGCACTGACACTTTTCCTGGTTTTAGGAGGATCCCGATTAGCTCGGATAACTCCCTGGCTTTCTCCTCTGGGAGAAACACCTTTTCCTGGACTGTGTCCAGAATCATCCCTAGGACCAGCAGACGTGTCGTCGGAACAACTGCGGTTATGGAATATTTAGAATCCACCCGTGCTGTCGTAGAACTACTTGAGATAGTGCTACTCCGACCTCCAACTGTTCTCTGGACCTTGTTCTTATCAGGAGGTCGTCCATTCTCTTTGACGACGAATCCTCATTTCGGTCATTACCTTGGTAAGGACCCGGGGTGCCTTGGACAATCCAACGGCATCGTCTGAAACTGATAGTGACAGTTCTGTACCACGAACCTGAGGTACCCTTGGTGAGAAAAGCAAATTTTTGGGACATGGAGGTAAGCATCCCTGATGTCCCGGGACACTATATAGTCCCCTTGTTTGCTATCACTGCTCTGAGTGACTCCATCTGAATTTGAACCTTTGTAAGTGTTCAAAAAATTTTTTTCGATTTAGAATCGGTCTCACCTAGCCTTCTGGCTTCAGTACCACCATATAGTGTGGAACAATACCCCTTTCCTTGTTGTAGGAGGGGTATTTTTATTATCACCTGCTGGGAATACAGCTTGTGAATTATTTTCAATACTGCCTCCCTGTCGGAGGGAGACATTGGTACAGCAGACTACAGGAACCTGCGAGGGGGGAAACGCCTCGACATTCCAATCTGTACCCCTTGGATACTACTTGTAGGATCCAGGGGTCCTGTACGGTCCCAGCGTCATGCTGAGAACTTAGTAGAAGCGGCGGAGGGCTTCTGTTCCTGGGAATGGGCTGCCTGCTGCAGTCTTCTTCCCTTTTCTCTATCCCTGGGCAGATATGACTCTTATAGGGACGAAAAGACTGAGGCTGAAAAGACGGTGTCTTTTTCTGCAGAGATGTGACTTAGGGTAAATAATGGTGGATTTTCCAGCAGTTGCCGTGGCCACCAGGTCCCATGGACCGACCCCAAATAACTCCTCCCCTTTATACGGCAATACATCTTTGTGCCGTTTGGAATCTGCATCACCTGACCACTGTCGTGTCCATAAACATCTTCTTGCAGATATGGACATCGCATTTATTCTTGATGCCAGAGTGCAAATATCCCTCTGCGCATCTCGCATATATAGAAATGCATCCTTTAAATGCTCTATAGTCAATAAAATACTGTCCCTGTCAAGGGTATCAATATTTTTAGTCAGGGAATCCGACCAAGCCACCTCAGGTCTGCACATCCAGGCTGAGGCGATCGCTGGTCACAGTATAACACCAGCATGTGTGTGTATACTTTTTAGGATATTTTTCAGCCTCCTATTAGCTGGCTCCTTAAGTACGGTCCTATCTGTAGATGGTACCGCCACTTGTTCTGATAAGCGTGTGAGCGCCTTATCCACCCTGAGGGGTGTTTCCCAACGCGCCTTAACTTCTGGCGGGAAAAGGTATACCGCCAATAATTTTCTATCGGGGGAAACCCACGCATCATCACACACTTCATATAATTTATCTGATTCAGGAAAAACTACAGGTAGTTTTTTCACCTCACACATAATACCCTTTTTTGTGGTACTTGGAGTATCAGAAATATGTAACACCTCCTTCATTGCCCTTAACGTGTGGCCCTAAAGGAAAATACGTTTGTTTCTTCACCGTCGACACTGAAATCAGTGTCCGTGTCTGGGTCTGTGTCGACCGACTGAGGTAAATGGGCATTTTACAGCCCCTGACGGTGTTTGAGACGCCTGGACAGATACTAATTTGTTCGCCGGCCCTCTCATGTCGTCAACCGGCTTACAGCGTGTTGACATTATCACGTAATTCCATAAATAAGCCATCCATTCCGGTGTCGACTCCCTAGAGAGTGACATCACCATTACAGGCAATTTGCTCCGCCTCCTCACCAACATTTACCTCATACATGTCGACACACACGTACCGACATACAGCACACACATAGGGAATGCTCTGATAGAGGACAGGACCCACTAGCCCTTTGGGGAGACAGAGGGAGAGTTTGCCAGCACACACCAAAACGCTATAATTATCCAGGGACAACCTTTATATAAGTGTTCCTCCCTTATAGCATTTTAATATATGTACATATTGCCAAATCAGTGCCCCCCCTCTCTGTTTTAACCCTGTTTCTGTAGTGCAGTGCAGGGGAGAGCCTGGGAGCCTTCCCACCAGCATTTCTGTGAGGGAAAATGGCGCTGTGTGCTGAGGAGAATAGGCCCCGCCCCCTTTTCGGCGGGCTTCTTCTCCGGAGTTTTTGATATCTGGCAGGGGTTAAATACATCCATATAGCCTCAAGGGCTATATGTGATGTATTTTTCGCCATACAGGTATTATACATTGCTGCCCAGGGCGCCCCCCCCCCAGCGCCCTGCACCCTCCGTGACTGCTGTGAGAAGTGTGCTGACAACAATGGCGCACAGCTGCAGTGCTGTGCGCTACCTGATGAAGACTGAAAGTCTTCTGCCGCCTGGTTCCGGACCTCTTCATCTTCAGCATCTGCAAGGGGGGTCGGCGGCGCGGCTCCGGGACGAACCCCAGGGCGAGCCCTGTGTTCCGACTCCCTCTGGAGCTAATGGTGTCCAGTAGCCTAAGAATCCAATCCATCCTGCACGCAGGTGAGTTGAAAATCTCTCCCCTAAGTCCCTCGATGCAGTGAGCCTGTTGCCAGCAGGACTCACTGAAAATAAAGAACCTAAAAACTTTTTCTAATACCCCTTTTACACCTACGAGCACGGGTCGCAGCCGGGAGCCTGACACGGGAGCTGCCCCCTGCTGCGACCCGTGCTCGGTCCCTTTCCCATTAGCAGTCACAACCCGGCATATGCCGGGTTGGTGACGCTTCTAGCTACACGGCAGGGGCGGCGCAGGGAGATCACATGATCTCCCAGCGCCGCCCATCCATACAGTGTAAACGGGAGCCGTGTTGCATCGACACGGCTCCCGTTTACACTACACCCTACCCGGATCATTCCCGTGTCCTACCCAGGTAAATAGCCGGGTAGGATTCACGGGTCACTTGATCCGGGTTTACCCTTTTCCACTTGCCAAAAACACGGGTAAATGCGCGCCCCCGTGCATTTACCCGTGTTTTTTGAGCTAGTGGAAAAGGGGTATAAGTAACTCTTTAAGAGAGCCACCTAGATTGCACCCTACTCGGACGGGCACAAAAACCTAACTAAGGCTTGGAGGAGGGTCATAGGAGGAGCCAGTACACACCATGTGATCCTAAAAGCTTGCTTTTGTGCCCTGTCTCCTGCGGAGCCGCTATTCCCCATGGTCCTGACGGAGTACCCAGCATCCACTAGGACGTTAGAGAAATGTAGATGTTAAATTATTTGCAAAACTCATGGCTAATCGTCTTAGACCATTACTGCCAGGTATACTACACCCTGATCAGGTCGGATTTGTTATGGGCAGAGAGGCAAGGGATAATACTATCAGAGTTATTGATCTGATAGCGCACGCGCAGATAACTGGTACTCCTCTCATGCTCCTCTCCACTGACGCAGAAAAGGCCTTTGATCGGATAGATTGGGATTTTATGGAGGCAGTGCTTCGGCGCTTGGGTCTAGGAGAGGTTTTCCTGCAGAGGATTCTCTCATTATATAGAGCCCCGTCTGCTCGGGTTAGGGTGAATGGCGTCCTCTCTGAACCCATATCAATTTCCAACGGCACACGCCAGGGTTGCCCGCTATCACCCTTAATCTTTGTTCTATGCATGGAGGCCCTGGCTAGGGCGATCAGGTGCAACCCTAACATTACGGGCATGCAGGTGGGCAAAATTGACCATCGTCTGGCCCTCTTTGCAGACGACTTATTGGCGGCCATAACGAATCCTTTGATTTCTCTACCCAATCTTATGAAAGAATTTGCACGGTTCGGAAACTTGTCGAACTTTAAAATTAATTACTCGAAATCTATGGCAATGAATGTCATGCTCCCGCCTACAACGGCATCCCTCCTGTCACAGTCATTTCAATTCACATGGCAAAAATCCCACATTACATATTTAGGAGTTCAAATTCCATCGGCACTCAACACTATAGTCAATATTAACCATATACTGCTACTTCGCAAACTGAGACAGGAGATGAGACACTGGCTCACGCAGAGGTTCTCATGGCTAGGCCGAATAAATATAGTGAAGATGAATATCCTCCCCAGGTTGCTATACCTTTTTCAAACCGTCCCGCTGAAACTCCCCCCTCAATTCTTAGCTGTAGCACACAAGGCGATAAGCCACTTCATTTGGGGCGGACGGAAGCCTAGGTTCAAGCATAGCCATTTATCTAGGCTGAAATCTCAAGGCGGGAAACAGTTACCTATGATTTCTACATACTACCATGCCACACTACTACATAGAATTGTAGACTGGTCCCGCCCCACTTCACATAGGAAGCAGTGGGTTGACCTGGAGTCTTCTTCCACCAATCTTAACCTACAAGCGGTGCCCTGGTCTCCTAAATTTAGTCGCTCATCACATCCCACTTTGGGGCCCACCTTAGCTTTATGGCGGACGCTCCGCTACAAGATGGGAATCTCATCTAAACGAACATCCCTTATACTGTACCTATTTTCGACAATCCGTTATTCCCCCCGGGAAGGTCTAATAAGATTGCTTCTAGATGGGAGGGGGCGGGTGTGACCAGGGTGCTTCACTTGCTTGCACGTGGCGAACTCAAAACATTCTCTGAAATACAGAAAGTGGGCGATATTCCTGCTCAAGATTATTGGTTCTACCTCCAGGTACACCACTTTGTTACCTCACAGAGAGGGGCGATAGACCTTTATAAGGCTCTCACTCCCTTTGAATCCATGTGCAATCAGGAGATAGCCCCCTCACATGTTGTGTCGGGTATCTACAAGATTCTTCAACAGGTTTCCTTCCCTACAGTCCCTTCTTTTTATGATTCCTGGGATAAAGATTTAATGCACAGGGGAATCAAGATCCACTGGGACACACATTGCAAGGTTATGGCGCAATGCTCCACTAGCCTGGACGTTGTGGAAACCCATTACAAATTACTGACGAGATGGTATAGGTGCCCGTCTCTTCTACATAAATTTTACCCCTCAGTTTCCCCTCTGTGCTGGCGATGTGGTAGAGATACAGGTACACTGATCCACATTTGGTGGGACTGCCCGTTAATTACCCCATTTTGGAACACAATCACGGATTTATCAACAAAGATTTTGGGAGGCCCTGTGCCAACGTGTCCGGACTTTTGGCTATTATCACATTCAGATATTCCCCTCTCCCGCTACAAGAAATCCCTCCTTAAACACTTAAACAATGCGGCAAGATCTGTACTTCCGGTGCACTGGCGATCCACTAACCCACCGACAATATGGGAATGGTTCCAACGCATTGACTTTTACATGCATATGGAAGATGTTTATTCTGCCGCCTTAGACAAATACTCAGACTATATAGCTACCTGGCTTCTTTGGATAGACTTTAAGACCACTAGGACCTATGCTGATTACGCACCCTGACTATTCACGGCTGATGGAGGCTGTCGAGGCCCCCACACTGGCTTCTGCAGTGTTCTATGATTGTGGCCTTTCTACTCTACTCCCCCCCTTCCTCTTCTCCCATGTTCCCTTCTTCCCCTTGTCTTTCTCTCTTTGTTTGTTTCCAAATGCTCGCTACCTTACACTTTGTATAAATACTGTGTTACTAAGCAATATTGTTATGGGATTGCTCCTTATTTCTGATTCTGTAACTTCGGCTGAACGTTACGCAGTTTAAAATGACATCTATGAATCTGTTAATCCCTCTTCTTTGCAACCACTTATTTATGTTCTGTAACTACAGTTGATAAACTATGAGACTGTTATCTACGGTCTATTTTCTTTGATATGTATGCTGAAATGTTTGGAAAATGTTCTATATTGCAAAATGAAAAATAAAGAATTTAAAAAAAAAAAAAAGATATATGTATGGGGGAAATTTTCTCTTGTGTGATACTACTTTAAATAATAAAACATGATTGGGAAGTTTGCTCTGTTCCAGCAAGCCAGGTATTTTCAACTTTTGAAATTTGGGTTTTCCAACGCGCCCCCCATCATTATTCATGAAAGACCTACTAAGGAAAGAGAAGACAGGAAGGGATAAAGAAAGGGTTATTATTAACAACATACGGAATTATGCAATCTGAAGTCTAAATCACTGTGTACTGTGCCGTAACAATCAGTGGCGTGCGGTGAGGTCAGTGGCTGGTGAGGCACTTGTCAAAGTCAGAAAAATATCTCTATGCACACTGCCATATTTGCACCTCACGCTGGTCCGCGCTGCGCATGCGTGCGCTTTCCCGTGATAGCGCATACCCGCTGATGCGTGCACCCGCTCGCATCGGTATGCGTATTTACGGTAAGGAGTATGTAGTCGTAGCGTGCGACCCAATCGTTACATATTTCCACAATTAACGTAGTTTATAGATCATGGTCCCTTTGATAGATTCTGAAAGTTTGGTTAATATAGAATGTCCCTGAACGGAGGAATCCCTCTTTGTATTGTAGGAAGGGTCTAACAGGAGTCATACAGCAGTGTTTGGTACCCATCGGAAGAGTATTTAAATAGCAATACTCCGGTGTTGGTTTGGAGCGTATTAATCGCTCGTGCGAATAGTTATGGACATAAGAAGTTTATGTCCATTACTATTATTTACTCTTACTCAGGTATGCGGCGGGAAACCCAGTGTCCCACCCACCTGAGCTGTTTGAAATCGTCACAGCCCACCTGTATGAATCAACCTATGACCTCTTGTTATAGTGCGAAGCCGAATTCCTGTGTCCAATGGACGATCAGATTGTAGGGACCATTAGATTGCATTGTGTGTGGGGCATAAATAGGCAGGCCGACCACATCCAGCTCTCACTCTTCAACGGTTCTCATTGCTGAAAATCGGGTGCTGGATGTCCAGGCGCATGCGATCGTTTCCCCTTGTGCGTAAGTTTTTCTCCGTGATCATATTGTCTTACTGTGAGCCATTTCTCTCATCTCTCTCTCTCTCTCTCTCTACTCTTTCTCTCGTATTTTCCCTTAATTAGATTGTATTGTATTGTATTTATAGTGTAGTTATTTGGTTAGGAAGTCTCTGTTATATTGTAGTGTATCATTTGTACTGTGATTCCTTTTTACAAGTATATTAGTTATAATACATTTAATAGGCTTTGGACCCTAAACAAGTATCTGTGTATTTTCTCATAGTGTTAAGTGTTCACAGAGCGTCGGTGACGCTCAAGCAGCTTTGTAGTTAATCAGGTTACACCAGGTTGCACTTACACACTGTCTCTACATAAAGGTATACTGTGTATCTCATTGTTAAAGGTATAGATATCAAGGTATAGCGTTGTGAGCGTCTGCGCCGCTGGTGATCTCCTCGTGGTCTCGAGCGTCCGCTACGCCATAGCGAATCATTACGTTTGTCGGTAGCCAATAGTGTGCCAGTCTGTGATCTCTGGGCCGTGAGCGAACGCGACGCTTGAGCGTCTCGCCTACGGCTGAGCGATCGTTACGCAAGTAGCGTACCCTTACGGTACTTCTTACGTAGTCAGCGTACAGTGTTCTTAGACCTCTTAAAGGGTTATTTATACGATAAATAGATTCAGCTTTATCAATTGGCGGCTCGTCCTGTCCTTCACATATCTGCACTAGGTAGATCAGCAGACATTATCCCCCAGCAAAGGGTGGGAGGTTGTCTCGCAGTGCTGACGGGATAAGCGTCTGCTTCGCTTAGATAAAGAGTGCTGAAGGAATCCGGGAACCGGAGGTAAGAACAAAACGCTTGTGTCTTTTAAAACTGTTTATTTGTCTTCTGTCTTGCGTACATACGCACGCATACATACATATATATATCTGCATTTCTTTTTCATTTTCGTATATCACTATCCTGTTTGCCAATTTTATAGTTGATAGAAAAGTGCTAAAAGAGACTTGCTGTTATTTTATAGTTTAAGAATAGAGGTAATAGTTAAAAGTGTAGAGAAACACACAGGTTTGCCTGGGAGATAAGGCAAAGCCAGTGGGGTACGCGGTAGATGATCAGGGATCGTCTACATTGATAAAAGTTTATTGTGTTACGGTGGATCTTTGCATTGCGTACACGTGTCTCTAACAAAGACTAGCGTACGCAATCCAAAGGCCGACGCACGCAGCGTACATTACTCAACGGAGCGTCCGGTTACGCCCACGTAGCTCAAATCACGAAAAGTTGAATTTTAGCGCAAAGCGATAATTAACGCAAAGGCGATAGTTAGCGCTAAGCGGTAAATAGCGCAAAAGGCGATAAATAACGCAAGTCTATTTTTGGAAAATCTGAAATTTAGTTTAACAGATCCTGCTCCTAATTGGTAACACAGCTGGGCTAAAGAAAATTTCTGCGCAGAAATAGATATAGAAACGAAAGTGTACATGTGTTGAGTGAGTGTGTTTTTTTATCACATAAGAGGTTGAACCAAAAAAGAAATCGGGTACTCGTAAGGGACATACGTATAAGTGACATATACGGTGGCTAGGGAGGCATCCTTGGTTAAACATAATATTTGAGCATTAGAGTATAGCGGACCAGTATAGAACAAGACCAGGAGGTCAGACCAGGAGGTCGTAACAACAAGACCAGGAGGTCATAAGGAGACAAAGAAGTCCGCTATAAAGGTAAGAGGCACAACCCCGGGGGTTGGTGCAGAACCCATATAGGCCATACAAGCTCTGGCTGAAGGAATTCGCAGCCGAAATTTTCGATTCCATTGATCTCTCAGTACATAACAGGTAGTGCTTATGTACTGAACGATTGTACCGCACGTCATTGTGTGCATTAGTAAACCTGACTAGTATCATTTTGCGTACAAAAGTCATAAACGCTAGTTGTACATTCTGACGTGATTTGTGTAATTTTTTATTTTTGAAGGGAAGTTCGCTGGTCACTCAGGAACTATCTAACAGCCCCACCTTTACTGGAAAGAGTAAGTGTCCTGCGGGTAACCCTCACATGTTCCAGTAAACAGAAGGTTTCTGGTAGGGCCCTGTATCGAGTACGCCAGCACCATATCGGTGTGATCAGGTCGTATTGGTCGAGGTGGGCGAGTGAGTGGGGTACTCGGTAAACCGCCACCGCCGGCCTATTTTGAATAATTTGGTTTGCTGTAAGGGTTCGCTGAAGACCGTGATATAAAGATCAAAGGAGTAGTAAGCAACGCCTGCAGATTATGGGGGCCAGTTGTTCAGGTAGGGGGCGATCAACCTCGGTTCGGGTTGATTCAGAGAACCGACCAGTCGGGTCGGCAAGGTACATCATGTGTGAGAAATATGGAAGTCACACAGGGGTTTTATGTGATGAATGGGAGAGAATGACTGTACAAGACAGGGAGAAATTCCCAAGAATAGGTAGCTTCAGTCCAGAAGTGTTACAAAATTTAAGGAGGAGGATATGTCTCATAAAATCAACAAAGAGACGAATCCAGCATCATGATTATTTGCAGTTATGGCAACAGGAAGGTGAGATACAGAGAGGTTTGGCTCTGGCGGCGGGATCTGGGGCAGTCAGGAAACTGATAGCCACAGCCCCGCCTCCACCATACATTGCAGGAGAGAAGTTGATTGCGGAGAGAAACGCACTGGGGTGTAAAACACAAACTCTTAGCAACCCTGTAAATGTTAATGATGTTAACCAAGTAACCCATGCAATTATTAACCCGTGCAAGTTGTACCCTGTTCTGAACTTTCCTCAGGAGTGTGATCAAGAAGACGATTCGGCAACAATTTCAGCGCTCTCTCTAGCGGCCACCATATCAGAAACCACAGTAGGAACTGCACCACTCACGAGATTAGTGAAGGCCCCTAGCGGAGGGATAGGTGAGGTCGTGTCAACGGGTAAGTACGGCACCATGCATTATACCGAAACAATTTCACCACAAGCTGTAGAATCTACACAGAATGAGGTTGTTAGAGTTAACCCTGTTAGAGTAATAGCAGTTCCCAATGGGAAAACAGATGTATCAGGAGCCACTCCCATAAGGAACATTGCCATGTACACTCCATTTTCCCGAATGGAATTAAGAACCATAGTGTCCGAATTTCCTGACCCCAGGAAAGACTTAGTTGCTAGCCAAAAATACATCAGGGATCTAGGGAACACTGTAGAGCCCAACAACAAAGATTGGCAGATACTGCTAAGAGCTTGTTTACCTTCAAATGTCGACTCAGTTCAATTCTTGGCTGATTGTGGACTAGATAAAGATGTGCCGCTTTCAGATGTGTACAACAAAGATAACGTAAAAAGGATAAATTTACAGCTAAAGGAGTATTTCCCAGCCGTTGTTAAATGGAACAAAATATTCTCCATTAGACAAAAAGAGTCCGAAACGGCAGCAGAATATTTTCACCGGGCACTATTAGAAATGGCAAAATACACTGGTATAGAAGACATTAGGACCAACCCAAACCATCAAGAAGTAGCAGTATCTGTACTGATGGATGGTTTAAAGGAAACACTAAAGGCTAGGGTACAGACCACGCAACCATGTTGGCGAGGTCTGTCAGTGTCCACTTTGAGAGAGGCTGCTATTGATCACGACAGAAACATCACCAGGCACAGAGAATCGCAAAGTGATAAGTTAATGTCAGTAAGTATACAGGCGCTGACCACAAAGCAGCCTGCGTATGTACCATCGAATCCTGTAAGTAAGTCAACTGAAATAACGCGTTATTCCTGTAACAGACAGGGACACTATGCACGAGACTGTAGAATAAAGAGTGTACAAAGATCTTTTCAACCCCCTAGACAACGACACAACACAAGACATTGGGAGCAGGGTCCACAGAGGCGGAGTTTTGAGCCACATACAGGGGAAACAAAAAGATACCCCCCGAACAGAGATTGGCATGCCTCTGGTAGTTCCCAGCTAACTCCCTCACAAGTAGTTGCTGCCAACGGGATTCAGGGAGGTCAGCATACCCAATAGGGGTGTGGCCATACCTGTAATCTGCAGCCAGTTAAATTGATTGCCAGTCTTGGAAGTGAACCAGAGATTGCAATCAATGTAGCTGGTAAAACTTTAAACTTTCTTGTAGACACAGGGGCGGCCAAGTCAGTGATAAATTCGACAGTGGGCATGAGAACCACTGGTAGGACAATTCCAGCCATGGGAGTAACAGGAGTAGTCCAGCATTACCCTGTTAGCAAACCAGCCGAGATTACAATAGGGCCTTTGCATACCAAGCATTCCTTCTTGCTGGCTGCATCTGCACCAACCAATCTCCTGGGTAGAGACCTACTATGTAAAATGGGGTGCGTCATTTATTGTACTTCTGAAGGTGTATTCTTGGACATACCTGAGAATCACGCTCAGGAAGTACGAGACATGTTAGACTCCCCATCAAAATTAATGTCACATTCCATTATGA
The DNA here is from genome assembly GCF_028390025.1 of Pseudophryne corroboree. Classification (NCBI taxonomy): domain Eukaryota; kingdom Metazoa; phylum Chordata; class Amphibia; order Anura; family Myobatrachidae; genus Pseudophryne; species Pseudophryne corroboree. The sequence goes on along the minus strand of NC_086454.1, from coordinate 136,152,596 downwards.
CAAATAGGAATCCATCCCAAGTAGAAGAGATGACATCTCAAATACCAGAGTCACTTTGGACAAAACACGGACAGGACACTGGATTAATGGCAAACGTAGCTCCAGTAGTTGTACAAGTAAAAGATGGTAGGATAGCTCCAAAAATCCCACAGTATCCTCTGAAGCCAGAGGTGGAGTTAGGAGTTTTTCCAGTAATAGAGCGCTTGCTACAACAGGGCATTCTGGTAAGAACGTCCAGCACTGCCAATAGTCCCATCTTCCCTGTTAAAAAGAGTGGGGGGAGGGGTTACAGGCTAGTGCAGGATCTAAGGGGGATTAACAAAATAGTCGAGAGTCAGTTCCCCGTAGTGCCAAATCCAGCTGTCATCCTAATGCAAATTCCTCCCACTGCCAAATTTTTCACTGTTATTGACCTCTGCTCCGCTTTCTTTTCGGTACCTCTGCACCCTGACAGCCAATATTTGTTTGCATTCACATACAGAGGAGTCCAATACACGTGGACTCGATTACCCCAAGGTTTCATAGATAGTCCAAGTATATTTTCTCAGGCTTTGCATGATTGTTTACAGTCTTTCCAACCAGAGAGTGGATCAGTATTGATACAGTATGTGGATGATTTACTACTGTGTTCTGATTCATTGGAAGCATCCCTGAAGGATACGAAACAGCTCCTGTTTCATCTTTCAGACACAGGTCTCAAGGTTTCCAAAGACAAGTTGCAATTATGCCAAACTAAGGTAAAATATTTGGGACACTGTCTAACACAAGGACTGAGACACCTGACCGCTGATAGAATCCAAGCAATTAGAGACATGACACTACCACAAACCCAGCAACAGATCAGAACGTTTTTAGGAATGTGTGGGTATTGCCGTAATTGGATCCCAGGGTTTTCCATATTGGCGTTACCTTTGCAGGAAATGGTCTCCTCAAACAAACCTGATAGGATTTCGCATACCGACGAATCCGAAACAGCATTTGAGAGACTCAAACAGTGCCTAACGCAGGCGCCAGCACTAGGTATGCCAGACTATGGGAAACCCTTTGAACTATACGGAACAGAAAGTGCTGGTTGCGCAGCAGGTGTACTAACCCAAAAACACGGTGATGCCAGCAGGCCAGTTGCATACTACAGCGCTCAGCTAGACACGGTAGCGCGATCCCTCCCCACATGCTTGCGAAGCGTTGCTGCAATAGCATTGCTAGTAACAAAAAGCGAAGATGTCGTGCTAGGCCACAACCTCACAATCCATACACCACATGCAGTGTCAGCCTTATTGAACTCTGCCCAAACCAGACACGTCTCATCAGCGAGGTTTACAAGATGGGAATTGGCGCTAATGGCCCCAGTAAACATCACCATAAGGAGATGCAGTGCATTAAATCCTGCAACATATCTCCCAGGTGTGCCTGGTCAGGCACAAAGGGTGGAAGGTGAGAGTGATGGGGAAGAAGGATTTAATACAAAGGAAGACACACATGATTGTATGGAATATTTGACCCAAAATTTTACCGCAAGGCCTGACATCAGTGACAATCCATTGGAAGATGCAGAACTCACGTTCTACACGGACGGTAGTTGTCACAGACAGTCAGACTTGGGAGACTTGTGTACTGGATACGCAGTCGTAGATGACCAAGACACCATAGAAGCGGAACCGCTAGGCCCACCTCACTCAGCCCAGGTTGCTGAACTGGTCGCCCTAACCAGAGCATGTGAATTGGCTAAGGGTAAGTCAGCCAATATCTACACCGATTCTAGATACGCATTCGGGGTAGTCCATGATTTCGGAGCCCTATGGCGCCTCAGAAATTTCATGACGGCAGCTGGTACACCGATAGCGCATGCAGCTCACATAAAAAGGCTTCTAACAGCGATACAGGAACCCGACAGAGTGGCTGTTATCAAATGTAAAGCACATACATATAGTCAAGACCCAGTATCACTTGGTAACAGCCGAGCAGACGAAGCTGCTAAGTTAGCAGCTGCTACCCCCATACCGACAGACACCACACAACTGATGGTATTCAATACCATCAACACACAGAAGTTGTGTGAAATGCAGAATTTGTGTTCCGCACAGGAAAGAGCAGTCTGGAAGGCAAAGGGATATGGCCAGGAGTCCTCAGGGCTCTGGACGGATGGACATGGTAAACCAGTGGCCCCCAGGACATATCTTCCATGTCTGGCTGAAGCAGCTCACGGGCTGACTCATCTAGGCAAGGAGGGGATGTGCAAATTGGTAAGAGCATACTGGTGCGCCCCAGGATTCTCCTCTCATGCGAGTAAAAGAGCAATGTCATGCCTTACCTGTCTGAGAAAGAATATTGGAAAGGCAATACCTACAGAACCATCCCATATCCCACCTGCCGGCGGCCCTTTTCAGGTAATACAAATTGACTTCATTCAATTACCCCCATGTCGGAATTTGAAATATGTACTTGTTTGTATAGATGTTTTCTCGAATTGGGTCGAAGCATTTCCAGCAGCTACAAATACCGCTATGTTTACAGCTAAGAAAATTGTGCAGGAATTTGTATGTAGATATGGTATCCCTAGAATAATCGAAAGTGATAGGGGTACCCATTTTACTGGTGATGTCTTTCAAGGAATGTGTAAGTTGATGGGAATTGATAGCAAGCTGCACACTCCGTACCGTCCACAGGCGAGTGCGAAGGTCGAAAGAGTGAACAGCACTATTAAAAATAAATTGAGTAAAGTAATGGCAGAGACAGGATTGACGTGGCCAGAAGCTTTACCCATTGCTTTGTATAGCATCAGAACCACTCCCAGGTCCCCTCTTAATCTGTCCCCTTTTGAAATCTTGTTTGGTCGACAACCGCATGTCATGATTAACCCTCAGGATGATTTGAAATGTAACAATGAAGTAACTGTAAAGTACTTAATTAACATGAGTAAACAGTTGAGGAATCAAAATGAAAATCTGAAGTTGGTGATTCCTGATCTACCAGATACTAATTGTCATGACATTGAACCTGGGGATTATGTAATGATACGAAATTTTCTACGCTCAGGTTGTCTTATTGATAGATGGGAAGGACCATACCAGGTCTTATTGACTAGCACCACAGCATTGAAGGTTGCTGAGAGAGAGACTTGGGTCCATTCATCCCACTGCAAGAAGGTTGCTGATCCAGAGAAGTCCCGTGATAAGGAACAGACGGTAGAGGTTGTATCACTGGAGTGTCTGTTCCAGGAGGACTGAGGCGGCACCTGAGCCTTGAAGACCGAAAGCAGTTGTCGACTCCCCAATCCCTTTTATTGTTTTTCTCCACTTCCCATCCCCTCTCCCTTGAAATTTCTTTTTCCCCCTTCTCATTCTTCTCCATTTCCTCCTCAAAGATGGACTTGCCGCAAGAGACTGTGATCCGGATTTTCCTGTTAACCATGATGTTGACTAGAGCAGTCTGTTCCGGCGAGAGTACCATGGAGGTCGAGAGAGGTTCTGGAATGGGTTCCGATTATGATGATGGAGGCGTAGTTTTCCAAGATCAACCTAACCAACAAGCAAAGGCGAGTATCAGAAAACGATCCGATAGAAGAAATTGTGATGGATTGTTAGCTGAAGAAAACTGTATCTGCAGGCTTTGTAACAATTTGGTTGAGGATGGGTGCATAAAGAAATGCCAATCCAGTTTTAATATCCATATGGACCGGCATCCATTGAGTGACTATCACTCCTTAGTGGGTAATGTGTTAAACAAAACAGATTGTTGGGTATGCTCTCAAGTACCTCAGGGTCATAGCAAATCAGGGCTAGTACCATTTCCTTTAACGATAGGGGAGGTACTTGAGTTAAATGGTGGGAGACCGGTGGACAGGAGATTTAACATCTCCAGCCCTCCTAGCTTGAAGCTCCACCAATACCATGTGGATAGGTCCCTCTTATGTTTTAACATCTCCAATCCCCGACAGCCGGGAAATTGGGAAGTGTCATGGAGCAACCTGACCATGACCTTCTCGCATAGAGCAGATAGAATGCCTACAGATACAGAGCTTGTACGCCACATAGCCAGTAGAGGAAAATCTTTCAGGTATAGATATACCTTAGGAAATAGGATTACTAGAGTTGGAGAAGTATCACCAGGATACTGTGCACATATCGTACAACCCGATACGTGTATTAAGCAGATGGAAGAATTAGGGTCAGGAGATTTCACCTGGAAGGTATGTAATATGGTAATGTCCTACTCCGTCCCATATGTTCTCCCCGATGATGCTTATTTCATATGCGGGAGAAAGGCGTACAAGTGGCTTGCCCCAAACTCTGAAGGATTGTGTTATATTGGAAAAGTATTGCCCGAAGTAATGACTGTAACCCATGATAAAATTAAAGACATACACCGTGGTGCCCAAACTCCTTATACTCACACTCATTACGAGCACCTAGTTAAAAGACAACTGTCAGAAAGGTCAGAGCATCCGGCCTCTGATCTGATCCATGAATCCACCGGGATTCAGGTTCTGGTGGCGTTAGATTTCACTCGCACCGCTCGAGGAGTGATGAATTATAGATACATTTCCGCACTCGCCAATTTGTTAGATAATATCACTGAAATGTATGATGACACGTTTAGATACACTGGAAGAGAACTCCAAGCTTATAAAACAGAACTGGTACAGCATAGAATGGTTCTTAATTACCTCACAGCAGTGACAGGCGGATATTGTGTCACACTGGCAACACAATACGGCTTGAAGTGTTGCACGTACATCACGAATAGCACCGAGGATCCGGTAGAGGTCATAGACCAAAAGATGGACGATATTCTCCAATTGAAGTGGGAATTTCGCCGAAAACACAATCTCACTCTTGCTGCTGTAGGTAATGAGCTGACTGGTTGGGTGTCATGGTTGAACCCGCGAAATTGGTTCTCCGGTTTAGGAGACTGGGCTCAAGGAGTCATAATGGATGTTGGAAAGTTTCTCCTATGTATTTTAGGTGTTGTTATATCTATTGGATTGATATTTAGATGCGGGCGGGCTTTAATGAGGTGCAAACAAAGTACGAGAGTGATGAGTTTGAGGAGTGAGGAAACTGTAATTAACCTGGATTTGATTTATGACCCAATGATAGAAACCAGGATGTGATGAAAATGCGATTATACGGTCCGTTTCTTTCACCTGTTTTTCTGCTTTTCTCCAAGATAACAAGACCCCCTTGGACGAGGAAGTTGACGAGACGCTATACAGACAACGGATGGACCAAAGAAAGAGTTTTGACCACTTGAGAAATGGACACTTGATGAACTTTGCCATGGATCCCCAGTTTCCCTAGTATTTTTAAACTCACGCTAGCCCAACATTTTTTGTAAATCTGATGGCACTGACAAAGCTTGTTGCTCATGCCTAAGGAGCAAAACAGCGCAAAGAAGACGACTTTCAACTGATACCGAACAAAAACTTCGACGACAGATGTACATTTACCTGACATAGAATATCATTGCATTTTCCATAAGTGTTCTTCATCTTCATCTCTACAACCCTCAGGTAATAACACACATAGTATAGGGAATACAGGCACAGATATCAGCAATCACATATTCCCCCATTCATGTATCATCAACTAAAATGTGCTCCCCATTTTGTTAAAAAAAAAAAAACCGAAAAGAGCTCGGTAAAGTTTGACAGCCCATCCACAGACCTGTACCACGGGATAAGAAGGAATTCAAATGTATACTTCGCAATACCTCGAAGCTTGATTTACAACACGTACGGCACGATGATACATGACCCCCCAAACATGGACCCATACACACATGCTTCTGCTATCTCACTAGGTCATACCCTCTTCACACCTACTCCTCTCTCCTCCCCTACCCAACCATGGAAATGAATTAACCCCTGACATATATTTTTCTCCTTTTGAAATGTTTTAGAAGGTGGCAGTTATTATTGACTGCCAAAGGGTGGACTGTCAAAGTCAGAAAAATATCTCTATGCACACTGCCATATTTGCACCTCACGCTGGTCCGCGCTGCGCATGCGTGCGCTTTCCCGTGATAGCGCATACCCGCTGATGCGTGCACCCGCTCGCATCGGTATGCGTATTTACGGTAAGGAGTATGTAGTCGTAGCGTGCGACCCAATCGTTACATATTTCCACAATTAACGTAGTTTATAGATCATGGTCCCTTTGATAGATTCTGAAAGTTTGGTTAATATAGAATGTCCCTGAACGGAGGAATCCCTCTTTGTATTGTAGGAAGGGTCTAACAGGAGTCATACAGCAGTGTTTGGTACCCATCGGAAGAGTATTTAAATAGCAATACTCCGGTGTTGGTTTGGAGCGTATTAATCGCTCGTGCGAATAGTTATGGACATAAGAAGTTTATGTCCATTACTATTATTTACTCTTACTCAGGTATGCGGCGGGAAACCCAGTGTCCCACCCACCTGAGCTGTTTGAAATCGTCACAGCCCACCTGTATGAATCAACCTATGACCTCTTGTTATAGTGCGAAGCCGAATTCCTGTGTCCAATGGACGATCAGATTGTAGGGACCATTAGAATGCATTGTGTCTGGGGCATAAATAGGCAGGCCGACCACATCCAGCTCTCACTCTTCAACGGTTCTCATTGCTGAAAATCGGGTGCTGGATGTCCAGGCGCATGCGATCGTTTCCCCTTGTGCGTAAGTTTTTCTCCGTGATCATATTGTCTTACTGTGAGCCATTTCTCTCATCTCTCTCTCTCTCTCTCTCTACTCTTTCTCTCGTATTTTCCCTTAATTAGATTGTATTGTATTGTATTTATAGTGTAGTTATTTGGTTAGGAAGTCTCTGTTATATTGTAGTGTATCATTTGTACTGTGATTCCTTTTTACAAGTATATTAGTTATAATACATTTAATAGGCTTTGGACCCTAAACAAGTATCTGTGTATTTTCTCATAGTGTTAAGTGTTCACAGAGCGTCGGTGACGCTCAAGCAGCTTTGTAGTTAATCAGGTTACACCAGGTTGCACTTACACACTGTCTCTACATAAAGGTATACTGTGTATCTCATTGTTAAAGGTATAGATATCAAGGTATAGCGTTGTGAGCGTCTGCGCCGCTGGTGATCTCCTCGTGGTCTCGAGCGTCCGCTACGCCATAGCGAATCATTACGTTTGTCGGTAGCCAATAGTGTGCCAGTCTGTGATCTCTGGGCCGTGAGCGAACGCGACGCTTGAGCGTCTCGCCTACGGCTGAGCGATCGTTACGCAAGTAGCGTACCCTTACGGTACTTCTTACGTAGTCAGCGTACAGTGTTCTTAGACCTCTTAAAGGGTTATTTATACGATAAATAGATTCAGCTTTATCACACTGCAGCCATAATGTCCGCCGAGTCCTGCCAACGAAACCTACCACCGCCTGCTACCATCGCCATCCCTGATGCCCACTATCCCCACCACTAATGGCCACCGCCCCCACCGATGGCTTACAAAATCACCCACCATCAACTGCCCAGGCCCCCCGCCACTAATTTGCATCTCAGTCCAATACCGTCGCTGCCAATGCCCGCAGCCTGCCTGCTCAGAAAACTTGTGATGAACAGGCGGCTAATATATTGTACATTTTTATAAAATAAATATTAGTGTTTAGGACTGGGGAGGGAGTGGGAGGAGGACATGAATGCAATTTTGTTGTCCAGGGCTTACATTAACTTAATAGCACCGTGGGTGCGGCGTTATTAATTTAATGGAAGTCCTAGACAACAAAATAGCCAGCAGTGGGTGACAGGGAGACGGTGACGCCAGGTAGTTGACAGCAGTGGGTGAGATGGAGAGGGTGACAGGGAGACGGTGACGCCAGGTAGTTGACAGCAGTGGGTGAGAGGGAGATGGTGACGACAGAGAGGGTGACAGCAGTCGCTGACAGGGAGAGGGTGACACCAGCGAGAAGGTGACAGGGAGAGTGTGATGCCAGGAAGACGGTGACAGCAGCGGGTAACAGAGAGTGATGCTAGGGAGAAGGGGACAGCAGCGGATGACATGGAGTGACGCCAGGGAAAAGGTGACAGCAGCGGGTGACAGGGAGTGACGCCAGGGACAGGGTGACAACAGCGGGAGACAGGGGGTGACACCAGGGAAAGGGTAACAGCAATAGCAGTGGGTGAGAGTATAACAGAGAGAAATAAAGGGTAATGTGGATAGGCAGTGAATGACTTATAGTGTTATTTACTTACCTGGTCCTGGGCCTAGAACTGCAGTGTGGCGCTTAAGGGCCCCATACACTAGACCGATAATGCCCGATTTCAGCCCAATTCCGGCATTCGTCCCGATATATTGGGTGAAATCGGGCATTTTTGGTGTGCTTTTCCCCCGATCCGTTGCGCGTTCCCGTGTGCATTGGATCGGATACCCCTAGATCCGACATATCACGAGTGCTGATCCCGCAGTTAATGGATGGGAAAGTAAAAGATACATCGTATGCAAAAAAAACTGCATACGCTATATCTGATACTATCCTACCAACGGGGAGGCTGCCGGGAGGTTGGAGGAAATCTTATATGACATGATAGACCGTCATGTCGTTTAAGTGTATAAGAAACAGCATTGGCACCCCCCCCCCTCATATTTAAAATAGGGCCAGTGCGCGCAACAAAAATATAGGGGCATGGCCACAAAATAAAACCAATGCATATTAAGCTGTACAATAGTCTCCATTATTCATATTACGCCACACAGTAGCGCCACTCACACACATTACACCAGGTAGAACCCCTGTCACACTTTACGCCAGGCAGAACCCCTGTCACACATTACGCCTGGTAGAGCTCACTTTTACACAGTACGGCAGGTATTGTCCCTTTTTACACAGTACGGCAGGCATTGTCCCCTTTTTACTAGTGATGTGCACCGGACATTTTTTGGGTTTTGTGTTTTGGTTTTGGGTTCGGTTCCAACGCCGTGTTTTGGGTTCGAACGCGTTTTGCCAAAACATTACCGAATTTTTTTTGTCGGATTCGGGTGTGTTTTGGATTCGGGTGTTTTTTTCAAAAAACCCTAAAAAACAGCTTAAATCATTGAATTTGGGGGTCATTTTGATCCCATAGTATTATTAACCTCAATAACCATAATTTACACTCATTTTCAGTCTATTCTGAACACCTCACAATATTATTTTTAGTCCTAAAATTTGCACCGAGGTAGCTGTGTGACTAAGCTAAGCGACCCAAGTGGCCGACACAAACACCTGGCCCATCTAGGAGTGGCACTGCAGTGTCACGCAGGATGGCCCTTTAAAAAAATACTCCCCAAACAGCACATGACGCAAAGAAAAAAAGAGGCGCAATGAGGTAGCTGTGTGACTAAGATAAGCGACCCAAGTGGCCGACACAAACACCTGGCCCATCTAGGAGTGGCACTGCAGTGTCACGCAGGATGGCCCTTCAAAAAAATACTCCACAAACAGCACATGACGCAAAGAAAAAAAGAGGCGCAATGAGGTAGCTGTGTGACTAAGATAAGCGACCCAAGTGGCCGACACAAACACCTGGCCCATCTAGGAGTGGCACTGCAGTGTCAGACAGGATGGCACTTGAAAAAAATACTCCCCAAACAGCACATGACGCAAAGAAAAAAAGAGGCGCAATGAGGTAGCTGTGTGAGTAAGCTAAGCGACCCTAGTGGCCGACACAAACACCTGGCCCATCTAGGAGTGGCACTGCAGTGTCACGCAGGATGGCCCTTCCAAAAAATACTCCCCAAACAGCACATGACGCAAAGAAGAAAAAAAAGAGGCGCAATGAGGTAGCTGTGTGAGTAGGCTAAGCGACCCTAGTGGCCGACACAAACACCTGGCCCATCTAGGAGTGGCACTGCAGTGTCAGGCAGGATGGCCCTTCCAAAAAATACTCCCCAAACAGCACATGACGCAAAGAAGAAAAAAAAGAGGCGCAATGAGGTAGCTGTGTGAGTAAACTAAGCGACCCTAGTGGCCGACACAAACACCTGGCCCATCTAGGAGTGGCACTGCAGTGTCAGGCAGGATGGCCCTTCCAAAAAATACTCCCCAAACAGCACATGACGCAAAGAAGAAAAAAAAGAGGCGCAATGAGGTAGCTGTGTGAGTAAGCTAAGCGACCCTAGTGGCCGACACAAACACCTATGGCCCATCTAGGAGTGGCACTGCAGTGTCACGCAGGATGGCCCTTCCAAAAAATACTCCACAAACAGCACATGACGCAAAGAAGAAAAAAAAGAGGCGCAATGAGGTAGCTGTGTGAGTAAGCTAAGCGACCCTAGTGGCCGACACAAACACCTGGCCCATCTAGGAGTGGCACTGCAGTGTCACGCAGGATGGCCCTTCCAAAAAATACTCCCCAAACAGCACATGACGCAAAGAAGAAAAAAAAGAGGCGCAATGAGGTAGCTGTGTGAGTAAGCTAAGCGACCCTAGTGGCCGACACAAACACCTGGCCCATCTAGGAGTGGCACTGCAGTGTCACGCAGGATGGCCCTTCCAAAAAATACTCCCCAAACAGCACATGACGCAAAGAAAAATGAAAGAAAAAAGAGGCGCAAGATGGAATTGTCCTTGGGCCCCCCCACCCACCCTTATGTTGTATAAACAGGACATGCACACTTTAACCAACCCATCATTTCAGCGACAGGGTCTGCCACACGACTGTGACTGAAATGACTGGTTGGTTTGGGCCCCCACCAAAAAAGAAGTAATCAATCTCTCCTTGCACAAACTGGCTCTACAGAGGCAAGATGTCCACCTCATCATCATCGTCCGATTCATCACCCCTTTCACTGTGTACATCCCCCTCCTCACAGATTATTAATTCGTCCCCACTGGAATCCACCATCTCAGATCCCCGTGTACTTTCTGGAGGCAATTGCTGCTGGTGAATGTCTCCATGGAGGAATTGAATATAATTCATTTTAATGAACATCATCTTCTCCACATTTTCTGAAAGTAACCTCGTACGCCGATTGCTGACAAGGTGAGCGGCGGCACTAAACACTCTTTCGTAGTACACACTGGAGGGAGGGCAACTTAGGTAGAATAAAGCCAGTTTGTGCAAGGGCCTCCAAATTGCCTCTTTTCCCTGCCAGTATACGTACGGACTGTCTGACGTGCCTACTTGGATGCGGTCACTTATATAATCCTCCACCATTCTTTCAATGGTGAGAGAATCATATGCAGTGACAGTAGACGACATGTCAGTAATCGTTGGCAGGTCCTTCAGTCCGGACCAGATGTCAGCATCAGCAGTCGCTCCAGACTGCCCTGCATCACCGCCAGCGGGTGGGCTCGGAATTCGTAGCCTTTTCCTCGCACCCCCAGTTGCGGGAGAATGTGAAGGAGGAGATGTTGACAGGTCGCGTTCCGCTTGACTTGACAATTTTCTTACCAGCAGTTCTTTGAACCCCTGCAGACTTGTGTCTGCCGGAAAGAGAGATCCAACGTAGGTTTTAAATCTAGGATCGAGCACGGTGGCCAAAATGTAGTGCTCTGATTTCAACAGATTGACCACCCGTGAATCCTGATTAAGCGAATGAAGGGCTCCATCCACAAGTCCCACATGCCTAGTGGAATCGCTCTGTTTTAGCTCCTCCTTCAATGCCTCCAGCTTCTTCTGCAAAAGCCTGATGAGGGGAATGACCTGACTCAGGCTGGCAGTGTCTGAACTGACTTCACGTGTGGCAAGTTCAAAGGGCAGCAGAACCTTGCACAACGTTGAAATCATTCTCCACTGCGCTTGAGACAGGTGCATTCCACCTCCTTTGCCTATATCGTGGGCAGATGTATAGGCTTGAATGGCCATTTGCTGCTCCTCCATCCTCTGAAGCATATAGAGGGTTGAATTCCACCTCGTTACCACCTCTTGCTTCAGATGATGGCAGGGCAGGTTCAGGTTTTTTTGGTGGTGCTCCAGTCTTCTGTACGCGGTGCCTGTACGCCGAAAGTGGCCCGCAATTCGTCTGGCCACCGACAGCATCTCTTGCACGCCCCTGTCGTTTTTTAAATAATTCTGCACCACCAAATTCAAGGTATGTGCAAAACATGGGACGTGCTGGAATTTGCCCTGATGTAATGCACGCACAATATTGCTGGCGTTGTCCAATGCCACAAATCCCCAGGAGAGTCCAATTGGGGTAAGCCATTCTGCGATGATCTTCCTCAGTTGCCGTAAGAGGTTTTCAGCTGTGTGCGTATTCTGGAAAGCGGTGATACAAAGCGTAGCCTGCCTCGGAACGAGTTGGCGTTTGCGAGATGCTGCTACTGGTGCCGCCGCTGCTGTTCTTGCAGCGGGAGGCAATACATCTACCCAGTGGGCTGTCACAGTCATGTAGTCCTGAGTCTACCCTGCTCCACTTGTCCACATGTCCGTGGTTAAGTGGACATTGGGTACAACTGCATTTTTTAGGACACTGGTGAGTCTTTTTCTGACGTCCGTGTACATTCTCGGTATCGCCTGCCTAGAGAAGTGGAACCTAGATGGTATTTGGTAATGGGGGCACACTACCTCAAGAAATTGTCTAGTTCCCTGTGAACTAACGGCGGATACCGGACGCACGTCTAACACCAACATAGTTGTCAAGGACTCAGTTATCCGCTTTGCAACAGGATGACTGCTGTGATATTTCATCTTCCTCGCAAAGGACTGTTGGACAGTCAATTGCTTACTGGAAGTAGTACAAGTGGTCTTCCGACTTCCCCTCTGGGATGACGATCGACTCCCAGCAGCAACAACAGCAGCGCCAGCAGCAGTAGGCATTACACTCAAGGATGCATCGGAGGAATCCCAGGCAGGAGAGGACTCGTCAGACTTGCCAGTGACATGGCCTGCAGGACTATTGGCTTTCCTGGGTAAGGAGGAAATTGACACTGAGGGAGTTGGTGGTGTGGTTTACGCGAGCTTGGTTACAAGAGGAAGGTATTTACTGGTCAGTGGACTGCTTCCGCTGTCGCCCAAAGTTTTTGAACTTGTCACTGACTTATTATGAATGCGCTGCAGGTGACGTATAAGGGAGGATGTTCCGAGGTGGTTAACGTCCTTACCCCTACTTATTACAGCTTGACAAAGGCAACACACGGCTTGACACCTGTTGTCCGCATTTCTGTTGAAATATTTCCACACTGAAGAGCTGATTTTTTTGGTATTTTCACCAGGCATGTCAATGGCCATATTCCTCCCACGGACAACAGGTGTCTCCCCGGGTGCCTGACTTAAACAAACCACCTCACCATCAGAATCCTCCTTGTCAATTTCCTCCCCAGCGCCAGCAACACCCATATCCCCATCCTGGTGTACTTCAACACTGACATCTTCAATTTCACTATCAGGAACTGGACTGCGGGTGCTCCTTTCAACACTTGCAGGGGGCGTGCAAATGGTGGAAGGCGCAAGCTCTTCCCGTCCAGTGTTGGGAAGGTCAGGCATCGCAACCGACACAATTGGACTCTCCTTTGGGATTTGTGATTTCGAAGAACGCACAGTTCTTTGCTGTGCTTTTGCCGCAAGTCTTTTCTTTTTTCTAGCGAGAGGATGAGTGCTTCCATCCTCATGTGAAGCTGAACCACTAGCCATGAACATAGGCCAGGGCCTCAGCCGTTCCTTGCCACTCCGTGTCGTAAATGGCATATTGGCAAGTTTACGCTTCTCCTCAGACGCTTTTAATTTTGATTTTTGGGTAATTTTTTTACTGATCTTTTGTGTTTTGGATTTTACATGCTCTGTACTATGACATTGGGCATCGGCCTTGGCAGACGATGTTGATGGCATTTCATCGTCTCGGCCATGACTAGTGGCAGCAGCTTCAGCACGAGGTGGAAGTGGATCTTGATCTTTCCCTATTTTTTAACCTCGAGGTGGAAGTGGATCTTGATCTTTCCCTATTTTTTTAACCTCCACATTTTTGTTCTCCATATTTTGCGCACAACTAAAAGCCACCACAGGTATACAATGTAGATGGATGGAAAGTATAGTATTACTTATACTTATGGACGACGAGTGAACTGACGACACAGAGGTAGGTACAGCCGTGGCCTACCGTACTGCTGCTTATATATATATATATATAATATACTGTATAACGGACCTGGTGGACACTGTCAGCAGACTGCTAAACTAGTATGAAGAAAGAAAAAAAAACACCACAGGTATACAATGTAGATGGATGGATAGTATAGTATTACTTATACTTATGGACGACGAGTGACGACACAGAGGTAGGTACAGCCGTGGCCTACCGTACTGCTGCTTATATATATATAATATACTGTATAACGGACCTGGTGGACACTGTCAGCAGACTGCTAAACTAGTATGAAGAAAGAAAAAAAAAACACCACAGGTATACAATGTAGATGGATGGATAGTATAGTATTACTTATACTTATGGACGATGAGTGACGACACAGAGGTAGGTACAGCCGTGGCCTACCGTACTGCTGCTTATATATATATATAATATACTGTATAACGGACATGGTGGACACTGTCAGCAGACTGCTAAACTAGTATGAAGAAAGAAAAAAAAAACACCACAGGTATACAATGTAGATGGATGGATAGTATAGTATTACTTATACTTATGGACGACGAGTGACGACACAGAGGTAGGTACAGCCGTGGCCTACCGTACTGCTGCTTATATATATATAATATACTGTATAACGGACCTGGTGGACACTGTCAGCAGACTGCTAAACTAGTATGAAGAAAGAAAAAAAAAACACCACAGGTATACAATGTAGATGGATGGATAGTATAGTATTACTTATACTTATGGACGACGAGTGACGACACAGAGGTAGGTACAGCCGTGGCCTACCGTACTGCTGCTTATATATATATATATAATATACTGTATAACGGACCTGGTGGACACTGTCAGCAGACTGCTAAACTAGTATGAAGAAAGAAAAAAAAACACCACAGGTATACAATGCAGATGGATGGATAGTATAGTATTACTTATACTTATGGACGACGAGTGCACTGACGACACAGAGGTAGGTACAGCCGTGGCCTACCGTACTGCTGCTTATATATATATATATAATATACTGTATAACGGACCTGGTGGACACTGTCAGCAGACTGCTAAACTAGTATGAAGAAAGAAAAAAAAACACCACAGGTATACAATGTAGATGGATGGATAGTATAGTATTACTTATACTTATGGACGACGAGTGCACTGACGACACAGAGGTAGGTACAGCCGTGGCCTACCGTACTGCTGCTTATATATATATAATATACTGTATAACGGACCTGGTGGACACTGTCAGCAGACTGCTAAACTAGTATGAAGAAAGAAAAAAAAAACACCACAGGTATACAATGTAGATGGATGGATAGTATAGTATTACTTATACTTATGGACGACGAGTGACGACACAGAGGTAGGTACAGCCGTGGCCTACCGTACTGCTGCTTATATATATATAATATACTGTATAACGGACCTGGTGGACACTGTCAGCAGACTGCTAAACTAGTATGAAGAAAAAAAAAAAAAACACAGGTATACAATGTAGATGGATGGATAGTATAGTATTACTTATACTTATGGGCGACGAGTGCACTGACGACACAGAGGTAGGTACAGCCGTGGCCTACCGTACTGCTGCTTATATATATATATATATATAATATACTGTATAACGGACCTGGTGGACACTGTCAGCAGACTGCTAAACTAGTATGAAGAAAGAAAAAAAAAACACCACAGGTATACAATGTAGATGGATGGATAGTATAGTATTACTTATACTTATGGACGACGAGTGCACTGACGACACAGAGGTAGGTACAGCCGTGGCCTACCGTACTGCTGCTTATATATATATATATATAATATACTGTATAACGGACCTGGTGGACACTGTCAGCAGACTGCTAAACTAGTATGAAGAAAGAAAAAAAAACACCACAGGTATACAATGTAGATGGATGGATAGTATAGTATTACTTATACTTATGGACGACGAGTGACGACACAGAGGTAGGTACAGCCGTGGCCTACCGTACTGCTGCTTATATATATATAATATACTGTATAACGGACCTGGTGGACACTGTCAGCAGACTGCTAAACTAGTATGAAGAAAGAAAAAAAAAACACCACAGGTATACAATGTAGATGGATGGATAGTATAGTATTACTTATACTTATGGATGACGAGTGACGACACAGAGGTAGGTACAGCCGTGGCCTACCGTACTGCTGCTTATATATATATAATATACTGTATAACGGACCTGGTGGACACTGTCAGCAGACTGCTAAACTAGTATGAAGAAAGAAAAAAAAAACACCACAGGTATACAATGTAGATGGATGGATAGTATAGTATTACTTATACTTATGGACGACGAGTGACGACACAGAGGTAGGTACAGCCGTTGCCTACCGTACTGCTGCTTATATATATATATAATATACTGTATAACGGACCTGGTGGACACTGTCAGCAGACTGCTAAACTAGTATGAAGAAAGAAAAAAAAACACCACAGGTATACAATGTAGATGGATGGATAGTATAGTATTACTTATAATTATGGACGACGAGTGACGACACAGAGGTAGGTACAGCCGTGGCCTACCGTACTGCTGCTTATATATATATAATATACTGTATAACGGACCTGGTGGACACTGTCAGCAGACTGCTAAACTAGTATGAAGAAAGAAAAAAAAACACCACAGGTATACAATGTAGATGGATGGATAGTATAGTATTACTTATACTTATGGACGACACAGAGGTAGGTACAGCCGTGGCCTACCGTACTGCTGCTTATATATATATATATATATAATATACTGTATAACGGACCTGGTGGACACTGTCAGCAGACTGCTAAACTAGTATGAAGAAAGAAAAAAAAAACACCACAGGTATACAATGTAGATGGATGGATAGTATAGTATTACTTATACTTATGGACGACGAGTGATGACACAGAGGTAGGTACAGCCGTGGCCTACCGTACTACTGCTTATATATATATATAATATACTGTATAACGGACCTGGTGGACACTGTCAGCAGACTGCTAAACTAGTATGAAGAAAGAAAAAAAAAACACCACAGGTATACAATGTAGATGGATGGATAGTATAGTATTACTTATACTTATGGACGACGAGTGCACTGACGACACAGAGGTAGGTACAGCCGTGGCCTACCGTACTGCTGCTTATATATATATAATATACTGTATAACGGACCTGGTGGACACTGTCAGCAGACTGCTAAACTAACTAGCATGAAGAAAGAAAAAAAAAAACACCACAGTGTTTTTCAGGCAGACAAACGTATACTGGACTGGTGGTCACTGTCAGCAAAACTGTGCACTGTACTCCTGCTATAACTGCTCCCCAGTCCCCACAATTAGGCAGTGTGAGCAGAGCAGTGCACTCAGCACAGATATATCATGCAGCAGTGCAGCACACTGAGTGAGCACAGCCACAGATATGGTGGAGCGTTTTTTTCAGGCAGAGAAACAAAGGATTAAAATCACTGGTGGTATAATCAAAACCCTGCACTGTACTCCCTAACAGCTGCTACCCGTCCCCAATCCTCCCCACAATTATAACAATGTCACTCTTAGACTTAGTCTTTTCTATTACGGAGAGGACGCCAGCCACGTCCTCTCCCTATCAATCTCAATGCACGTGTGAAAATGGCGGCGACGCGCGGCTCCTTATATAGAATCCGAGTCTCGCGAGAATCCGACAGCGGGATGATGACGGGTTAACCGAGCAAGGCGAGAGGATCCGAGTCGCTCGGACCCGTGTAAAAAAAAGGTGAAGTTCGGGCGGGTTCGGATTCCGAGGAACCGAACCCGCTCATCACTACTTTTTACACAGTACGGCAGGCATTGTCCCCTTTGTACACAGTACGGCAGGCATTGCCCCCTTTTACACAGTACAGCAGGCATTGTCCCCTTTTTACACAGTACGGCATGCATTGTCCCCTTTGTACACAGTACGGCAGGCATTGTCCCCTTTTTACACAGTACGGCAGGCATTGCCCCCTTTTACACAGTACAGCAGGCATTGTCCCCTTTTTACACAGTACGGCATGCATTGTCCCCTTTGTACACAGTACGGCAGGCATTGTCCCCTTTTTACACAGTACGGCAGGCATTGCCCCCTTTTACACAGTACAGCAGGCATTGTCCCCTTTTTACACAGTACGGCAGGCATTGTCCCCTTTGTACACAGTACGGCAGGCATTGTCCCCTTTTTACACAGTACGGCAGGCATTGCCCCCTTTTACACAGTACAGCAGGCATTGTCCCCTTTTTACACAGTACGGCAGGCATTGTCCCCTTTTTACACAGTACGGCAGGCATTGCCCCCTTTTACACAGTACAGCAGACATTGTCCCCTTTTTACACAGTACGGCAGGCATTGTCCCCTTTGTACACAGTACGGCAGGCATTGTCCCCTTTTTACACAGTACGGCAGGCATTGCCCCCTTTTACACAGTACAGCAGGCATTGTCCCCTTTTTACACAGTACGGCAGGCATTGTCCCCTTTTTACACAGTACGGCAGGCATTGCCCCCTTTTACACAGTACAGCAGGCATTGTCCCCTTTTTACACAGTACGGCAGGCATTGTCCCCTTTGTACACAGTACGGCAGGCATTGTCCCCTTTTTACACAGTACGGCAGGCATTGCCCCCTTTTACACAGTACGGCAGGCATTGTCCCCTTTTTACACAGTACGGCAGGTATTGTCCCTTTTTACACAGTACGGCAGGCATTGTCCCCTTTTTACACAGTACGGCAGGCATTGTCCCCTTTTACACAGTACGGCAGGTATTGTCCCTTTTTACACAGTACAGCAGGCATTGTCCCTTTTTACACAGTACGGCAGGCATTGTCCCCTTTTTACACAGTATGGCAGGCATTGTCCCCTTTTACACAGTACGGCAGGCATTGTCCCCTTTTTATTACGGCAGGCATTGTCCCCTTTTACACAGTACGGCAGGCATTGTCCCCTTTTTACACAGTACGGCAAGCATTGTCCCTTTTTACACAGTACGGCAGGCATTGTCCCCTTTTACACAGTACGGCAGGCATTGTCCCCTTTTACACAGTACGGCAGGCATTGTCCCCTTTTTGCACAGTACGGCAGGCATTGTCCCTTTTTACACAGTACGGCAGGCATTGTCCCTTTTTACACAGTACGGCAGGCATTGTCCCCTTTTTACACAGTACGGCAGGCATAGTCCCCTTTTTACACAGAACGGCAGGCATTGTCCCTTTGATTGGCAGCATGTCTGTGAATGAAGGGGGTGGAGGCAGGAAGCTGGGGTATGTAAGTTGTGGGGACTGAGAAGGGTGGAGGCACAGGGCAGCAGAGGCCGCACTCACCTCATGCTCCCCCGGGCCATGCTGCTTGAAGTGGGTGGAGAGGCAGAAGGGGGGGCCACCGCCCTTGAGTTCCACTGCTCCGGCTCCTGTCCCACGTGGATGGCCTCCAAGTTGCCCAGTGCGGGGAACTGGTGCCGGGTGCTCCGCATGCTGTGGCCAGCCGTGGTGCGGGCACTGCGTATGCTCCGGCTAACGGGAAGATACTTCTCTGGTCTGACGGCACCCCCCTCTACCAGGGCTGTCACGTTACAGGGGGATGGGCTGCGGGATAGGTTGGGGGGCGGCCGGGGATGGCGGGGCATGTTCCTTGGTGCCCCCCTCCCGAATCAGCCACTGACCAATCGATTCTGACAGGGGCGTGCTTTCATATGGGTGGAAAGCACGCCCCTGTCAAAGCGGCACTTGTACTAGGTGCCGCTTACAGGGATTTTTTCAATGGGTTTTTGCTGTCAAACGCCTGGCCCCGCCCCCCGCTTCCGGTCCTGTCACACTGACATCGGGAGGCACCAAGAAAGGTGCCTCCAAAACACTTTAAAAACAGATTTTTATAAAGATAATAATGATTAAAATAATATTAAGGCTAAAGCAGATACTTATGACACAGAATATGTGTCATAAGTATCTTCTTTCTATTATTTTAATCATAATGACAGGGGAGGCACTGCCTCCCCTGACTGCACGTCCCTGGTAACAATGCAGTGGGCTTTGGCTTTGCAGTGGGCACTCCCTAAGAAGAAGGGTTCTGTTTAACCTCAATCAATGGAACACTAAGACCTCATACTGGACTAGGATCTTCAAACCCCCTTAGCCAAAGCTAGGGACCCTCTTTACTCCCTGGACCTGCCTTGTCTTAGTCTTAGTAACAATAGGACAGGGCAGTGCAGAAATAGGGGACATGACACCAAGTGAGGCTGAGAACAGACCTGGGGCAGGGCCCTTTAGGTGGCACTATTTGAATATGGTTTTCCATTCAAATGAGCAAGCAGGAATCAAGCTGAGGTCGAAGGAATAGATGTTGTGGTGAAAGAGCGGGATAGGCTGAGCTGGTGAAGCATAGATGGTACCATGGGTGCCAGCGCAGTCCAAAGTTCAAATAGGGAAGCCACACCAACTGCCAGAGACTACATTTGTGATGACAGTTGGTGTGGCTCGCCTATTTGAATCCTGGACTGCGCTGCAGCCCCACCCCTGGAGCTGCCACTGGATGGCACTGTTTGGAGATGGGAAAACAAGATATCCAAGGAGTGCCCATCTTCCAAAGCCTGAGATGTAGTAATTATTTCATTAACCAATGGCATTTATGTTATACAATGTATCTATTGGAGCAGCACGCCTTTAACACAATACCGGGGCAAGCGCTCCCCCCTCACACACTCCTGCACCTCTGTCACGTTTGGGGAAGGCATGCTGCCCCCTTACCACCCCCCTCCCCCCCAGTTTCGATGCCTTCTGGTATCACCCAAACAAAAAGAAAGTGCTAAGCGTTAGAATAAATAAATAAAAATAAATAGTGCCAGAAGGTCCCAGCCTTAAGGGGCCTACACACGGTTCAATATTTCTTCCAACATGGACTATATAGTCCATATCGGAAGAGAACACATTGCATATCACACCATGTATATGTACCTTGCAATGGCGATGCGCGGTCCTAGATTGGAGGCTCATGCTTCTGCCCACAATATAGTCAGTATCACTCGCCACACGGGTCACACCGTGTGTATGCGCCATCACAGCTGGTATGTCTAGAAATTTTCATTAAGGCCAGGGCAAATTGAAGTGTTACCTAACAACATGCGCAAAATGCCTCATTTACTGCATTGATGTTCCCATTCACCTGTGCTGAGGTGACGCCTCAGGCTGCCAATGACCTGTGCTTCAGCCATGGCAGCAGGTGTCATTCCATTGCTATTGGGGTCACAACATACATGGCATAGGCGTGCACAGGGGGGGTGCCTGGTGCGCACAGGTACCACCTAATGTCCGGCAATCCGATCTCACATGCCTGATGCAGCAATCGCTGAGCAGGCTGATTACTGTCCCCTCTGCGCTGCACCCTGTCAGGACTGCATTACTGACCGGACGCCTGGGTTAATCAAGGGTGCCACTGCCACCGGCTTTCAAACTCCCGGCTCCACCTCAATGTACAAAAACAGCGTGATGTGATGTGATGACATCATGCTGCTCGCACGCCCACCTGTCACACGCCCTCTCCCTATCAATCTCAATGCACGTGTGAAAATGGCGGCGACGCGCGGCTCCTTATATAGAATCCGAGTCTCGCGAGAATCCGACAGCGGGATGATGACGGGTTAACCGAGCAAGGCGAGAGGATCCGAGTCGCTCGGACCCGTGTAAAAAAAAGGTGAAGTTCGGGCGGGTTCGGATTCCGAGGAACCGAACCCGCTCATCACTACTTTTTACACAGTACGGCAGGCATTGTCCCCTTTGTACACAGTACGGCAGGCATTGCCCCCTTTTACACAGTACAGCAGGCATTGTCCCCTTTTTACACAGTACGGCATGCATTGTCCCCTTTGTACACAGTACGGCAGGCATTGTCCCCTTTTTACACAGTACGGCAGGCATTGCCCCCTTTTACACAGTACAGCAGGCATTGTCCCCTTTTTACACAGTACGGCAGGCATTGTCCCCTTTTTACACAGTACGGCAGGCATTGCCCCCTTTTACACAGTACAGCAGGCATTGTCCCCTTTTTACACAGTACGGCAGGCATTGTCCCCTTTTTACACAGTACGGCAGGCATTGCCCCCTTTTACACAGTACAGCAGGCATTGTCCCCTTTTTACACAGTACGGCAGGCATTGTCCCCTTTGTACACAGTACGGCAGGCATTGTCCCCTTTTTACACAGTACGGCAGGCATTGCCCCCTTTTACACAGTACGGCAGGCATTGTCCCCTTTTTACACAGTACGGCAGGTATTGTCCCTTTTTACACAGTACGGCAGGCATTGTCCCCTTTTTACACAGTACGGCAGGCATTGTCCCCTTTTTACACAGTACGGCAGGCATTGTCCCTTTTTACACAGTACGGCAGGCATTGTCCCCTTTTTACACAGTATGGCAGGCATTGTCCCCTTTTACACAGTACGGCAGGCATTGTCCCCTTTTTATTACGGCAGGCATTGTCCCCTTTTACACAGTACGGCAGGTATTGTCCCTTTTTACACAGTACAGCAGGCATTGTCCCTTTTTACACAGTACGGCAGGCATTGTCCCCTTTTTACACAGTATGGCAGGCATTGTCCCCTTTTACACAGTACGGCAGGCATTGTCCCCTTTTTATTACGGCAGGCATTGTCCCCTTTTACACAGTATGGCAGGCATTGTCCCCTTTTACACAGTACGGCAGGCATTGTCCCCTTTTTATTACGGCAGGCATTGTCCCCTTTTTACAGAGTACGGCAAGCATTGTCCCTTTTTACACAGTACGGCAGGCATTGTCCCCTTTTACACAGTACGGCAGGCATTGTCCCCTTTTTGCACAGTACGGCAGGCATTGTCCCTTTTTACACAGTACGGCAGGCATTGTCCCTTTTTACACAGTACGGCAGGCATTGTCCCCTTTTTACACAGTACGGCAGGCATAGTCCCCTTTTTACACAGAACGGCAGGCATTGTCCCTTTGATTGGCAGCATGTCTGTGAATGAAGGGGGTGGAGGCAGGAAGCTGGGGTATGTAAGTTGTGGGGACTGAGAAGGGTGGAGGCACAGGGCAGCAGAGGCCGCACTCACCTCATGCTCCCCCGGGCCATGCTGCTTGAAGTGGGTGGAGAGGCAGAAGGGGGGGCCACCGCCCTTGAGTTCCACTGCTCCGGCTCCTGTCCCACGTGGATGGCCTCCAAGTTGCCCAGTGCGGGGAACTGGTGCCGGGTGCTCCGCATGCTGTGGCCAGCCGTGGTGCGGGCACTGCGTATGCTCCGGCTAACGGGAAGATACTTCTCTGGTCTGACGGCACCCCCCTCTACCAGGGCTGTCACGTTACAGGGGGATGGGCTGCGGGATAGGTTGGGGGGTGGCCGGGGATGGCGGGGCATGTTCCTTGGTGCCCCCCTCCCGAATCAGCCACTGACCAATCGATTCTGACAGGGGCGTGCTTTCATATGGGTGGAAAGCACGCCCCTGTCAAAGCGGCACTTGTACTAGGTGCCGCTTACAGGGATTTTTTCAATGGGTTTTTGCTGTCAAACGCCTGGCCCCGCCCCCCGCTTCCGGTCCTGTCACACTGACATCGGGAGGCACCAAGAAAGGTGCCTCCAAAACACTTTAAAAACAGATTTTTATAAAGATAATAATGATTAAAATAATATTAAGGCTAAAGCAGATACTTATGACACAGAATATGTGTCATAAGTATCTTCTTTCTATTATTTTAATCATAATGACAGGGGAGGCACTGCCTCCCCTGACTGCACGTCCCTGGTAACAATGCAGTGGGCTTTGGCTTTGCAGTGGGCACTCCCTAAGAAGAAGGGTTCTGTTTAACCTCAATCAATGGAACACTAAGACCTCATACTGGACTAGGATCTTCAAACCCCCTTAGCCAAAGCTAGGGACCCTCTTTACTCCCTGGACCTGCCTTGTCTTAGTCTTAGTAACAATAGGACAGGGCAGTGCAGAAATAGGGGACATGACACCAAGTGAGGCTGAGAACAGACCTGGGGCAGGGCCCTTTAGGTGGCACTATTTGAATATGGTTTTCCATTCAAATGAGCAAGCAGGAATCAAGCTGAGGTCGAAGGAATAGATGTTGTGGTGAAAGAGCGGGATAGGCTGAGCTGGTGAAGCATAGATGGTACCATGGGTGCCAGCGCAGTCCAAAGTTCAAATAGGGAAGCCACACCAACTGCCAGAGACTACATTTGTGATGACAGTTGGTGTGGCTCGCCTATTTGAATCCTGGACTGCGCTGCAGCCCCACCCCTGGAGCTGCCACTGGATGGCACTGTTTGGAGATGGGAAAACAAGATATCCAAGGAGTGTCCATCTTCCAAAGCCTGAGATGTAGTAATTATTTCATTAACCAATGGCATTTATGTTATACAATGTATCTATTGGAGCAGCACGCCTTTAACACAATACCGGGGCAAGCGCTCCCCCCTCACACACTCCTGCACCTCTGTCACGTTTGGGGAAGGCATGCTGCCCCCTTACCACCCCCCTCCCCCCCAGTTTCGATGCCTTCTTGTATCACCCAAACAAAAAGAAAGTGCTAAGCGTTAGAATAAATAAATAAAAATAAATAGTGCCAGAAGGTCCCAGCCTTAAGGGGCCTACACACGGTTCAATATTTCTTCCAACATGGACTATATAGTCCATATCGGAAGAGAACACATTGCATATCACACCATGTATATGTACCTTGCAATGACGATGCGCGGTCCTAGATTGGAGGCTCATGCTTCTGCCCACAATATAGTCAGTATCACTCGCCACACGGGTCACACCGTGTGTATGCGCCATCACAGCTGGTATGTCTAGAAATTTTCATTAAGGCCAGGGCAAATTGAAGTGTTACCTAACAACATGCGCAAAATGCCTCATTTACTGCATTGATGTTCCCATTCACCTGTGCTGAGGTGACGCCTCAGGCTGCCAATGACCTGTGCTTCAGCCATGGCAGCAGGTGTCATTCCATTGCTATTGGGGTCACAACACACATGGCATAGGCGTGCACAGGGGGGGTGCCTGGTGCGCACAGGTACCACCTAATGTCCGGCAATCCGATCTCACATGCCTGATGCAGCAATCGCTGAGCAGGCTGATTACTGTCCCCTCTGCGCTGCACCCTGTCAGGACTGCATTACTGACCGGACGCCTGGGTTAATCAAGGGTGCCACTGCCACCGGCTTTCAAACTCCCGGCTCCACCTCAATGTACAAAAACAGCGTGATGTGATGTGATGACATCATGCTGCTCGCACGCCCACCTGTCACACGCCCACCTCTCTCCTTCTATGCCAACGCCAGCCACTGATGAGGAGCAGCATGTAGCCAGCGTTCCTCTTAGGAACACAAATTCAATACTGGCAGGCGGTCGGCAGCAGAATTGACACGTAACGCGTTTTTCCAGCAGCAGCAGTACTAGTCTGCGACTGTCAGTGTCAGTGAGTGACTGCAGCTTGCAGGGGAAAGAGAGGGGGAGCCAGACCAGGCTGAGGAGGAGCAGTGTAATTGCAGTGAGTGCCATCAGGGGTGTTTGTTTGGTGCACACCACAACATCTGACAATGCATCTGCTTTATTAGGATTGGTACAAGGGTGGATGTTTTATATTACGTTGACCGTCAATAGATGGTGCTAGACACGCCCAAAAGGCGGTGCTAGACACACCCCTCCAACAGTGCACCCCCTAATAAAATGTGCTGCGCACGCCTATGATACATGGGCATTTATTTTATACCTGATCCAAAGGCTGAGTAGCAAAATATGCAGTACGTCAAATGCAACAATAAACATTGCATTTTCCATATGAACCAAGATATGCTTAAATCTCTAAATAAGGGAAGGTAACCTACAGATCAGTGGTTATTGTAGTATTAGTAGAGGCATAATTTGATTTTTATCCCTTTTTGGGTGGTAGCTAACAGGGAAGTACGGTGAGCTAAGTAGTTGCATATCCTGACTGTGATAGGTTAAATCAATTAACTCAGAAATTTATATGGTTTGGCTACAACAATAAATCTGATATTATTCCACAGTAGCGGTTCTAGGTCATCAGCCTCATCTGTCAAATATTATGTATACTGTAGTTTAGTTTGAAGATCATCTTTGTTTTTGCAGTGTGCGTATAATACCTTTGTCATCACTCCTTTGTTCTAATACTGTTATGCAATTAGTATTTTAGTCTAAATTAGACATCATTGTGTTGATGGAAAAATATATTCCAGCCATTGTATTTTCAATCTGTGGCACAATAATAAATGATAATTTCTCCAGCAGCTTTAGCTGCAGTGGAAAGAGGAGTATTATCATGTGAGATGAATGGCTGTGAGGCTTCCGCGGAGTCAGTGTTCTTTCCAGGAAAATTCCTATAAGGATGTGGTTTTGGAATATTCTTTGTCTTTCCCATTTTACATGTTTGAAGCGCTCCCAAATATCTATCCATGCTCTATAAATCAAACCAGCCAGAAATGAGTCACCCACTTTGTTAAGTTTAATTGTATTGTAATGAATCTAGACCTTAAAATTGAAAATACAAATTTTGTTGTGTAATTATACTGTACTTAGTGAATATACTGTATACTAAATCATTGCATTTACCAGCTAATTTTGGGAAGATATACTTTAATCATATATTATTATATACATGTATATTATTTAGCAGTCACAAGGTGCAATATTAGCAGAGTTATGCTTTATCTTTAAGTAAATATCTGAACAGTAGTAACAGATTGTATTTGTAAGAATAGCACAAATTGCAAGAACAATGGGGCTAATTCGCACAGCAGCGATCAGGCCTGAACTGCGCATGCGCCGGTGCATGCCAGGCAGCCGACAGCTGTCTTAAGCTAGCGATCGCCTCTGCCTGATTGACAGGCAGAGGTGGTCGCTGGGCGGACTATGGCCGGACCATGCCGGGGGCAGGCCACGGCGGCTGCATGACATCACACGCTGTAGCTGCGACCCGGGCAGCGATGAGTAGCTCCCGGCCAGCGCACAGGAGCCTCACTGGCCGGGAGCTACTCCTGAAGTACAATGTACTTCTGCGACGGGGCAGGGACTGACATGCGGGGCAGGATAGCCCTGTGCTGGGCGTTCCCCTCGCATGTCAGTGTGCCTTATCGTAGCTATGCTAAATTTAGAACAGCTACGATCAACTCTGAATCACCCCCAATAAGTAAAACATGTTCGGCCGGATAGCACGCTAGGATTTTTTGCTGCGCTGCAATCAGGTCAGAACTGCGCATGCGTATGCACCGCAATGCGCAGGTGCATCGTATGGGTACAAAGTGGATCGTTGCTGAGCGATGGATTTTACAAAGAATCCATTTGCACAGCCGATCGCAAGGAGATTGACAGGAAAAGGGCGTTTCTGGGTATCAACTGGCCGTTTTCTGGGAGTGGTTGGAAAAACGCAGGTGTGTCCAAGCGTTTGCAGGGCGGGTGTCTGACGTAAATTCCGTTCAAGAACAGGCTGAAGTGATCGCAGCGGCTGAGTAAGTTCTGAGCTACTCAGAAACTGCACAAAACTTTTTTATACCGCTTGGCTGCACATGCGATCGCACACTTGCAAAGCAAACATACACTCCCCTATAGGTGGAGACTATCTGTTCGCAAAGCTGCACAAAATGGCTAGCGAGTGATCAACTCGGAATGACCCCCGTAATGCCGAGTTTTCTCTTACGTCCTAGAGGATGTTGGGATCCACGTTAGTACCATGGGGTATAGACGGGTCCACTAGGAGCCACTGGCACTTTAAGAGTTTGATAGTGTGGGCTAGCTCCTCCCTCTATGCCCCTCCTACCAGACTCAGTTAGAGAATGTGCCCGTAGGAGCCGGTCACAGCTAGGGGAGCTCCATAGGAGTTCTTTTAGTTTTATTATTTTAAATAGCGTTTAGGCACAGGGAGGCTGCTGGCAACAGCCTCCCTTCTTCGAGGGACTAAGGGGGGGAGTAGTGTCCACCCTGCGGGGTCTGAGCCACTATCTCTGCTGACAGGACACTGAGCTCCAGAGGGGATCGAACACTTCCCCGCCACAGGGGATCGCTCACCCCAGCAGCTTCCCGCTACTCCCTTACAGAGCCAGAAGATCGGTGGCGAGTTAGTCACCGCCCCCCCTGGCAAGCGGGGAGCCGGTGTGAAGATGGCGGCAACAGAGTAGGGAGCGCAGTACTAACTGCGCTCCGGGGCTCAGTGGTTCATAGTGCGTCGCTGTGAGGGGCGCCCTGAGCCAGCGCCTACACCCTACACGGACCACCAAGCCAGTCGGGGTTCCAGGATCGCTGCCAGCACTTTTCCTCAGGCCAGTATAATCTTCAGAAGACCAGGGGGTTGTAGAAGGGGGGGGGGGGCTGTATATCTGTACTGTGCAACCTATTAAGGTACACAGTAAGCGCTGGTTAGGGGTCCCCATATCTTGTAGCGCTGTGTATGGGTTGGATCCAATCTCTGTGTCTCTCTTGCCATTCTTGGGGAAACTCTGTCTGCCCTTCCGTGTGTGTGTGTGTGTGTGTGTGTGTGTGTGTGTGTGTGTGTGTGTGTGTGTGTGGAGTGTTTGTGGTCTCCATTCAGCTATGTCCAGGGACTCTGTGTCATGTACTGCAGAGGATATGTCATCTCAGGATGATCCCATTCCAGGATTGCACTTATGTAAACATGGGACCCCTTTCAGTGCGTGGTCCGTGGTTTCCGTTTTTTTATTTTGCCAAATATGTGGATTACAAACAGAAGAGGACCAATCTACACTGGAGTGTTGTGAGTATAATTTTATTTACAGGTACCCCGTGGATTCTACGTGGAGAAGGGGACCGAGCCTCGTGTCAACATAGGTAAGTATGTGTGTATGTCGGTGTGCATGTATGTAATAAAGTTGTACTGTCACGGTGTGTGTGTCCTGTTTTTATTTGGGTATTTTTTTTGCAGTAGAACTACAGGTACCAGCGGGACCGTTTCCCCCCTGCATGCTGGTACTTGTGGCTCTCCAAGTACCAGCTTGCGGGGGAGGCTTGCTGGGACTTGTAGTTCTGCTACAAAAAACAATATTCTTTTTTTTGACACTTGGCTATCAGCCTCCCATCCGCCGCCCTTGGATGGGGGGGACAGCCTCGGGCTTCACTCCTGGCCCTTGGGTGGCTGGAGGGGGGGACCCCTTGATTTAAGGGGTCCCCACTCCTCCAGGGTACCCCGGCCAGGGGTGACTAGTTGGAGATTTAATGCCACGGCCGTAGGGACCTGTATAAAAGTGTCCCCCGACTGTGGCATTATCTCTCTAGCTAGTGGAGCCCGGTGCTGGTGTTAAAAATACGGGGGACCCCTACGTGTTTTGTCCCCCGTATTTTTTGCACCAGGACCGGACGCAGAGCCCGGTGCTGGTTGTTAAAATACGGGGATCCCCTGTCATTCCCCCCCCCCCCCGTATTTTTGCAACCAGGACCGGCTCAAAGAGCCCGAGGCTGGTTATGCTTATGAGGGGGGACCCCACGTAATTTTTTTCATTTTTTTTAACACTTTTGTGCCGTCCATGAAGTCGAATCCAGGACGCACACTATCGTCGATTGGTCCGTTTTTCAACAGCGGGACTGTCGAATCCGTTTTTTATTGAATATGTCGATTTCGGGTCCCGGCGGCCGGGATTCGACTGTCGAATTGTGTCGAATCCAAAAATGGTCGAATTCCAGACGGAATTCGACCGCAATTGCATATACCCCCAAGAGTTCTAAAACTCATAAGGAGAACAAGAGTTCAGGCGATCCTCATTGCTCCGGACTGGCCAAGAAGGGCTTGGTACGTGTATCTTCTAGATCTACTGCTAGAAGAACCGAGGCCTCTTCCTCTTCGGGAGGACCTGCTGCAGACTTATAAAGAATTACTGCGGCTACATTTGACGGTATGGAGGTTGAACGCCAGATATTAGCCCGGAAGGGCATTCCAAACAAGGTTATTCCTACCCTGATACAGGCTAGTGTGAGAGGTGCGGCTGCTGTGCGTGTGGTGGTGCCTGCTGCCGTGCAGGTGTAGACTCGGTACTCACCAGGCGCCGCTCGCTCTCACCTTCAGGTACCGGAACCCTCAACGGACCTGGAAATCTTCACTCGGATCCGGACACGGCGATTCCCTCTCGGAGCTGACCGACGACCTAGCTGAGGAGAGAAGGGTTTACATCAAAGGGGTATCGACCCTTCTTCCGGTGGAACAGGGGATACCCCAGGGGTGGCTGCGACCTTCACCGGCTGGGTGAATGGTCATCACCGGCACAAAGCCTCAGCTACCCAGCTTTCACACACTCGCGCTTTCGCACGTAGTGTGATGAAAGGGATTCTCACGTCCGTGAGCAATCCTAACTCCGGCGCTCGGGGACAAACAAGGGACAGACGTACACGGATGCTACTCACCGTCACGAGTCTTGCACTCCGATCTTCTCCACTTACAGGTCCCTGTAAGGAGGCAAAGAGAAACAGCCGTGCAGGGCCTAACTCTGACCTAGTGTCACACCCTATACTATCTACAACAGCGGAGCCCTCAAACTAGCTCTGTGGGTGTGGTGCAACACAACTATGCACAACTTACACAACACATACACTTTGCCCTGCACGGTAACAACATATAACACACTATCGGAGTTACAACATAAAACGGTGCTGTCCCTTTATCTACCCGACCCAGAACACCCAGTAGTGGGGACCGCACAGCTCACCCACCTACCGTACTCTCAGGGTGGCCTGAGCCTAGCGCCCAGTACCACCTTTACTCACCTCAGGGAAACGCTGCTTCGCTGGGCCTAGCGCCCCCTAACTGCCCACAGGCCGGAGGCCTGACTTTGCCCACGGGCCTAGCGCCCGCCTAACTTGCCGCCCGTTGGGTGACCTGGGCCTTGTGCCCAGGGTCACCTTTCATATCCCTAATTGGCCACAAATCCACTAGGGCCTAGCGCCCTCTAATGTCCCCACAGGCCTAGTGCCTGAACGTGCCCCTCGGGCCTAATGCCCGCCTAACTGTGCCCACAGGCCGGTGGCCTGACTATCCTCATGGGCCTAGTGCCCAACATGTGCCCCCCAGGCCTAGTGCCTGCCTATCTGGTGCCGCAGAGGTTGGGTGGCTTGGGCCTAATGCCCAAACCACCTAATCAGAATAATGACCCCCAATCTCCTAACCGCGCCACAGGCCTAGTGCCTGACTTGTGCCCTCGGGCCTAATGCCCGTCCCTGGTGGTCTAGGGAGGAAAAGGGGAGGGGGGAAGGATGCCTCACTGAGGCCTTACCTAACCCGGGGGCCTCCGGTGCCCTCTTCGGCCGCTGGCCCGTCCTGGCCAGCGGCGCCGCCGTCGCATCGCCGCGTCCAGCCGCCGCTGGACATCTTCTTTCCCAGGGCTGGAGTCTTCAGGCCTCTTCAGCGGCCACCGGAGCTCCTCTCCCTGCGGCCGTCGTCGTCTTCCTCCACGCAGTCCTTGTTTCCTGTCCGGCTCCTCTTCCTTCTTCGCGCTCTTCTGCGCGCGCGCTGTCCTCTTCGGCTCCCGCCCGCGACGTCTTCTCCTCTTCCCGCTCCTCAGCGCCGTCGTCCTCCGCTCTGGCTCCCGCCCGGCGTCTGACGTCAGACGCCGGGGGCGGGGCCTATGACGCGGCGAGCGCCGATTGGCTCGCCGCGTCTCTCTCCTATTGGCTGCCGCTCCGGGAGCCGCGATTGGCTCCCGGAGGGCGCCAACATTCAAACCCTCCAGCCTGGGGTCCGGTGCAGGGAAAAGGGTAATCCCTGCACCGGACACCCGCCGCCGCCACGCACCCAGCGCTGGGGACAGACAAGCTGCCCCAGCACTGTCCCCAACTAGGGACAACACAGATGTGCCCACAGGGCACATCCTTACATTTCCCCCCCCTTTTTCCTTTGTAGTCCCTACAAAGTTCCTCACGACGCCCATTGTCCGCGGGTCAGGGAATTCCGAGGTCCCTCCGGCGAGGGTGCATTCGGGGGCCCAGCCTGGACCAGCTGTGACCCCACATCCTTCCTCCTCCAGCTCCGGGTTCCTCTTGCGTCCTGACCTCCATCGGCGGATCCTCTGGGGGAGTGGCATCTCCTCACGGTCGCTTGACGTTGGCCACCAAGGGGAATCTTCTTCCACGGGGACAACAGTCACCCACTCTTGGCCTCCGATATCGTCTGTGGCTTCGTCCCTGTCTTCCGGGTGTGGTATCGACCACCACCCAACAGCGGAATCCTCCGGGGCATCCGTTTCCTCCCGGGCAACAGCCACAACATGTCGCATTTCCTCGTGGGGCATCTCCAAAGGTCCTGTGTCTTCCTCTGGAACGGGTCCTCCCACGGCATCACAGTCCTGTCCCCGTACGTCGGTCCATTTCGGCACTCCTGGCAGGTATTCTTGCTCCAGGACTATCTCCTCCTCTTCACGGAGGGCATTCAACTGGGAGCATGACTCCACCCGATCCTGCCAGTCACTCTCGTCGGCGCTTCCGATGCCAGAGTCGTCCTCCATCTGTTCTGGGAGGGATTCGTCGGCGGACAGCTCACCGTAGTCAGAGTCCTCTTCCGATATCTGGACTGGGGTCTCCTCAGCGTACTTATTCTTTTCCGCTGGCACCTCTGTTTCCTCAGCGTACTCCTTCGCTTCCGCTGGATCCTTTTCTTCCTCAGCGTACTCCTGCGCTTCCGCTGGCATCTCTTGGTACCCAGGACACTCCTGTTCCGCACGTCCTGGTCGTGGACGGTTCCATCGCGGGGAGATTCCGGACGTCTCAGTCACTGGGTCTTCACGCTTTTCTTGACAGCGTGGCCTCTTCACCTCCCAGTCGTCCACCTCCGCCTCATGCGGGAAAGGATTCTGCCTTACTGGGGTCACTTTCTTGGGACAGAGTAGGTCCTCGGCATCTTCCCAAGGGCACTCACTGGCCGCATGTCCTGGTCGCCGACACTTCCAACAAGGGAGGGCCACTGCCACCTTCTCCAAGACGGGTTCCTGGTCCACCTCCTTCACTGGGGAATCTTCACCCGTTGGTTCCGGCTCCGAAGAAATGGGCACCTGCGAATTAACTTCCAGCAAGGCCTTCCGCTCCATTTCCCTGGTTTCCTCCTCCCATCTCTGGGCGCGACCATCCGCAATCATCCGGTCTTCGTTCCACGGACAATCGGGAAGCGCATGTCCTCTCGCCTCGCAGAGCGCACACACAGGCTCTGCAGCCACCCGGTCCCAAAGCTGCTGACGAGACTCAGTCAGCTGCTTCACCGTGGCCTCGTAGTCCGTCCGGTCTTCAGTCCATGGACATTCCAGGAGCCGATGTCGGGGATCTCCACAGTTTTCACACCGGAAATCAACCTCGTCTTCGCTCAACTCTTCGTTCCAAGGACAACTGTTGTGCTCATGCCCGTAGTTTCCGCAGAGCAAACACCAGGACTCCTTCTTCGCTTGGCCCTTCTGACGTCTTCGGTCCGCTTCCTGGACCACCTTCTTTGGGGACGTCTTTCGCCAAGTACACTCGTCGGCAAAGTGACCCATTTGCCGACATTTCTTGCAGGGCGTCACAGCGGCTTTCTTGCGCCCCTTCTCCCGGCGCTCTTCTTTGTCGCGCTGGACCGACCGCTGCACCATCTTCAGGATGTCTTCCCCAGACACCGTCACCCAGTCGCTCTGGTCCGCACACGTCCAGGGGTGAGTCTTCTCCGGAGCCGTCCGCAGGGAGGTCTTCTTGGTGGCGTTCCACATCGTGTCCGTGATCCGGTCTCTTTTATCCTGCCGACTACGCCAAGTGTGAGAGGTGCGGCTGCTGTGCGTGTGGTGGTGCCTGCTGCCGTGCAGGTGTAGACTCGGTACTCACCAGGCGCCGCTCGCTCTCACCTTCAGGTACCGGAACCCTCAACGGACCTGGAAATCTTCACTCGGATCCGGACACGGCGATTCCCTCTCGGAGCTGACCGACGACCTAGCTGAGGAGAGAAGGGTTTACATCAAAGGGGTATCGACCCTTCTTCCGGTGGAACAGGGGATACCCCAGGGGTGGCTGCGACCTTCACCGGCTGGGTGAATGGTCATCACCGGCACAAAGCCTCAGCTACCCAGCTTTCACACACTCGCGCTTTCGCACGTAGTGTGATGAAAGGGATTCTCACGTCCGTGAGCAATCCTAACTCCGGCGCTCGGGGACAAACAAGGGACAGACGTACACGGATGCTACTCACCGTCACGAGTCTTGCACTCCGATCTTCTCCACTTACAGGTCCCTGTAAGGAGGCAAAGAGAAACAGCCGTGCAGGGCCTAACTCTGACCTAGTGTCACACCCTATACTATCTACAACAGCGGAGCCCTCAAACTAGCTCTGTGGGTGTGGTGCAACACAACTATGCACAACTTACACAACACATACACTTTGCCCTGCACGGTAACAACATATAACACACTATCGGAGTTACAACATAAAACGGTGCTGTCCCTTTATCTACCCGACCCAGAACACCCAGTAGTGGGGACCGCACAGCTCACCCACCTACCGTACTCTCAGGGTGGCCTGAGCCTAGCGCCCAGTACCACCTTTACTCACCTCAGGGAAACGCTGCTTCGCTGGGCCTAGCGCCCCCTAACTGCCCACAGGCCGGAGGCCTGACTTTGCCCACGGGCCTAGCGCCCGCCTAACTTGCCGCCCGTTGGGTGACCTGGGCCTTGTGCCCAGGGTCACCTTTCATATCCCTAATTGGCCACAAATCCACTAGGGCCTAGCGCCCTCTAATGTCCCCACAGGCCTAGTGCCTGAACGTGCCCCTCGGGCCTAATGCCCGCCTAACTGTGCCCACAGGCCGGTGGCCTGACTATCCTCATGGGCCTAGTGCCCAACATGTGCCCCCCAGGCCTAGTGCCTGCCTATCTGGTGCCGCAGAGGTTGGGTGGCTTGGGCCTAATGCCCAAACCACCTAATCAGAATAATGACCCCCAATCTCCTAACCGCGCCACAGGCCTAGTGCCTGACTTGTGCCCTCGGGCCTAATGCCCGTCCCTGGTGGTCTAGGGAGGAAAAGGGGAGGGGGGAAGGATGCCTCACTGAGGCCTTACCTAACCCGGGGGCCTCCGGTGCCCTCTTCGGCCGCTGGCCCGTCCTGGCCAGCGGCGCCGCCGTCGCATCGCCGCGTCCAGCCGCCGCTGGACATCTTCTTTCCCAGGGCTGGAGTCTTCAGGCCTCTTCAGCGGCCACCGGAGCTCCTCTCCCTGCGGCCGTCGTCGTCTTCCTCCACGCAGTCCTTGTTTCCTGTCCGGCTCCTCTTCCTTCTTCGCGCTCTTCTGCGCGCGCGCTGTCCTCTTCGGCTCCCGCCCGCGACGTCTTCTCCTCTTCCCGCTCCTCAGCGCCGTCGTCCTCCGCTCTGGCTCCCGCCCGGCGTCTGACGTCAGACGCCGGGGGCGGGGCCTATGACGCGGCGAGCGCCGATTGGCTCGCCGCGTCTCTCTCCTATTGGCTGCCGCTCCGGGAGCCGCGATTGGCTCCCGGAGGGCGCCAACATTCAAACCCTCCAGCCTGGGGTCCGGTGCAGGGAAAAGGGTAATCCCTGCACCGGACACCCGCCGCCGCCACGCACCCAGCGCTGGGGACAGACAAGCTGCCCCAGCGCTGTCCCCAACTAGGGACAACACAGATGTGCCCACAGGGCACATCCTTACACTAGGAAAGGAGTAACGTCAAACATTACCATTGTATTTGGAAAAAATATGTATCTTGGTGTGAGTCCAAAAAGTTTACTACGGTGGAGTTTCAACTGGGATGTTTTCTCCTCTTCCTGCAAGCAGGTGTGGATATGGGCCTGAGGTTGGGATCCGTAATGGTCCAGATTTCGGCCCTATCCATTTTCTTCCAGAAACAGCTGGCTTCCCTCCCGGAGGCTCAGATTTCTTCAAAGTCCTTGGATGTTGTAAGGGCTCTGAAAATCTATGTGAAGAGGACTACTCGTCACAGAAAATCAGACTCTCTGGGGTAAATTTACTAACATTCGTATTTTTCTGAAAGTGGTCAAAGTTCAAACACGAATGACATCGACAGTGTAAAATTGCAACTTTTTGAATTGATTACGACTAATTTACTGAGCTGTCGTATTCGTATTTTTTGTTTTGTCCGATGTCGATGTCATTCGTGTTTTTCTGGTGTAGAATGCGGCCGATTTGGTTGTTTTGCGGCCGTGTTTTTAGTTTATTTTACGACTGCGTCACATGTCTGTTACGGCAGTGTTTTTGATTTCGCGGCCGCGTTTTTAGTCCTAAGTTTCGTTTTTGTCACGCGTCCGTGATTGGTTGTATTCGTGATGGAGGAGTGTCTGTGCACATTACTATAAAACCGCCCCAAACACACCGCACCTCGTGGGTTTAGCTAGTGGAGAGGAGAGAGGAAGGTGTATTTGGAGTTGGTGAGTTTGGTGGAGTTTTTGGTGGATTTGGTGAGGAGTTTTGTGATTGTTGAGTGCTGTACTGTGTGTGTAAGTAGTCTTGTCATATTTGTTGTATTGTTTTTTCACAGTTTGTAAACTTTGTTGTCCTTGTTTTTTTTTATAGTCTTTTGTCATTGTTTGTGAGTGAGTGAGTGAGCGTGTGTGTTGGCTGTGTGGTGTGTAGTAGTAGTAGTGGAGGAGTGTGTTTTCTGTTTTTATTTTTCTGTGTTTTGTGTCGTTTGTCCTCATGTCTGACTCAGAGGTCAGTGTGGTGGAGGAGGTTAGTGAGAGGGAGGAGGTTAGTGAGGTGGAGGAGGTGAGTGAGGTGGAGGGGGTTAGTGAGAGGGAGGAGGTTAGTGAGGAGGAGGAGGGGGTGCCTGTTGCTGCATCCTCCAGTGAGAGTGATGGTGCTGTGGCTCCGCAGCCACGCACCACTACCAAGACTGGCCGGAATATTAAGTTCAGCTATGCTGAAAACATGGCGTTGGTGCGTGAGCTCATGAAGCACCATCGGCAATTGTTTGGGCAGGATGCTGCCAAGGTGTCCTCCCGCAGGAAGTCTGTCCTGTGGGGGAAAGTAATAGTGGCAGTAAATAGTGAGGGTGTGGTGAGGCGGACTGAGGACACGTGTCGCAAGAGGTTCTACGACATAAAGCGCCGTGTCAAGGCCAAGATGGCCAAAGAGGCTAAATCAGCCCGCCAAACCGGGGGTGGACACCCTTTCCGGGCAACCTATCGTGAGTGGGAGGAGCCTGTGCGGGCACTGATTCCTGCAGAAGTGGTGTCTGCAACTCATGTCCGGGATTCGGACCGACCCACGCAGGATGGTGAGTTGGAAATTTATAAATTATATTGTAAAGATTCAAAAATGATAATGCTGCAAAACGGTTTATTTTTTTTAAGTATGCATACATTGTGTTGGTCATGTATTGCAGGCCTGTGCACCCTTAAGCTGTATTTGTGTTTTGAAACTGCATTTCCCATCATGCCTTGGCTGTTGATTTTTAAATTTTTAATGCAAAATCAGGTGCAGTGCATGCTGGTATGTGTAGTTCCAATAATTAATATGAAATATTGCTTGGCCATAGCTGTTGTATCTAATAGCAGCTTGTTATGATTTGTGTGTGTGTGGTTTTTTTTTTTATAATCATTTTTTTACAGTTTGGTTCAAGTTGCAAGTAATCAATCTCTGCAATATCTGACACATAATTCATCAATGTTACAGATTTATTTTGTGCAACACCATGTTCATTTTTAGATACATAACAAATTAAGGAATCACGAAGATCTTAAGCAGAAATTAGTTTACTTTACAATACGTACAAGATGGTTACAGTACACTAAGGGTTTGCAGTTAGCAATTTTTAAAAAAGTATGGTCATAATGTTTTTTCCCCTTTTTCAACAGTCCTACAGACCAGCCGGCCAGACAGGCCACAGACAACTCATGATGATGCTGGGATTGCAGGTAAGAATTCACTGTAGTCACATATTCTGCAAACACATAGAAGTACAAAATATTAATGTTTATATATTCTCATAGGTTCAGCTTCTGTAAGCCGCCCTCCTCTAAGGCGCCCATCACAGGGCTCGGGTCACTTACCCAGGAGGCCAAGTAAGACACGGCGTCTTGAATCCGAATCTGCGGCTCCATCTTCCCCACCCAGGCGGCGCATTTCTGCAGTCTCACCCCAGCCACCACAGGCACTATTGGCTAGTCCACAGAGTGATGAGCCCCGATCACCTCAGTTATCTGGTGAGTCAAAACATACACTAAACACATACAAAATAATCTACACAGTACAGTTACTATGATGTGAGATGACATGTTTGCCATAACAACCAATGTGATTTTACGTCTTAAATTTTTTAAGGTGCAAATGCAGAAATTTTCAAAGTCTTAGTGGTTGCTATGGGCAACATCACATTTAAAATTGAACATCCATCTTAATAAATTTAGACCACACACATGCACATAAAAATAACACCACATTACTGACCGAACTAAATCCACCACCACCCCCTCCACACCATTATAGTGTTCACACACCTCCCCTGTCCTGTATGTAGACTGCTTACTTGATCCGCTCCTCTGGACCATCCAGGTAAGCAGTCTATATCCTGGACAGGGGAGGTGACAGAACACTGTAATGCTGTGGAGGGGAGGTAGTTAGGTGAGGATTCCGCAAGTCAGTCTATGTGCACGCCTGTGATGGTATATATGTGTTTGTAAACCAAAGAATTTTTATTTTTAAAAACACAACTCAAAAGACAAAAAGAATGGAGTATTATTAATTTAGAAATGTTTAGAACTAGCAAATATATTATTTGTAAAGTAAACAGTGCATGTTGGCCACCCCATACAGAGCCAAGCTTGATGCCCGACGTGGACCAGCAGGGACAAGACCAACAGGCAACATACACACTGCACCTAACACCTGTTGTCCCGAGCCAGCCAATACAGCCGCAGGATATCCCCCAAGCCTCCATGAGTCCACAACTGGTCCAAGCTCCACCCCAGCCACAAATTCCCGATGACTTTTGGTCCAGTTGGACAAGCCAACAGACCCAAAGCAATGCCAGCCTGACCGCCCATACCCAACACCTTGCCAGTCTGCCCCATCATCTACCGCGCATTAGTCGCAACTCGGGCAGACTGATTGTCCAAGTAGGCCGAATCGCAACATCTATGGAGCAAATACGGGCAGACAACAACCAAATGCTGGCTCATTTGACGCGCATCATTGATGAGCAACAGCGCCAGCAGCAAACACTCATACAACTGATACAACACAACCAGGTTGTGAATGAATCATTGTCCCGGATTGTAGCCAGCCACACTGCAACCAACACACAACTGAATGCCAGCATACATAATTTAAGCAACAACATATCATTGATGGCAGCACAACAAGTGAGCTCCAGCTCTGGAACCACGACCCCTAGCCAAACGCCAGTAACCTCCCCTGTTCGGCGATCCTCCCGAGCACGTGCCAGTGAGCCAGCACAAAGCACAGCACCCAGCACACACAAGCGCAAAAAATAAAACAAACCAAACATTTGTGTAACTCAATAAAAAGTTTTTTTTTTAAATCACACAACTTCCAGTGTCCGTGTCAAACATTGTAGAAGCTGCTATGTATGTATGTATGTATGTATGTTTTTCTGGGGTAATGAATGACAATGTATTCATAACAAAAACTAACTACAATGTACACACCACTATAAACAACAAACAGTAAGTAACAAAACACACAATTGTTTGTATTGCAAAGTGTTTAGTCAAGGATAATTACATCCAACAAAAACTTACCAGTAAAATACCGCAGAATCACTTCTTGCCTTACCTGCCTCCCTACATCTGTACTCACACTGTTACCAGATGATTCAAACTCCTCTGCTTGCTGACTGCTTTCTCCAACATCATCTGACAGATGTTGACTTAAACACAGATTATGGAGAAAACAGCAGCAGAACACAATCCTAGTCACCTTTGAGGGACTATACAACAAAAGGCCTGCAGATTTATCCAGACACCGAAACCGTGATTTCAGCAGACCAAAACATCTTTCTATCACATTCCGCGTAGCCTTATGTGCATGATTGTAACTGTGTTCAGCAGGAGAATCTGGTTGGGACAATGGAGTAAGGAGCCAAGAGTAGCAGCCGTAACCACCATCACCTGAAAAACAGATATAGTCAACATTAGTACATGTGTAAGATTATTAATTACCCTAGACAAAAATGGAGTTTGTTGTTAAAAGACATACACACAACACATTTGAAACATACCCAGCAGCCAGCCATCAGGCATTTGTCCGTCCTCAAATTTATCGAAGAGCGATGACTGACTGAGGATGAAGGAGTCATGGCAGCCACCAGGGTAACCTGCAACAACACTCATAATTTTTAGTTTTGCATCACAGACCACCTGGACATTAGTGGATTGGGCCATATGTCTATTAGTATATATATATTGACGGCCCCTAGGTGATCTCAGCTGAACGTGTGTGCAATCTATGGCCCCCAGCACATTGGGCATGCAAGCAAGCTCATAGAAAGCTACCCTGACAGCACGCCACTCCGACTCCTGGGTAGGGAAGCAGATTGAGGCATTAATATGTGGATCCAAGACATCCAAAACCTGAGTGGACATTAAACAATCTAAGGTGAGTGTCATGTTATGTATTCTATACAATACTGTGTTGTAAGAGCTTACAGAAGCAACACTTAGACATAACCGGCTATGTATTTTTAGACTCACCTGATTCAAATATTTTGAAAAGGTTGGCTGCGAGATACCAATAATGTCGCCTGCCACAGCCTGGAAGCTCCCAGTAGCCATAAAGTGTAACACAGCCAGGAGTTTGTGCAGGCCTGAGACAGAGCGAGAGCGTGCTGTCTCAGGGTCTAGTCCCAGTTTGACAAGGTCATACAGGCGGAAAATGTTGGTTCTATTTAGGCGGAACATCTGTATGACCCTATCATCGGACAATGCGTTTAAGTTTAAACGACCCCGAAAAAAACGTGGCTGGCGCAGCCTCCGCGGCACCTGTACAACCTGCTGACCATGTTCACTTACCTGGCCCTGATTTATGAAAGCCTCATGGAGCAGTCTAAGGTATCCCACAGCAAACAGAAAGTCATTGGCACACACCACAGCCGCCATTTCAGAGTGAGAGAATTTCAAAATGTGCCTGGAACACTTTTATAGGGCCAAACATTCAGGTGTGAGTAATGGATAATTGAGTACACATGTAAACACGCTTCTCAAAAGCAGGTGTGTTTTTTTTTAGGCCTTTTTTACGATTTGTAATTTTTCACGGCCGCAAATGCATTTTCACGGCAGACATTACAATTACGAATGGTTAGTAAATGACCGAGATTCATATCTAAACAGGCGCGTTTTGACAAATGGTGTATTCATTTGTAATTTTTAACTTTGACTACCATAAAAATACGAATGCCCTCATCACTGCCGTGATTTGCGTTTAGTAAATTACCGAGATGACACTTTGATGAAAAAACGGCATCTCGGTCAAAATCGGGACCTTAGTAAATTTACCCCTCTGTTTGTCCTGTATGATCCCAAGAAGATTGGGTGTTCTGCTTCTAAGCAGACGATCTCTCGCTGGATCAGGTTCACTATCCAGCATGCGTATTCTACGGCAGGATTGCCGTGTCCTACGTCTGTTAAGGCCCACTCTACTCGTAAGGTGGGTTCTTCCTGTGCGGCTGGCCGGGGTGTCTCGGCTTTACAGCTTTGCCGAGCGGCTACTTGGTCTGGGTCAAACACGTTTGCAAAGTTCTAGAAGTTCAATACTTTGGCCTCTGAGGACCTGAAGTTTGGTCAATCAGTTCTGTAGGAGCTCCGCGCTCTCCCTCCCGTTCTGGGAGCTTTGGTACATCTCCATGGTACTAATGTGGACCCCAGCATCCTCTAGGACGTAAGAGAAAATAGGATTTTTTTAATTATCTACCGGTAAATCCTTTTCTCGTAGTCCGTAGAGGATGCTGGGCGCCCACCCAACGCTTCGTGATTCTGCAGTGGTTACTTTGTTCAGTACTGCTTAGTTCTCGGTTTAGTACTGTTTTGTTACTTGGTTAAGTAATATTGTTCAGCCGTTGCTGATGTTTCAAGCTAGTTAGCTTGGTTTGCCTTGTATGTGTGAGCTGGTGTGACTCTCGCCACTGTCTGTGTATTATCCTTCTCTCTAAGTTGTCCGTCTCCTCGGGCACAGTTTCTAGACTGAGTCTGGTAGGAGGGGCATAGAGGCAGGAGCCAGCCCACACTCTCACCCTCTTAAAGTGCCAGTGGCTCCTAGTGGACCCGTCTATACCCCATGTTACTAATGTGGACCCCAGCATCCTCTACGGACTATGAGAAAAGGATTTACCGGTAGGAAATTAAAATCCTATTTTTTTATAGGGGCAATCACTTACAAGACAAACCCATGTCTCAGAATTATCTTCGATAATAATCTTTTGCCTGTGTCTATTTAGAAGGATAAAGTATTCTTCAAATATCAAGGTTTTTAGGCATCCAAATAAAAGTTTTTGTAATTAATTTTTGGTGAGAAAAATCCAGCAGGGATCAAGCTAAGGTGAAACATGGCTGTACACAAGGGGTGCTCCTATAACACTATCATACAGTGGGGGATACATACGATATCCTGGCAGACGTTATGCCGGCTTTCACTATACTATCTCGCAGGCTTGGTGCGTTCACTACGCATCTGGCCTGGTAGCTTGCTGCACTCGCCACAGGTTTTAGTCCCACTTGGTTGGTGATGTGGATCCACCAACAGAGTGGGAATACTGGGCGGCATAGGCGTTTCTATCATTGGTGCAATGTGTGTGGTGCACACGGGCCCCTGGGTCCAGGGGGGGCCCACACCGCACACATTGCACCCATATTTTAGTACTCACATCTCCAGAGTTCAGCGCCGGATGCTGCAGCGGCAAAAAAATCACTTCCAAAATGGCCGCCGCGCATGTGCAGTACAAATTTTGTCTCCGGAACATGGCGAGCGCCATGTTTCCAGAGACCTGCGCATGTGCAAAATACTCTGGCACAATGCCGGAGCCTGCGGCGCCGTGAAGAGGAGGAGGCCCACCCGGAGTCTGCACACGGGCCCCCTCTTCTCTTAGGACGCCCCTGCCGGATGGGTGTCGGGTTCTGGCTGTCGTTATATCAACGGGTGTTGGGATTCCGGTGTTGGTCTCCTGAATGCCGGGATACCGACAGTCGGTAAACTGACTGCATCCCTCCAGCGGTACACCTGCACCACTGTCAGGACACAGGTACTGTACACTGTTTCCTTTGCCTCATACTCTAATTCGGCAAGTCAAGCCAGAGTTCTCCTGCGTTATATCAGGACAATCCGCACTGATACCTGCCTGGTAGTAGATACCTGCTTTACTTATTCCTGCCAGGTGACAGACAGGAACTCGATCTTTAACTGTTCACTGCACTTGGTGCTGGAACTGATGATGCAGATATCAGTCTGGAACAGATTAAACAGATATCGTCTGGAACCAACGACCCCCCTGGTCAGCAGTGATTGGGAGACTGAGTCAGCTGACCACTGCGGGGGCCTGTTGACAGAGTGTTGCGGTGTCGGATAAGGATGTTAGTCCACACAACGGCACTTAACCAGGATGATTGGTTTATTCATATAACAGATATAACAGCTTCTAGTATATAGAAGATGTTCTGCAGCAGCAGGAACTCACAGTATACATGTGAAGCAGTACAGCGGTGACACAGTGATTCAGTACACACAGGGTGCAGCTGCGGGGTAGACAAGGTCACACACTCAAGAGAACAGAAGCTGCACGTCCGTGCAGTTGTCTCTCCCAGGAAGAACTCTCTCAGACTGTGCACTAAGCACCTCCTCCTGCACTGAGCTAACACTAGGAGGGAAAACACTAGAGCAGGGAAGCTGCCTCTAGTACTGGCAACGGAGACAAACAGCAGAATGATCCACTGTCTAACAAAGCCATGGTTGGGGAATCAACGGTCAGCTGATCACAATTGTCATAGTGGCGCCCAGTGCCCCGGAGATGGTGGGAGCACAGTGGGATTCACACAATAACGAAATGGGGTACACTGAGGACAGCAGCGGATCATGGAAGACTGGCTGCAAGCTTGACCGTCTGACTTCTGCAGATCAGTACACCATCCCGCTGGTAAGAACCGCTGTGCCATTTACCAATTCCTGACAATCTCCTTGAATCACATATTTTCATATGTGAAATGTAAAATTACATAGAAACATAGAGTTTTGACGGCAGATAAGAACCACTTGGCCCGACAAACTCCACATAGTTAAGGCCGTTGTGGGAATTGAACCCGTTCCTCAGTGCTGTGAGGTACTAATGCTAACCATTACACCATCCGTATTGCCCAACAAGCTTTGGTTATTTGTGATGATTTGTGATATATATGGTTAACACTTCATAACAAGTTGTATTATCATGCAGTTGTTATAGACTATTTATATTTCCTCACACCTTACCTTGTCCAATTTTATATACTATTATGACAATAATGATTGTCCATTCTTACTATTAGGACTTTATCCTTTGAGTTTTAACCTTTATATATGTCTTGTCTTGTCTGTGACTAATTAACCACTTAACTGACGATTAATTTCACCAAAAACCGCTCCGAAATTGTCGTTTTTTTAAATGAGAGAATTAGGTGAAGAACGTGAATTTAACCCTATCCCAAATGATTTTAGTTAAAAAAAAAAGAAAACATTTTTTTTATTTTAAATATTTTTCTGCTGCGGGGTACACTGGGCTCCACAAGGATTGGACAATGGGGTGTAGAATAGGATCTTGATCCAAGGCACCAACAGGCTCAAAGCTTTGACTGTTCCCAGAATGCACAGCGCCGCCTCCTATATCACCCCGCCTCCCAGCATAGGAGCTCAGTTTTGTAAGTTGGTGCTGCAGTAAGCAGGCACTTAACAGAGGGGCTTCTCCA
The DNA here is from genome assembly GCF_028390025.1 of Pseudophryne corroboree. NCBI lineage: Eukaryota > Metazoa > Chordata > Amphibia > Anura > Myobatrachidae > Pseudophryne > Pseudophryne corroboree. The sequence continues at coordinate 136,107,651 of NC_086454.1, read as the reverse complement.
ATCAGCCCTAAGAAAAGCTTTTTATGAGGTAAAAAGTGAAGACTTCAAGGGCAGCAGCGGTGGTAAATGTCTTGTGACATTCACTGCTGCAGCTCCAGCTCTCCCCAGCGGCGCTGTACACTCCCGAGCCCTGGTTGCCGGGTACCTACAGCGGAGGCTCCGGTTTTCTTCACGTTAGACACACACGGCTGGGGCTCTCCAGGATCGCGTGGACGCGCTTCAGGAGGTGGTAAGTGGGTCCCGCTTGCGGGACCCGGTCTTCATCGCGATCCGGCGCGGTCAGTGGGAGGCGGCCGCGCGCTGGCGGTGGACACTGTGGCCGTACAGGCGATCCTACTAGATTACCAGGACATGGGCGCAGGTCAGGGTTTCTCTCTAAACCAATTCTTATATTGCCCACAGTAGCCGGTGGTTTTGCCAGCAGAGGGGTTAAGGCTTAGACCTGAAACCCCTCCCCCAGCCCCAGGGCGCCAAGAATATAGCAGCTGTGGGCTCTGGTTCTGGGGGCTCCTTCCCCCCAGTGGGACTGTGGTAGCGGAGGCACATACTGACCCACCGCGGGCCGCTTTTTCCACACTTCTGCATACGCTAGTTCATAAACTAACCCCCTATGGGACCCCCAATGCCGGTACAACCGTATGTGGTCCCTGCAGCTAACCCGCCATGGGCGGACGATTTATCTGCTCAATTAAAGAAGTTGAACCAGTCCTTGACTACTAAAAAGTCTGACCAACGCTTGCCTAAGTCCAAGAGGTCCTCTAAGCGAGCGCTTGTCTCCTCACAATCCACTGCCGTCACTGACACCTCGTCTGATGAATACGGCACATATACTGACCCCACAGGTTCTGACTCAGATACGGCTGATGGGAAGGGTAGTTCACATGTGGATGTTTCTGATCTTTTGGAGGCTATTATGTTAATTCTGCAGATTACGGATGATCCCGAGCCATCCGTCCCTCCTAAGAAACCAGATAGGTTCAAGCGTCAGATGGTGGTTAAACAAGTTTTACCTCACTCTGATCACCTAGTGGATATACGTCAGGAACCCTGGGAAAACCCGGGTACGAAGTTTGTGCCTCAAAAGAAGATGCTGGCTCGCTATCCCCTCGCGCCAGGGCTGTCTAAGATTGGGAAACGCCTCCTCCAGTGGACTCACATGTGGCTAGGATGGTGGTTTCCTCAGCTCTACCTGTCACTACCGTCACGTCTCTAAAAGAGCCTACGGATAAACGTGTGGAGGGTTGTCTGAAAGCGATTTACACCCTCACGGGTGCTGCACAAAGGCCCACTATTGCAGCAACATGGGCTGCAGAGGCTATTGAAGCATGGGCCTTGTAGTTAGAAGCTGAAATCTCCTCTGACCATGCTAGACAATGCTTGTCATATATTGTCACAGCTTCTCGATATATTAAAGAGGCGGCTTCTGATGCCGGTATTCTAGCAGCCAAGGCCTCTACTACGTCAGTCCTGGCTCGCCGGATATTGTGGCTGAGATCCTGGTCTGTGGATCTGGACTCTAGAAAAACCCTGGAGGTACTCCCTTTCAAGGGAGATATTCTGTTTGGGGAAGACTTAAATAAGATAGTGGCTGACTTGGCTACTGCCAAAACTGCCTGTCTGCCTATTACCGCTCCTTCTGTGTCGAAGGCTAAAGGTATGTCCTTTCGCCCCTTTCGTCCTTCAGGTAAAGCAAAAGGTCAGGCGTACCATAAGCAGGCCCGCACTTCCAAACCTGGTAAGCCGAAGCCCAAAGGAGCCTGGGCTGCCCGTCAGCCAGCTGCCAAGACCTATAAGCCTGCCGCATGACGGGGCAGGCCTCCCCCTGGGGGATCCCAGGGTGGAAGGCCGGCTTCTAGGGTATACCCAGGAATGGTTAAAGACCACTTCAGATGCCTGGGTACGGGAAGTCCTCACTCCGGGGTTACACCATAGCCTTCAAAAAGCGACCCCCCCATCGATTTTGCCAGACAGACGTCCCGTTGGAACAGACAAAGGCAAACACTCTACATTTGGTGGTACAGACCCTCCTGGATACAGGAGTCGTAGTACAAGTGCCTCTTGCTCAGAGGGGCCGGGGTTACTATTCTCCGCCGTTTCTAGTCCCGAAACCGAATGGGTCATCCCGGCCCATTCTCAACCTCAAGGCATTGAACAGGTTTGTGAAGATTTCCAAGTTCCGTATGAAAACTCTTCGCTCTATAGTTCTGGCCTTGGAACCTGGGGACTACATGGTCTCCCTGGACATACAGGATGCTTACCTGCATATTCCTATAGCAGTGTCACATCAACAATTGCTATTGGCATCATCCATTACCAGTTTCGGGCATTACCTTTTGGTTTAACAACGGCTCCGCGAGTCTTCACCAAAGTTATGGCGGTGATGACGGTGGTACTCCGCCATCAAGGGGTCAGGATACTGCCGTATCTGGACGACTTGTTAATCCTGGCAAATTCCCCAGATCTTCTTCTGCGTCATCAGGATATGACGGTCCGGTTTCTACAAGCCCACGGGTGGCTCATCAACTGGAAGAAATCCTCCCTGGTCCCTGCTCAGAGCATGGTGCACCTGGGAGCGCTGTTGGACACTCACAACCAGAGATTGTTCTTGTCTCAGGAGAAAGTCCTGAAGCTTCAGGACAGGATTCGTTGCTTCCTTTCTCGTCCGCAAGTGTCGATACATTTGGCAATGCAGGTGCTGGGCCTCATGGTATCAGCATTCAACATGGTGGAGTATGCTCAATTCCACTCTCGCCCCCTCCAGAGGCTGATTCTAGCCAAGTGGGATGGCCTGCCTCACCAGATCAGATCTCCAATGATCTTATTGACTCCGGAGGTCCGTCTGTCGCTGCTTTGGTGGCTCCGGGACCAACAATTGTGCAGGGGTTGTCCCTTCTGGATATCCAACTGGGTCCTGTTGATGACAGATGCCAGTCTAAGAGGTTGGGGGGCGGTGCTGGAGCAGCACTCCCTTCAGGGTCGGTGGACCAAGGAGGAATCTCTCCTCTCGATCAACATTCTGGAATTGCGAGCGGTCTTCAATGCGTTGAACCTGGCCCAGCATTTAATTAAGAACCGTCCTGTTCAAGTACAGTCGGACAACGCCACCACAGTGGCTTACATAAATCATCAAGGTGGCACTCGAAGCCGTTTGGCAATGAAGGAAGCCTCACGGATTCTACGTTGGGCGGAACGCCATCTACCGGCCATATCGGCAATATTCATTCCGGGAGTCCTGAATTGGGAAGCGGACTTTCTCAGTCGTCAGGACGTACATGCCGGCGAGTGGGGCCTCCATCCAGAAGTGTTTCAACTCCTAGTGGAACAGTGGGGTCTTCCAGATGTAGATCTGATGGCGTCTCGACACAATCACAAGGTTCCGGTTTTCGGAGCAAGGACAAGGGATCCTCAAGCAGCATTCGTGGATGCGCTGGTGGTGCCGTGGAGGTTTCGGCTGCCGTACGTGTTCCCTCCGGTGTCACTCCTGCCCAGGGTAATTCGGAAGTTCAAGCAAGAAAAAGGAACTCTGCTTCTCATAGCTCCGGCGTGGCCCAGACGGCACTGGTTCTCTGTTAGGATCTCCTGCTCTGTGCTGCCACGTCGCCATGGCAACCGGGAGGCAAGTGTTAGCGAAGTAACCTGAGCGCAGCTGATACTCCGGTCCGGGTTTTTACTGTGTAGTGGTTACAGGCTCTGTGCACGGCAGGGAATCCGGCGCTGGTTTTGTGCTCACAGTCTGTGAGGTCTGAGTGGGGCGTGGACAGCACCTGCTATATAAACCATCCTCTCAGGCTAGGCAAATGCTGCTGAATCTTTGTTTGTTAGTCAGTTCCAGAGAGTTAGCTAGTACTGTGTGACTTTGTATTTACTTGTTGCTTACTGCGAATAGGCCTTGGGATTCGGTACTTCATTCTGCCAATCCGGACCTAGCAGTAAGACTGGAGTCAGTTGTTTGACCTGCTGGGGTTCTTTTGCTATTCTGTGAACCCAGCAGGTTTGCGGCTGTACTCTCAGACCTGCTTGCTTAATCCTCCCTCACTGTGCAGGGCGTCCAGGTGTCAGTTTAGTGGCAGTAAGCTGAACCTGTGCCCTGCAAGTGGGGGTTAGGATTGTGGATACTCTCCTTGTGTCTATATTTCTATCTCTGACCAAGGAGTTTATTCCCACACCCGTTGGTAACCCTTTGGGGTTTTTTCTGTTGCTCTTAGCAACATCATTTCAGGTGCTCCACATGTGAAATCACTACACATCGCTTCATTGTCCGCTCTATTCCATCTGAGCATTCCTGACACTAGGGAGACACCCAATTCCTGAGCCTTTGGGCTTCTCCGTTCACTTTGTGTTTATTAGTTATTCCATCACCTCCTGTGTATGTTATGTTATACTGTCTGTGAGTTCGTTTGCTTCGCTTCCCTCTCTGTTCATACACCGGTATACTCCTGTTAGCACTGGTGTGCGTAACATATTCAGCAGCCCTACTACTGTTGAAATTTTGTGGGAATATGGAGCATACCCCTCAAAATACTTTGCAACAGGTGGTCGATCAGGTGCAGGTCCTGACTCGACAATTTAATGAGATGTCCATTAAAATGAACACCCCGCAGGCCGCTAGCGGAGCTCCCGCAGCAGCAGCGGCAAGTTCAGGGGTTAAGGAGACGAAAGTAAATCTCCCGGATCGTTTTTCTGGAGATCGCTCGCAGTTCTTTTGTTTCAAGGAGAGCTGTAAGCTATATTTCAGGCTTAGGCCCCAGTCTTCTGGGTCGGAGATTCAGCGGGTGGGCATGGTGATTTCCTTGCTACAAGGAGACCCACAGGTCTGGGCATATGGGTTACAGCCTGACTGTCCGTCGCTTAAAAGTGTTGATGTTTTTTTTACGGCACTGGGCATTTTGTATGATGACCCTGACAAGATGGCTTCAGCCGAGGCTCAGATTACGGTTCTTAAGCAAGGGCGACGGCCAGCTGAGGTTTATAGTACGGAGTTTCGGAGGTTGGCTCATGATACCCAGTGGAATGACCCAGCCCTGAGAAACCAGTACCGAAGGGGCCTTTCTGACCAGATAAAGGACCAACTGGTACAATATCCCTCGCCTGATAGCTTAGATCAGCTCATGCAGTTATCCATCCGGGTGGATAGACGACTGAGAGAGCGTAGGCTTGAAAGGGAGACCGCAGTTTCCTTTTTTCCCAAGGGAACCTCAGACTCTGAGGAATATTCCAAGGAGCCTATGCAGATTGGGGCTACCCGCCTCTCCTCGCGTGAGAAGACGCGGAGGAGACAGCAGGGTTTGTGTTTGTACTGTGGGAATAAAGGTCATGTTGTAGTATCATGCCCAGAAAAACCGGAAAACTTCAGGGCATGAGGGTGATGAAAAATATCCTGTCAGGCCAGAAGTCAGAATTTCCCAAAAAGACTTTTCTCATTCCGGTGACTTTGGAGATCCTCGGTCAAACTGTCAAGACTGAGGCCTTTGTTGACAGTGGGGCCGATGGGGTTTTCATGGACCGTCAATTCGCCCTGGAACACTCTGTTCCCTCAGTACCTTTGGCATCAGAGATTGAGATCTGTGGGTTAAACGGGGAACCATTGTCCCAGGGTAAAATTACCTCCTGCACCAGCCAAATTCCTTTGTTTATTGGAGCCACACACTCTGAAAAATTGTCTTTTTATGTGACTGTCTGTTCTTTTGCCCCATTGGTTTTGGGGTTACCCTGGTTAAGGGCCCATAACCCTCAATTTGACTGGGTCTCTGGGGAGATTCTAAGTTGGGGTAGTGATTGTTTCAGGAGTTGCTTGAGCCTTCCAGTCAGGCTCTCGCAGCTAAGTTTGCCAGGATTGCCAGGATGTTATGCAGATTTTGCGGATGTGTTCTCCAAAAGAGTTGCGGAGGTACTGCCTCCCCATCGCCCCTATGACTGTGCCATTGATTTGTTGCCGGATGCTAAGCTTCCCAAGAGCAGGTTGTACTCCCTGTCACATCCTGAGACTCAGGCTATGGCAGAGTACATTCAGGAGAACTTGGCTAAGGGATTTATCAGACCCTCACAGTCCCCAGTTGGGTCGGGGTTCTTTTTCGTGGGTAAAAAGGACGGTTCATTGCGACCCTGCATCGACTTCAGGGAATTGAACCGTGTCACGATTAAAAACTCGTACCCACTGCCTCTCATTTCGGTTTTGTTTGACCAGCTTCGTACTGCCACCATTTTTTCTAAGATTGACCTACGCGGTGCTTACAATCTAATCCGAATAAGAGAGGGGGATGAATGGAAGACTGCCTTTAATACCCACTCAGGGCATTATGAATATTTGGTGATGCCTTTTGGGCTCTCTAATGCCCCGGCAGTCTTCCAGGAATTCATGAACGATGTGCTCAGGGAATATTTGGATAGATTCTTAGTTGTTTATCTAGATGACATCCTAATCTTCTCTCATTCCCTGGAGGAACATCGGAAGCGTGTACGCTTAGTCCTCCAGAAACTCAGAGACCACGAGCTTGGGGCGAAGCTGGAGAAGTGCGAGTTTGAAGTCCAGCAAATCACATTTCTAGGGTATATTATCTCCTCAGAAGGTTTCCAAATGGAGTGTTCTAAGGTACAGGCAGTCCTGGATTGGGTGCAGCCCACTAGTTTGAAGGCGCTTCAGTGTTTTCTGGGCTTTGCAAATTTTTATAGACGGTTTTTTCGCTGGATTTTCGTCTATAGTGGCCCCCTTGGTGGCACTCACTAAGAAAGGGGCGGATGTTGCTCACTGGTCTTGTGAGGCCAAAGCGGCCTTTGCCCGTCTCAAAAGGGCATTTGTCTCGGCCAAGGTGCTGCGACACCCAGATCCAGAGCGTCCTTTTGTGGTAGAAGTGGATGCCTCTGAGATAGGTATTGGGGCAGTGCTCTCTCAGATGGGGGTGTCTGATAATCGCCTTCATCCCTGTGCTTACTTTTCCCGTAAATTTTCGTCTGCCGAGATGAATTATGATGTGGGTAACCGGGAATTGTTGGCTATAAAGGATGCACTCGGGGAGTGGAGACACTGGCTTGAGGGGGCTAAGTTTGTGGTCTCAATTCTCACCGACCATAAGAATCTGGCATATTTAGAGTCAGCGAAGCGGCTCAATGCCAGGCAGGCACGATGGGCTTTGTTTTTTGCTCGCTTTAATTTTTTGATAACATATCGCCCTGGGTCAAAAAACATCAAGGCTGATGCGCTCTCGCGGAGTTTTGCTCCAGTTCAAGAGACCACCGAGGAGCCATTGCCCATTGTGTCCCCATCATGTATTAAAGTGGGCATTACCCAGGACCTCTTGTCATTAGTCCTTAGAGCACAGGAGCAGGCTCCTCCAGACCTTCCGGTAGGTCTCTTGTTTGTGCCTCCTAGGTTAAGACAGCGAGTGTTCCTGGAATTCCATGCCAAGAGGTCGGCAGGGCATCCGGGTATTGCCAGAACTCGGGAGTTGCTGTCTAGGGCGGTGTGGTTGCCCTCGGTGGCTTGGGATGTGGATCAGTGGGTTCGGGCATGTGACGTTTGTGCCCGAAATAAAACTCCTAGAGGGGTTCCTGTCGGCCCATTATATCCACTCTCTATTTCGTCTAAGCCATGGACCCACATTTCCATGGAGTTTGTGGTGGACTTGCCCAAATCCTCGGGGATGACAGCCATTTGGGTTGTCGTTGACAGGTTTTCGAAGATGGCGCATTTCGTTCCACTGGTTGGGTTGCCATCGGCCAGACGCCTGTCTGAGTTATTTATGCAGCATGTTGTGCGCCTCCACGGGTTGCCACTTGATGTGGTCTCTGACCGTGGATCCCAGTTTGTGGCCAAATTCTGGAGGGCATTTTGTTCTGATCTCCAGATTTCTGTGAGCTTGTCGCCAGGCTACCATCCACAGTCTAATGGGCAGACTGAGAGGGTGAACCAGTCCTTGGAGCAGTTCCTCAGGTGTTATGTCTCCAAGTGTCATACTGACTGGGTTGCTCATCTGTCCATGGCGGAGTTTGCCTATAACAACGCGGCTCACTCTGCTACAGGGATCTCTTCCTTCCTTTGTGTGTATGGGCATCATCCTGAGGCCAATTCTTTTGACCCCCTGGATTCCACGCCTGGTGGTTCCTCTGTTGTTTCGGTCCTTAGGGGTATTTGGAGGAAAGTGAAGAAAGCCCTTGTGTCTGTGTCATTAGTGACCAAAAGGGTTTTTGATAAGTGGAGAAGACCCTGCAGCTTCAAATTAGGAGACTTTGGGGTATATTTACTAAGGTCCCGATTTTGACCGAGATGCCGTTTTTTCATCAAAGTGTCATCTCGGTAATTTACTAAGCAAAAATCACGGCAGTGATGAGGGCATTCGTAATATTTTGGAAGTCCTAGGAAAAAATCACGAATCAATACACCATCGGTCAAATACGCCTGCAATTTGCTAGAAATCGGGAATTTACTAAAAAGTGCAAAACACAAACACTGCCGACAATAGCCAAACACTGCCGTGATAAATAAAATACAAATCGTGAAAAAGTGCTAAAAAAAAACAGACCTGCTTTTTTATCCCGTGTTTGTATAGGCATGCACGGATCCATGAGATCCGTGCATGTTTTTCAGTGGGAACGGGGGGAAATGTTATAAATTTTCAGAAAAAAAATTGTGTGGGGTCCCCCCTCCTAAGGCAAACCAGCCTCGGGCTCTTTGAGCCGATCCTGGTTGCAGAAATATGGGAAAAAAATGGACAGGGGTTCCCCCATATTTAAGCAACCAGCATCGGGCTCTGCGCCTGGTCCTGGTTTCAAAAATACGGGGGACAAAAAGAGTAGGGGTCCCCCGTATTTTTGAAACCAGCACCGGGCTCCACTAGCTGGACAGATAATGCCACAGCCGGGGTCACTTTTATACAGTGCCTTGCGGCCGTGGCATCAAATATCCAACTAGTCACCCCTGGCCGGGGTACCCTGGGGGAGTGGGGACCCCTTCAATCAAGGGGTCCTGCCCCCTAGCCACCCAAGGGCCAGGGGTGAAGCCCGAGGCTGTCCCCCCCATCCAATAGGCTGCGGATGGGGGGCTGATAGCCTTTGTGAAAAGTGATTGATATTGTTTTTAGTAGCAGTACTACAAGGCCCAGCAAGCCTCCCCCGCAAGCTGGTACTTGGAGAACCACAAGTACCAGCATGCGGCGGAAAAACGGGCCCGCTGGTACCTGTAGTACTGTACTACTACTAAAAAAATACCCCAATAAAGACAACACACACACACCTTGAAAGTATAACTTTAATACATCCATCCACACCTCCATATACACATACTTACCTTATGTTCCCACGCAGGTCGGTCCTCTTCTCCAGTAGAATCCATGGTGTACCTGTAGAAAAAATTATACTCACATAATCCAGTGTTTTCGGCTCCTCGGTAACTCCTTTTGTAATCCACGTACTTGAAAAAATAAAAAAACGGATACCCGACCACGAACTGAAAGGGGACCCATGTTTTCACATGGGACCCCTTTCCCCGAATGCCAGAAACCCACTCTGACTGATGTCTAAGTGGGTTTCTTCAGTCAATCAGGGAGCGCCACGTTGTAGCACCCTCCTGATCGGCTGTGTGCTCCTGTACTGTCTGACAGGCGGCACACGGCAGTGTTACAATGTAGCGCCTATGCGCTCCATTGTAACCAATGGTGGGAACTTTCAGGTCAGCGGTGAGGTCACTTTCGGTCAACCGCTGACCTGAAAGTTCCCACCATTGGTTACAATGAAGCGCATAGGCGCTACATTGTAACACTGCCGTGTGCCGCCTGTCAGACAGTACAGGAGCACACAGCCGATCAGGAGGGTGCTACAACGTGGCGCTCCCTGATTGGCTGAGGAAACCCACTTAGACATCAGTCAGAGTGGGTTTCTGGCATTCGGGGAAAGGGGGCCCATGTGAAAACATGGGTCCCCTTTCAGTTCGTGGTCGGGTATCCGTTTTTTTATTTTTTCAAGTACGTGGATTACAAAAGGAGTTACCGAGGAGCCGAAAACACTGGATTATGTGAGTATAATTTTTTCTACAGGTACACCATGGATTCTACTGGAGAAGAGGACCGACCTGCGTGGGAACATAAGGTAAGTATTAGAGATGAGCGGGTTCGGTTCCTCTGAATCCGAACCCGCCCGAACTTCAGGTTTTTTACACGGGTCCGAGCAGGCTCAGATCTTCCCGCCTTGCTCGGCTAACCCGAGCGCGCCCGAACGTCATCATCACGCTGTCGGATTCTCGCGAGGCTCGGATTCTATCGCGAGACTCGGATTCTATATAAGGAGCCGCGCGTCGCCGCCATTTTCACACGTGCATTGAGAGTCATAGGGAGAGGACGTGGCTGGCGTCCTCTCCGTTTAGAGAAGAGAGAGACACAGTATTTTGGGGAGCATTATTAGGAGGAGTACTACTATACTGTATACTACTATACTACTTGCTGAAGTGATATTTATACTAGATTAGATAATAGATAGTGTGACTGTAAGTGTATTATCTGACTTGTGGGGGAGACACTGACAGTGGGGAGCAGTTAGAGTCTGAGAGCAGGACTCAGGAGTACATATAACGTACAGTGCACACTTTTGCTGCCAGAGTCAGTGCCACACTGCCATTGTTGTGACCACACTGACCACCAGTATAATAATATATTTTGTGATTGTCTGCTTGGGCCTCGGAGTACTAGTTGCAAGTTGCAACGTGACCTGAAGTGACCACCAGTTTAATAATCAATCACCACCAGTTTAATATATATATATATATATATATATAATTGTATATAATATATATATATATATATATATATAATATTGTATACCACCTACCCGTGGTTTTTTTTTTTTTCATTCTTCTTTATACATACTACTATAGTAGCTTACTGTAGCAGTCTGCGGTGCTGTGCTGACCTGACAGTGTCCAGCAGGTCCGTCATCAGTCATTACATAATAAATATATATAGTACCTGTCCGGCTGCAGTACTAGTGATATTATATTGATTTCATCTCATTATCAATAATTTATCATCCAGTCTAGACTCTATATTAGCAGCAGACACAGTACGTTAGTCCACGGCTGTAGCTACCTCTGTGTCGGCACTCGGCAGTCCATCCATAATTGTATACCACCTACCCGTGTTTTTTTTTTCTTTCTTCTTTGTACATACTACTATAGAGTATAGTAGCTTACTGTAGCAGTCTGCGGTGCTGCTGAGCTGACAGTGTCCAGCAGGTCCGTCATCAGTCATCATTACCTAATAAATATATTATCTACCTGTCCGGCTGCAGTACTAGTGATATTATATATACATACATATATATATTGATTTCATCTCATTATCAATCATCCAGTCTATATTAGCAGCAGACACAGTACGTTAGTCCACGGCTGTAGCTACCTCTGTGTCGGCACTCGGCAGTCCATCCATAATTGTATACCACCTACCCGTGGTTTTTTTTTTTTCTTTCTTCTTTGTACATACTACTATAGTATAGTAGCTTACTGTAGCAGTCTGCGGTGCTGCTGAGCTGACAGTGTCCAGCAGGTCCGTCATCAGTCATCATTACCTAATAAATATATTATCTACCTGTCCGGCTGCAGTACTAGTGATATTATATATACATACATATATATATATTGATTTCATCTCATTATCAATCATCCAGTCTATATTAGCAGCAGACACAGTACGTTAGTCCACGGCTGTAGCTACCTCTGTGTCGGCACTCGGCAGTCCATCCATAATTGTATACCACCTACCCGTGGTTTTTTCTTTTCTTTCTTCTTTGTACATACTACTATAGTATAGTAGCTTACTGTAGCAGTCTGCGGTGCTGCTGAGCTGACAGTGTCCATCAGGTCCGTCATCAGTCATCATTACCTAATAAATATATTATCTACCTGTCCGGCTGCAGTACTAGTGATATTATATATACATACATATATATATATTGATTTCATCTCATTATCATCCAGTCTATATTAGCAGCAGACACAGTACGTTAGTCCACGGCTGTAGCTACCTCTGTGTCGGCACTCGGCAGTCCATCCATAATTGTATACCACCTACCCGTGTTTTTTTTTTTTCTTTCTTCTTTGTACATACTACTATAGAGTATAGTAGCTTACTGTAGCAGTCTGCGGTGCTGCTGAGCTGACAGTGTCCAGCAGGTCCGTCATCAGTCATCATTACCTAATAAATATATTATCTACCTGTCCGGCTGCAGTACTAGTGATATTATATATACATACATATATATATTGATTTCATCTCATTATCAATCATCCAGTCTATATTAGCAGCAGACACAGTACGTTAGTCCACGGCTGTAGCTACCTCTGTGTCGGCACTCGGCAGTCCATCCATAATTGTATACCACCTACCCGTGGTTTTTTTTTTTCTTTCTTCTTTGTACATACTACTATAGTATAGTAGCTTACTGTAGCAGTCTGCGGTGCTGCTGAGCTGACAGTGTCCAGCAGGTCCGTCATCAGTCATCATTACCTAATAAATATATTATCTACCTGTCCGGCTGCAGTACTAGTGATATTATATATACATACATATATATATATTGATTTAATCTCATTATCAATCATCCAGTCTATATTAGCAGCAGACACAGTACGTTAGTCCACGGCTGTAGCTACCTCTGTGTCGGCACTCGGCAGTCCATCCATAATTGTATACCACCTACCCGTGGTTTTTTTTTTCTTTCTTCTTTGTACATACTACTACAGTATAGTAGCTTACTGTAGCAGTCTGCGGTGCTGCTGAGCTGACAGTGTCCAGCAGGTCCATCATCAGTCATCATTACCTAATAAATATATTATCTACCTGTCCGGCTGCAGTACTAGTGATATTATATATACATACATATATATATATTGATTTCATCTCATTATCATCCAGTCTATATTAGCAGCAGACACAGTACGGTAGTCCACGGCTGTAGCTACCTCTGTGTCAGCACTCGGCAGTCCATCCATAATTGTATACCACCTACCCGTGGTTTTTTTTTTCTTTCTTCTTTGTACATACTACTATAGAGTATAGTAGCTTACTGTAGCAGTCTGCGGTGCTGCTGAGCTGACAGTGTCCAGCAGGTCCGTCATCAGTCATCATTACCTAATAAATATATTATCTACCTGTCCGGCTGCAGTACTAGTGATATTATATATACATACATATATATATTGATTTCATCTCATTATCAATCATCCAGTCTATATTAGCAGCAGACACAGTACGTTAGTCCACGGCTGTAGCTACCTCTGTGTCGGCACTCGGCAGTCCATCCATAATTGTATACCACCTACCCGTGGTTTTTTTTTTTCTTTCTTCTTTGTACATACTACTATAGTATAGTAGCTTACTGTAGCAGTCTGCGGTGCTGCTGAGCTGACAGTGTCCAGCAGGTCCGTCATCAGTCATCATTACCTAATAAATATATTATCTACCTGTCCGGCTGCAGTACTAGTGATATTATATATACATACATATATATATATTGATTTCATCTCATTATCATCCAGTCTATATTAGCAGCAGACACAGTACGGTAGTCCACGGCTGTAGCTACCTCTGTGTCGGCACTCGGCAGTCCATCCATAAGTATACTAGTATCCATCCATCTCCATTGTTTACCTGAGGTGCCTTTTAGTTGTGCCTATTAAAATATGGAGAACAAAAATGTTGAGGTTCCAAAATTAGGGAAAGATCAAGATCCACTTCCACCTCGTGCTGAAGCTGCTGCCACTAGTCATGGCCGAGACGATGAAATGCCAGCAACGTCGTCTGCCAAGGCCGATGCCCAATGTCATAGTACAGAGCATGTCAAATCCAAAACACCAAATATCAGTAAAAAAAGGACTCCAAAACCTAAAATAAAATTGTCGGAGGAGAAGCGTAAACTTGCCAATATGCCATTTACCACACGGAGTGGCAAGGAACGGCTGAGGCCCTGGCCTATGTTCATGGCTAGTGGTTCAGCTTCACATGAGGATGGAAGCACTCAGCCTCTCGCTAGAAAACTGAAAAGACTCAAGCTGGCAAAAGCACTGCAAAGAACTGTGCGTTCTTCGAAATCCCAAATCCACAAGGAGAGTCCAATTGTGTCGGTTGCGATGCCTGACCTTCCCAACACTGGACGTGAAGAGCATGCGCCTTACACCATTTGCACGCCCCCTGCAAGTGCTGGAAGGAGCACCCGCAGTCCAGTTCCTGATAGTCAGATTGAAGATGTCAGTTTTGAAGTACACCAGGATGAGGAGGATATGGGTGTTGCTGGCGCTGGGGAGGAAATTGACCAGGAGGATTCTGATGGTGAGGTGGTTTGTTTAAGTCAGGCACCCGGGGAGACACCTGTTTTCCGTGGGAGGAATAGGGCCATTGACATGCCTGGTCAAAATACAAAAAAAATCAGCTCTTCGGTGTGGAAGTATTTCACCAGAAATGCGGACAACATTTGTCAAGCCGTGTGTTGCCTTTGTCAAGCTGTAATAAGTAGGGGTAAGGACGTTAACCACCTCGGAACATCCTCCCTTATACGTCACCTGCAGCGCATTCATAATAAGTCAGTGACAAGTTCAAAAACTTTGGGTGACAGCGGAAGCAGTCCACTGACCAGTAAATCCCTTCCTCTTGTAACCAAGCTCACGCAAACCACCCCACCAACTCCCTCAGTGTCAATTTCCTCCTTACCCAGGAATGCCAATAGTCCTGCAGGCCATGTCACTGGCAATTCTGACGAGTCCTCTCCTGCCTGGGATTCCTCCGATGCATCCTTGAGTGTAATGCCTACTGCTGCTGGCGCTGCTGTTGTTGCTGCTGGGAGTCGATCGTCATCCCAGAGGGGAACTCGTAAGCCCACTTGTACTACTTCCAGTAAGCAATTGACTGTCCAACAGTCCTTTGCGAGGAAGATGAAATATCACAGCAGTCATCCTGCTGCAAAGCGGATAACTGAGGCCTTGACAACTATATTGGTGTTAGACGTGCGTCCGGTATCCGCCGTTAGTTCACAGGGAACTAGACAATTTATTGAGGCAGTGTGCCCCCGTTACCAAATACCATCTAGGTTCCACTTCTCTAGGCAGGCGATACCGAGAATGTACACGGACGTCAGAAAAAGACTCACCAGTGTCCTAAAAAATGCAGTTGTACCCAATGTCCACTTAACCACGGACATGTGGACAAGTGGAGCAGGGCAGGGTCAGGACTATATGACTGTGACAGCCCACTGGGTAGATGTATGGACTCCCGCCGCAAGAACAGCAGCGGCGGCACCAGTAGCAGCATCTCGCAAACACCAACTCTTTCCTAGGCAGGCTACGCTTTGTATCACCGCTTTCCAGAATACGCACACAGCTGAAAACCTCTTACGGCAACTGAGGAAGATCATCGCGGAATGGCTTACCCCAATTGGACTCTCCTGTGGATTTGTGGCATCGGACAACGCCAGCAATATTGTGTGTGCATTAAATATGGGCAAATTCCAGCACGTCCCATGTTTTGCACATACCTTGAATTTGGTGGTGCAGAATTTTTTAAAAAACGACAGGGGCGTGCAAGAGATGCTGTCGGTGGCCAGAAGAATTGCGGGACACTTTCGGCGTACAGGCACCACGTACAGAAGACTGGAGCACCACCAAAAACTACTGAACCTGCCCTGCCATCATCTGAAGCAAGAAGTGGTAACGAGGTGGAATTCAACCCTCTATATGCTTCAGAGGTTGGAGGAGCAGCAAAAGGCCATTCAAGCCTATACAATTGAGCACGATATAGGAGGTGGAATGCACCTGTCTCAAGCGCAGTGGAGAATGATTTCAACGTTGTGCAAGGTTCTGATGCCCTTTGAACTTGCCACACGTGAAGTCAGTTCAGACACTGCCAGCCTGAGTCAGGTCATTCCCCTCATCAGGCTTTTGCAGAAGAAGCTGGAGACATTGAAGGAGGAGCTAACACGGAGCGATTCCGCTAGGCATGTGGGACTTGTGGATGGAGTCCTTAATTCGCTTAACAAGGATTCACGGGTGGTCAATCTGTTGAAATCAGAGCACTACATTTTGGCCACCGTGCTCGATCCTAGATTTAAAGCCTACCTTGGATCTCTCTTTCCGGCAGACACAAGTCTGCTGGGGTTCAAAGACCTGCTGGTGAGAAAATTGTCAAGTCAAGCGGAACGCGACCTGTCAACATCTCCTCCTTCACATTCTCCCACAACTGGGGGTGCGAGTAAAAAGGCTCAGAATTCCGAGCCCACCCGCTGGCGGTGATGCAGGGCAGTCTGGAGCGACTGCTGATGCTGACATCTGGTCCGGACTGAAGGACCTGACAACGATTACGGACATGTCGTCTACTGTCACTGCATATGATTCTCTCACCATTGAAAGAATGGTGGAGGATTATATGAGTGACCGCATCCAAGTAGGCACGTCACACAGTCCGTACTTATACTGGCAGGAAAAAGAGGCAATTTGGAGGCCCTTGCACAAACTGGCTTTATTCTACCTTAATTTGCCCTCCCACAAGTGTGTACTCCGAAAGAGTGTTTAGTGCCGCCGCTCACCTTGTCAGCAATCGGCGTACGAGGTTGCATCCAGAAAATGTGGAGAAGATGATGTTCATTAAAATGAATTATAATCAATTCCTCCGTGGAGACATTGACCAGCAGCAATTGCCTCCACAAAGTACACAGGGAGCTGAGATGGTGGATTCCAGTGGGGACGAATTGATAATCTGTGAGGAGGGGGATGTACACGGTGATATATCGGAGGATGATGATGAGGTGGACATCTTGCCTCTGTAGAGCCAGTTTGTGCAAGGAGAGATTAATTGCTTCTTTTTTGGTCGGGGTCCAAACCAACCCGTCATTTCAGTCACAGTCGTGTGGCAGACCCTGTCACTGAAATGATGGGTTGGTTAAAGTGTGCATGTCCTGTTTATACAACATAAGGGTGGGTGGGAGGGCCCAAGGACAATTCCATCTTGCACCTCTTTTTCCTTTAATTTTTCTTTGCGTCATGTGCTGTTTGTGGAATGTTTTTTGGAAGGGCCATCCTGCGTGACACTGCAGTGCCACTCCTAGATGGGCCCGGTGTTTGTGTCGGCCACTAGGGTCGCTTATCTTACTCACACAGCTACCTCATTGCGCCTCTTTTTTTCTTTGCGTCATGTGCTGTTTGGGGAGGGTTTTTTGGAAGGGCCATCCTGCATGACACTGCAGTGCCACTCCTAGATGGGCACGGTGTTTGTGTCGGCCACTAGGGTCGCTTATCTTACTCACACAGCTACCTCATTGCGCCTCTTTTTTTCTTTGCGTCATGTGCTGTTTGGGGAGGGTTTTTTGGAAGGGCCATCCTGCGTGACACTGCAGTGCCACTCCTAGATGGGCCCGGTGTTTGTGTCGGCCACTAGGGTCGCTTATCTTACTCACACAGCTACCTCATTGCGCCTCTTTTTTTCTTTGCGTCATGTGCTGTTTGGGTAGTGTTTTTTGGAAGGGCCATCCTGCGTGACACTGCAGTGCCACTCCTAGATGGGCACGGTGTTTGTGTCGGCCACTAGGGTCGCTTATCTTACTCACACAGCTACCTCATTGCGCCTCTTTTTTTCTTTGCGTCATGTGCTGTTTGGGGAGGGTTTTTTGGAAGGGCCATCCTGCGTGACACTGCAGTGCCACTCCTAGATGGGCACGGTGTTTGTGTCGGCCACTAGGGTCGCTTATCTTACTCACACAGCTACCTCATTGCGCCTCTTTTATTCTTTGCGTCATGTGCTGTTTGGGGAGGGTTTTTTGGAAGGGCCATCCTGCGTGACACTGCAGTGCCACTCCTAGATGGGCACGGTGTTTGTGTCGGCCACTAGGGTCGCTTATCTTACTCACACAGCTACCTCATTGCGCCTCTTTTTTTCTTTGCGTCATGTGCTGTTTGGGGAGGGTTTTTTGGAAGGGCCATCCTGTGTGACACTGCAGTGCCACTCCTAGATGGGCCCGGTGTTTGTGTCGGCCACTAGGGTCGCTTATCTTACTCACACAGCTACCTCATTGCGCCTCTTTTTTTCTTTGCGTCATGTGCTGTTTGGGGAGGGTTTTTTGGAAGGGCCATCCTGCGTGACACTGCAGTGCCACTCCTAGATGGGCACGGTGTTTGTGTCGGCCACTAGGGTCGCTTATCTTACTCACACAGCTACCTCATTGCGCCTCTTTTTTTCTTTGCGTCATGTGCTGTTTGGGGAGTGTTTTTTGGAAGGGCCATCGTGCGTGACACTGCAGTGCCACTCCTAGATGGGCCCGGTGTTTGTGTCGGCCACTAGGGTCGCTTATCTTACTCACACAGCTACCTCATTGCGCCTCTTTTTTTCTTTGCGTCATGTGCTGTTTGGGGAGGGTTTTTTGGAAGGGCCATCCTGCGTGACACTGCAGTGCCACTCCTAGATGGGCCCGGTGTGTGTGTCGGCCACTAGGGTCGCTTATCTTACTCACACAGCTACCTCATTGCGCCTCTTTTTTTCTTTGCGTCATGTGCTGTTTGGGGAGTGTTTTTTGGAATTGCCATCCTGCGTGACACTGCAGTGCCACTCCTAGATGGGCACGGTGTTTGTGTCGGCCACTAGGGTCGCTTAGCTTAGTCATCCAGCGACCTAGGTGCAAATTTTAGGACTAAAAATAATATTGTGAGGTGTGAGGTATTCAGAATAGACTGAAAATGAGTGGAAATTATGGTTTTTGAGGTTAATAATACTTTGGGATCAAAATGACCCCCAAATTCTATGATTTAAGCTGTTTTTTAGTGTTTTTAAAAAAAAACACCCGAATCCAAAACACACCCGAATCCGACAAAAAAAATTCGGTGAGGTTTTGCCAAAACGCGGTCGAACCCAAAACACGGCCGCGGAACCGAACCCAAAACCAAAACACAAAACCCGAAAAATTTCAAGTGCACATCTCTAGTAAGTATGTGTATATGGAGGTGTGCATGGATGTATTAAAGTTATACTTTCAAGGTGTGTGTGTGTTGTCTTTATTGGGGTATTTTTTTTGTAGTAGTACTACAGGTACCAGCGGGCCCGTTTTTCCGCCGCATGCTGGTACTTGTGGTTCTCCAAGTACCAGCTTCCGGGGGAGGCTTGCTGGGCCTTGTAATACTGCTACTAAAAACAATATCAATCACTTTTCACAAAGGCTATCAGCCCCCCATCCGCAGCCTATTGGATGGGGGGGACAGCCTCGGGCTTCACCCCTGGCCCTTGGGTGGCTGGGGGGGGGGACCCCTTGATTGAAGGGGTCCCCACTCCCCCAGGGTACCCCGGCCAGGGGTGACTAGTTGGATATTTGATGCCACGGCTGCAAGGCACTGTATAAAAGTGACCCCCGGCTGTGGCATTATCTGTCCAGCTAGTGGAGCCCGGTGCTGGTTTCAAAAATACGGGGGACCCCTACTCTTTTTGTCCCCCGTATTTTTGGAACCAGGACCAGGCGCAGAGCCCGATGCTGGTTGCTTAAATATGGGGGAACCCCTGTCCATTTTTTTCCCATATTTCTGCAACCAGGATCGGCTCAAAGAGCCCGAGGCTGGTTTGCCTTAGGAGGGGGGACCCCACGCAATTTTTTTTTTACATTTAAACTTTATTTTTTTGTTTAACAAAGTGCACAATGAAGCCCAGCACGGATCTCTCAGATCCGGCCGAGATTTATTGTATTAAAGTCGGCAGTGTTTTACAAGTCACTCACGTAAAACACTGCCTAAAAAAACGAATGACATCGACATCGGAAAACCCGAAAATGCAGAATACGGCAGCTTAGTAAATTAGTCGTAATCAATTCAAAAAGTTGCATATTTACACTTTCGATGTCATTCGTGATTGAACTTTGACCTCAAACGGGAAAACACGAATCTTAGTAAATTTACCCCTTTGTCTGGTTGTCCACCAAGAATTTGAAGTTGAGACAGCCATCTCATAAGTTAGGCCCCCGGTTCATCGGCCCTTATAAGATCACCAGGGTTATCAATCCGGTGGCATTTCAGTTAGATCTGCCCCGTTCATTGGGTATCAATAAAACATTTAATTGTTCCCTTTTAAAACTGGCGGTTAGTAATCCTTCTTCCAGTGGAAGACCTTCTCCTCTTCTGATACGGGGTCAGAGGAAGTTTGTGGTTGAAAGGGTTCTTGATTCCAAGATGGTTCGGGGTCGGCTGTCATTTTTGGTGCACTGGAAGGGGTATGGCCCGGAGGAGCGGTCGTGGGTGCGCAGTTGTGATCTTCATGCCCCCAGACTGATACGCTCTTTCTTCTCGCAGTTCCCCGATAAACCCGGTGGTAGGGGTTCTTTGACCCCTCGTCAGAGGGGGGGGTACTGTTAGGATCTCCTGCTCTGTGCTGCCACGTCGCCATGGCAACCGGTAGGCAAGTGTTAGCGAAGTAACCTGAGCGCAGCTGATACTCCGGTCCGGGTTTTTACTGTGTAGTGGTTACAGGCTCTGTGCACGGCAGGGAATCCGGCGCTGGTTTTGTGCTCACAGTCTGTGAGGTCTGAGTGGGGCGTGGACAGCACCTGCTATATAAACCATCCTCTCAGGCTAGGCAAATGCTGCTGAATCTTTGTTTGTTAGTCAGTTCCAGAGAGTTAGCTAGTACTGTGTGACTTTGTATTTACTTGTTGCTTACTGCGAATAGGCCTTGGGATTCGGTACTTCATTCTGCCAATCCGGACCTAGCAGTAAGACTGGAGTCAGTTGTTTGACCTGCTGGGGTTCTTTTGCTATTCTGTGAACCCAGCAGGTTTGCGGCTGTACTCTCAGACCTGCTTGCTTAATCCTCCCTCACTGTGCAGGGCGTCCAGGTGTCAGTTTAGTGGCAGTAAGCTGAACCTGTGCCCTGCAAGTGGGGGTTAGGATTGTGGATACTCTCCTTGTGTCTATATTTCTATCTCTGACCAAGGAGTTTATTCCCACACCCGTTGGTAACCCTTTGGGGTTTTTTCTGTTGCTCTTAGCAACATCATTTCAGGTGCTCCACATGTGAATTCACTACACATCGCTTCATTGTCCGCTCTATTCCATCTGAGCATTCCTGACACTAGGGAGACACCCAATTCCTGAGCCTTTGGGCTTCTCCGTTCACTTTGTGTTTATTAGTTATTCCATCACCTCCTGTGTATGTTATGTTATACTGTCTGTGAGTTCGTTTGCTTCGCTTCCCTCTCTGTTCATACACCGGTATACTCCTGTTAGCACTAGTGTGCGTAACATTCTCAGACCTGCAAGGCCTATCGTCGGACCATCCACTTCTACTTCCACAACGCCCAGACCTCTTCGTTCAGGGTCCCTGTGTCTACCAGGACCTAGCCCGGCTATCTTTGAAGGCGTGGCTGTTGAAGATTCCGTCTTGAGGGCTAAGGGTTTTTCTGAAGAGGTCATTAAAACTATGTTGCGGGCCCGGAAACCGGCTTCTGCTCGGATTTATCATAGGGTCTGGCATTCCTACTTTGTGTGGTGCGCATCTAACAATTATGACGCTTCCAAGTTTAGTACAGCCAAACTTTTGGCTTTTCTGCAGCAAGGCCTAGATTTAGGCCTGCGTCTGGCCTCCCTCAAGGTTTATATTTCTGCCTTGTCAGTGTGGTTTCAGAGAAAAATTGCGACTTTACCTGATGTTCATACTTTTACTCAGGGTGTGTTGCGTATCCAACCTCCCTATGTTCCGCCTGTGGCTCCTTGGGACTTGTCGGTGGTTTTGGAGGCGTTGCAGGAGCCTCCATTTGAACCCCTTGGTTCAGCTGACCTTAAGTGGCTTTCCCTTAAGGTGGTGTTCTTGCTGGCCATTGCCTCTGCTAGAAGAGTGTTGGATCTGGGTGCCTTGTCTTGTAGTTCCCCATATCTGATTTTTCACCGTGACCGGGCGGTTCTTAGAACTCGTCCCGGATATTTACCTAAGGTGGTTTCTTCATTCCACCTTAATCAGGAGATTGTGGTTCCGGCCTTTGTCTCTCCTGATTTGTCTCCCAAAGAGCGGTCTTTGGATGTGGTACGGGCTCTCCGTATCTATGTGAAGAGAACGGCTTCTATTCGAAAATCTGATTCTTTCTTTGTTTGTTTGGATTTCACAAACGTGGCTGGCCTGCTCACAAGCAGACCCTGGCCAGATGGATTAGAATGGTGATTGCACATGCTTATGTGAGGGCTGGTCCGCCAGCTCCTGCTCACATTACGGCCCATTCTACTCGGTCTGTTGGACCTTCTTGGGTGGCCCAACGTGGTGCGACCCTTGATCAATTGTGCAAGGCGGCTACGTGGTCCTCAGGGAACACGTTCAGAAGGTTCTATGCCTTCGATACTGCCGCTTCCCAGGATGCTTTCTTTGGACGCCGAGTTCTTGTGCCCGCTACAGTGCGTCCCCTCCCATAAGGAACTGCTTTAGGACATCCTCATTGTCCAATCCTTGTGGAGCCCAGTGTACCCCGCAGAAAACGAGTTTTATGGTAAGAACTTACCTTTGTTAAAACTCTTTCTGCGAGGTACACTGGGCTCCACAAGGCGCCCACCCTGACGCACTAAGCTTCTTTGGGTTGGTATGGCATTAGCCGCTGAAACTTCTCCTGTCGTGAGAGTGTGGTGTATGTGGCTACTAACCGTTGTTGTCTCTTTTCCTGCTACTGCATTGGGCTGGTTAACTAAAAACTGAGCTCCTGTGCTGGGAGGCGGGGTGATATAGGAGGCGGCGCTGTGCATTCTGGGAACAGTCAAAGCTTTGAGCCTGTTGGTGCCTTGGATCAAGATCCTATTCTACACCCCATTGTCCAATCCTTGTGGAGCCCAGTGTACCTCGCTGAAAGAGTTTTAATAAAGGTAAGTTCTTACCATAAAACTCGTTTTTCTTCAAACATCAAAACATCGATCGGGAACATCGAGACCATTGAGAACATCACGACCATCGTGGCTTTCATTTTGCAAGCTAGCACAGCTTCCAGGTATACAGGGGGGTCTGGGGGTGGCTTGGGAGGGTTAATTTACACTCCCCAGTGGCTGCCATTGTCTGCAGCCGCTGGAGTGCGGTGGGGGGGAGTCCTGCCGTGCTGACCGATCAGCAGTGATCAGCATTACAGCAATCAATAGGGGAGAGTGCAGGGAGGCAGAGGGACCTTCCGGTCCCTCTGACAGCAGCAGCGGAGGGGAGTTTCTCTTCCCTGTTGCTGCTAACACTCTCTATCTGACTGGTCGCATCCTGTGCGACCAGGTCAGTTAGAGCACTTGCAGCCATGGTCGCATCTGATGCGACCATGCCAGGCAAGGGGTTAAGATTGTTTTACTGTTAATGCATACATAATAAAAGTTACATTTTAGTAAGTGTGCCCCTATATGGAGAGTACTATTTCTTCTCTTTGGTGTGTAATAATACAAGGGGGAGAATGTAATAGGCTGTGAGAATCAGAAAGTGAGAGATTTTGGGAGAATTCTGTTTGTTTTTAAAGTGGCAATCATTACCATGGGAAAATCAACCTAGTTTTGCCATGTAAATGATTGCCACTTAAAAAAAAAACACAAAAAAAACTAGGAGATCTCTCACAAAACCTCTCACTTTCTGATTCTTACACCTCCCCATAGTCTGTGTATGTCCATATAATAATGGAATTAAGCAGTTCCATCTTTCTTGTGTGTTGTCCTCAGTCTCCCCCTAGTGTCAACAAAAATGAATGCAATGCCAAAGAGAGCATAATGTAATTAAAGTTATTTCTCATACGTCCTAGAGAATGCTGGGGATGCTTCAAGAACCATGGGGTATAAACGGGATCCGCAGGAGACATAGGCACACTTTAAGACTTTGATTGGGTGTGAACTGGCTCCTCCCTCTATGCCCCTCCTCCAGACTCCAGTTTAGATTCTGTACCCAGTGAGACTGGTCACACACAGGGGAGCTCTACTGAGTTTCTCTGAAAAGACTTTATGTTAGGTTTATTATTTTCAGGGAGACCTGCTGGTAACAGGCTCTCTGCTTCATGGGACTGAGGGGAGAGAAGCAGACCTACTTCTCTGAGTTCAAAGGCTCTGCTTCTTAGGCTACTGGACACCATTAGCTCCAGAGGGTCCGATCACTTGGTACGCCTAGCTGCTCGTTCCCAGAGCCGCGCCGTCACCCCCCTTGCAGAGCCAGAAGAAAGAAGCCGGGTGAGTAAAAGAAGAAAAGAAGACTTCAGTGACGGCAAAAGACTTCAGTGTTGAGGTACCGCGCAGCGGTCGCGCTGCGCGCCATGCTCCCACATACACACAGCGGCACTGGCAGGGTGCAGGGTGCAGGGGGGGGCGCCCTGGGCAGCATGAACACTGAGGTTTTTACACTGCCAAATAAGTATATTTTAAGTGCCTAGACACTAAATATAGACCCCCGCCAGTATAAATATGTAGATTTGAGCGGGACTGAAGTGCGCCGGTGTAGGGACGTGGCTTAGCCCTCATAGCTCTATCCAGCACCATTTTCTCCTCACAGAGACGTTGGTCCTTCCTAAACACTGCTGCATTGATCAGAG
The DNA here is from genome assembly GCF_028390025.1 of Pseudophryne corroboree. Taxonomy (NCBI): domain Eukaryota; kingdom Metazoa; phylum Chordata; class Amphibia; order Anura; family Myobatrachidae; genus Pseudophryne; species Pseudophryne corroboree. The sequence goes on along the minus strand of NC_086454.1, from coordinate 136,083,141 downwards.
TGGAAAACGAGGTTGGGCACAGTGGTTTGGTGTAATGTAAATTTAAATGAAAACACTATATCATGGGCGCTGGGGGAAATGAGCTGGTAAACTCTGTCTGTGTTTCCATGACAGAATGTACTGGGGTCTATCCCTTATAGCCAGTGTAATGTCGGTGGGCGTTTGGTACACGTGTGTCGGCATATTTGAGGCTGAGGGCTCTGCCACAAGGGGAATGACTAGGTCGGTGCTGTCGACTCCTAATGGTACTTGGTACATGTAAATATGCACTGGCGTGCGCAGCACATTTTATTAGGGGGTGCACCGTTGGAGGGGTGTGTCTAGCATTGCCTTTTGGGCGTGTCTAGCACCATCTATTGACAGTCAACGCATATAAAATATCCACCTCGGTAGCAATCCTAATAAAGCAGATACATTGTCAGATGTTGTGGTGTGCACCAAACAAACACCCCTGATGGCACTCACTGCAATTATACTGCTCCTCCTCAGCCTGGTCTGGCTCCCCCTCTCCCCTGCAAGCTGCAGCAGCTTACTTACAAGTCAGTCACTCACTGACACTGACAGTCGCAGACTAGTACTGCTGCTGCTGGAAAAACGAGTGACGTGTCAATGTTGCTGCCGACCGCCTGCCAGTATTGAATTTGTCTTTCTAAGAGGAACGCTGGCTGCATGCTGCTCCTCATCAGTGGCTGGTGTTGGCATAGCATAGAAGGAAAGAGGTGGGCGTGCGAGCAGCATGATGTAATCACGTCACATCATGCTGTTTTTGTACATGGAGGTGGAGCCGAGAGTTTGAAAGCCGGTGGCAGTGGCACCCTTGATTAACCCAGGCGTCCGGTCAGTAATGCAGTCCTGACAGGGTGCAGCGCAGAGGGGACAGTAATCAGCCTGCTCGGCGATTGCTGCATCAGGCATGTGAGATCGGATTGCCGGACATTAGGGGGTACCTGTGCGCACCAGGCACCCCCCCTGCGCACACCTATGTAAATATGTCAATATGTCAGTAGAGGTATATTTTTCCCAGAGAGAAAATTATATGAGAGACACAGACGTGGGGGGTGTCCCTGTCGGCACCAACAATATCTGACTGGGTGGATATGGACATGATAATGTGATATCAGATAGAACTATACCTATATGTAATATGTATGTATAGCATGATTATATAGGTCTGTGGCACGATCACAGACATGATAATATTTATGGAGGGAGTCATATTCATAGAATAGATTTCTCTCAGACCCCCCAGGGTCGCAAAATTTTTTATTTTGCCCAGTTACTATTCCCTGAGATCGACTCGAAAATCTTTCTTAGTTCGACCATAAACTTTCCTGATCAGATCCTCAAAAATTGGCATTCATTACCTGTTCATACACATTAGAATGTATTAACGTCACTAGGGACCTTGCTGTTCCTGACAAAAAATATGTATATGTGTATATATATATATATATATATATATATATGTATATATAGATATATGTGTGTATAGGTGCGTTGGAAGGTATATATGTATGTATATATGTATATAACGATATTTATAATGAATTCTGAGGTAAAGTTTGTCCTTCTCATTGGATAGGTGAGAGTTGTCAAAGTCGAAAAATATTGCAGTACACACATCACGTACAAACCACACACACATGCCCGCTGCGCGTGCACTTGTTCCGCCATGAGTGCACATATCCGCAATTTGCATATGGTCGCACCCGCGGTCCTGCGCATTAGAGCGTGGTATGAGTAATTACAGTGGAATTTGTACTGTCATGGAAAAGCCACAAAGACATATCATAGATCTAATATATATATTGTAAAAATCCCACACTGTCTGCTTTTTCTTCTAAATAGCATGAAGATCAGTCACACATAAATTAAAACTCCCAGAGACTAAAATACAATGGCCTTATTTACACTAAGCTTTGAAATTCTCTGAAGGCAAACACCTTTGTTTACTAGGATAGCCGAGTTTCTATTTTAAACAATAAGTACTGGATTGTCATTGTCTCACCTGAAGGCAAAAACAAACGAAGAGATAATACCCAGGAACCGACGCTGTTAGAAAATCAATTAACAATAGCTAACCAAAACACAAAACCAGACAGTTAGAAATCTAAGATATTAACATTCATAGTCAAAACTCATGGAGATGTATGTGTTTGTATATATATATATATATATATATATATATAAAATTCCTAACAAATTGTAATAGCAAGAGTATGTGTGTATGTGTGTATGTCTATATATATATATATATATATATATATATATATATGTGAGTATATGGATATATGTGGATATATGTATATCATGAGGATTGAAATAGATAATCATATCATGTGTGGGATCATATTGTTCAGAGTCACGTAAACATTAATCTGGTGGGAATAAGAACATTATTATATATTACCTCATTAAGTTATTAATAATACCAGATTTATGTATGATTAATGTGATGGGTTTAACTGGTCATGGGGTGGGAACTCAGATGTAAACAACAGAAACCACATCTCAAGTCCTAGCCATCGCCCACTTCTTGAGCTGACCAATGGTCCCCGGTGCACAGGATATGTCCCACCCCCGAACCAATGGAAGAAGAGCACACAGTGTCTATTGTATTATGTTTTGATCTACTGAATAAAGAGCGAGCTGCAGGCCAGGTCACTATCACAAGACTCTCAACGCTTTCAACCTGAATAGCGGAGGACCGGACCGGGAAGCGCAAGCGAATATTCTCACGTATGTACTTTGGGGGTAATTCCAAGTTGATTGCAGCAGGATTTTTGTTTGCAATTGGGCAAAACCATGGCCCTCATTCCGAGTTGATCGCTCGCAAGGCGATTTTAGCAGAGTTACACACGCTAAGCCGCCGCCTACTGGGAGTGAATCTTAGCTTCTTAAAATTGCGAACGATGTATTCGCAATATTGCGATTACAAACTACTTAGCAGTTTCAGAGTAGCTTCAGACTTACTCGGCATCTGCGATCAGTTCAGTGCTTGTCGTTCCTGGTTTGACGTCATAAACACACCCAGCGTTCGCCCAGACACTCCTCCGTTTCTCCGGCCACTCCTGCGTTTTTTCCGGAAACGGTAGCGTTTTTAACCACACGCCCCTGAAACGCCGTGTTTCCGCCCAGTAACACCCATTTCCTGTCAATCACATTACGATCGCCGGAGCGAAGAAAAAGCCGTGAGTAAAAATACTTTCTTCATTGTAAAATTACTTGGCGCAGTCGCAGTGCGAATATTGCGCATGCGTACTAAGCGGAATTTCACTGCGATGCGATGAAATATACCGAGCGAACGACTCGGAATGAGGGCCCATATGCACTGCAGGGGAGGCAGATATAACATGTGCAGAGAGAGTTAGATTTGGGTGGGGTGTGTTCAACCTGCAATCTAATTTGCAGTGTAAAAATAAAGCAGCCAGTATTTACCCTGCACAGAAATAAAATAACCCACCCAAATCTAACTCTTTCTGCACATGTTATATCTGCCTCCCCTGCAGTGCACATGGTTTTGCCCAATTGCTATCAAAAATCCTGCTGCGATCAACTTGGAATTACTCCCTTTGACTGTAGCCATTTACTCTGTTGTATTGTAGTGTATAAATTGTATTGTTATCCCCTTCCAGATATATACGCTGAGGTGTCGGATCCCAGTGTTTAACTACAAATCGGTGTTGTGTCCTCTTTTCCCTGCTAGGGTTTAAAGCGTATTACATTACCTAACTGTATAAGGTTTAAAAGTGTATTGATAAGGTGTGTACGCACTGCGGGTACTTTGTACCATCAGCGCTGCATAAGGTTTAAGGTGTAACATCATTGCAGTACTTTGCTGCATAAGGTTTAGAGTGTAATAGTATCATTGCATTGCAATATTAACAAGGTTTAAAGTATATCAAGAGTGTGTGTACACTGTGTGTACTTTGTACCCCCAGTGCAGCGTTTGTACGCTAAGTCCGTACAAGGTATGGGACTCTGTGCGCAAATAGCGTACAAATTACGTAGCGTGTGTATTAAGTCTAGCGGCCGCAGCGGCTCCATGGTAAAAGTGTGTTTAAAGGTATAGCTTTATGGTTTAAGATAATATCGACATTATCAGAGTCACCCCCTGTTCTGCACGGGGCCCTGTCACAAAGGATCGTAGGCAGGAAGATATGTGATGCTCTAATTATGTGTCCGCATGTATGTTGATTATACTTGCATTACATGCGCATGGGGGAGTAGTTGTATGCAACTTAAGTTAAGTCATGTCTATATCATTGCAGCATGCTGCCGTGCGTCTACAAGGGATATAGGACTCTTGTTTTTGCGGGCTACTTCCATGGCGGTCTCGACTAGGAGGGCGCTGTGGATTCACCAATGGAATGCTGAGGCTGACTCCGAAAAGAACTGGAGTATCTTCCATATGAAGGTGAAACCTGGTTTGGGGATGGCTTTGTTAAGTTGATCTCGGCAGATACCACTGGTAAGTTTACCTTCTTGACCTATGTTCCCTCACAATGGTTGGTGACGCATTTTTGTAGGATGCAGTCATTTAGACCGAATGGATACGGATTTCCCTTTCTTTGCAGGTAGAGGAAGGTGAAAAGGTAAGAGGTCAGCAGACTTTTCAAGTTCGCACGTCTAATACTCTTCAGTCAGTCCTGGAACGGACATGGACCTGTGAATTTAAGAATAGCGTCCCAAGGGGGACATACTGGAGTTTCCAGACGATTCCCCTAACTGATTTTTAAAATAGACCTTTCCAATTCTCCTCTGGACGGTGAGGTAGTATGCGACGCCATACAAGAGTTGGGTCAGGATCAGGTCATTGTCCTGCTGTCCCGGTCACACACACACACAAAAAAGAAAAACAGCTGTTATTCAGGCTTTTTCGTGCTTCTGAGGCCGGAAGGCTCGGTCAGAACAATTCCAAACAATTTCTACTTAAGAAGTTGAACTACAAGATGGAATCTCTCTGGGCAGGGATCTCCAATCTGTTAAAGGAGAAATAGGGTCTAAATACGGTTCTTCCGCATTAGGCTTACCTGGGTTTGATATTCAGGACTGTCAGTGCCAATTCACCGGAGTGATGGCAGTATGATGGTTTTCTTCAATAGTAAAAGAGTAATTATTACTCTGTACTGGGACACTCTCCTGCGTACGGGGAGGGCAAGAAGCAAGTGGTGCAAAACGTTGTTTTATCCCTGACGGATCTTCAACAAAGTGGTTGGCTCCTGAACTTGCCAGAATCATGGTTGATCCCAACGCCGCGGTTGTCGGCGTTGGGAAAAATGTTAGATACAGAACTGTTGAGAGTTTGTTTCTTCCAATGGAAAGAGCTCTGAAGATCCAGAGTCGGGTCAGGTCTACAACAGTGTCAATCCATCAATACGTTCCACTGATGAAAAGAGGGTTGCGGCCTACAAGGCCATTCAGTGAGCAGGTTAAATGCCAGAGTGTTTTTTAGCGGGACCAATTGGACATGTGGTCCGGGTCTCACCTGCACATGCACCGGAAAATAATCTTATCTTCCAGGACCAGAATTTCTCTCCTGTGGTGGCTGCTCAGTTCTCACCTCCTAGAGGGACGAAGGTTCGCGATCCACGATAGGATCCTGGTGTCCATGGATGCTAGTCTCCAGGGGGAGCAGCCCTTCAGGGGGAAACGCATTTTCAGGGAAAATGGTCAAGCCAGAAAGCTTGTCTGCACATAAACTTTCTGGAACATCTTGTTCGTAGTCTGCCCATCTTAATTCAGTCGGACTACATACAGCAGTGGCGTACGTACACCGTCAGGGCGGATCGGAGAGCAGATCGGAGATGGCAGAAGCCACAAAAGTTTTCCGCTGGGTGGAAAGGCATGTAAACGCTCTGTCAGTGACTTCAGTTCGGGTGTAGACAACTGGGAAACAGACTTCCTCAGCTGACACGATCTCCATTCAGGAGAGTGGGGTCTTCATCAAGAGGTCTTTGCAGAAGTGTCAAGTCGTTGGGGAATTCCTCAAATAGATATGTTGATGTTTCGCCTCAGCAAGAAACTTCAAAAATATTGTTCCAGGTCAAGGGACCCTCAAGCAATAGCGGTGGACGCCCTGATGACACCGTGGGTGTTGCAGACGGTCTAAGTGTTCCCTCCACTTCCCATCATTCCAAGGTAATAAAGATCAGAAGAGGAACAAGGGTTCAAGCGATACTCTTTGTTCCAGACTGGCCAAGGAGGGTCTGGTATCCAGATCTTTAGGAGTTGCTCATAGAAGATCCCTGGCCTCTTCCTCTTTGAGAGGTCCTGTTATAGCAGGGGCCGTGCGTGTATCAAGACTTACCGCGGCTGCGTTTGACGGCATGGCGGTTGAACGCCAAATCATAGCCCGGAAGGGTATTCCCAGTGAAGTCATTCCCACACTTCTTTAGGCTAGTAAAGAAGTAACAGCAAAGCGTTACCACCGTATTTGGAGGAAATATGTGTCTTGGTGTGAATCCAAGAAAGCTCCTAAAACTGAGGATTTTCGGCTGGGGCGGTTGCTCCATATTTTACAAGCAAGTGTGGGGGCGGGCCTAAAGTTAGGCTCCATTAAAGTACAAATTTCGGCCTTATCAATTTTCTTTCAGAAGGAATTGGCCTTCCTTCCAGAAATATAGAACTTCTTGAAAGGCGTGTTGCACATCCAACCTCTCTTTGGGCCCCCTGTGGCTCCATTGGATCTTAATGTGGTGTTGCAGTTCCTGCAATCTCATTGGTTTGAACCTTCACATAAGGTTGCATTTACATTTCTTACTTGGAAAGTGGTCATGATGTTGGCCTTAGCATCCTCAAGGCAGGTATCTGAATTGGCGACTTTGTCTCACAAAAGCCCCTATTTAATCTTCCATGCGGATAGAGCGGAGTTGAGAACTCGTCAGCGATCTCTGCCAAAAGTGGTTTATGCATAAACCAGCCTATTGTGGTGCCAGTGACTACTGACACCGTGGCGGAATCAAAGTCTCTCGATGTGGTCAGAGCTTTAAAAATCTATGTCGCCAGAACGGCTCATATTAGGAGAACAGAGGCTCTGTTTGTCCTAAGGGCTCTGGGGCTCCTGCTTCCAAGCAGACTATTGCGCGCTGGATCTGTAATACGATTCAGCAGGCTCATTCTACGGCAGGATTGCCGTTACCAAAATCGGTGGAGGTCCATTCTACCAGAAGGGTGGGTTCATCCTGGGCAGCTGGCCGAGGGGTCTCGGCATTACAGCTTTGCTGAGCTGCTACTTGGTCGGGATCAAACACCTTTACGAAGTTACAAGTTTGGTACCCTGGCTGAGGAGGACCTCTTGTTTGGTCAATCGGTGCTGCAGAGTCGTCCGCACTCTCCCGCCCGTTCTAGAGCTTTGGTATTAACCCCATGGTTCTTGAAGCATCCCCAGCATCCTCTAGGACATATGAGAAAATAGGATTTTAATACCTACCGGTAAATCCTTTTCTCTTAGTCCGTAGAGGATGCTGGGCGCCCGTCCCAGTGCGTACTGTATCTGCAGTTATTGGGTATGTTTACACACATGGGGGTAAATTTACTAAGATGGGAGTTCTATTTAAGATGAGATGTTGCCTATAGCAACCAATCAGATTCTAGGTATTATCTTCTAAAAGGTGCTAGATAAATGAGAGGTAGAATTTGATTGGTTGCTATAGGCAACATCCCATCTTAAATAGAACTCCCATCTTAGTAAATTTACCCCCTGGTGTGTTGTGTTTAAGTCAGCCTGTGGCTGATGATGTTCATGCCATGGCATGCATTATGCTGTTATTGGTCGTGTTTATAGTATACACACAGGTTATGTTACGCTTTATGTCAGCGTATTGCTGCATATTCTTCATGCCGTCGGCTGGTGTTCTATTGAATGCCACGTTCTGCGGCATACTGAGGTGTGAGCTGGTAAGATGCTCACCGTGGTTTAACAATAAATTCTTTCCTCAAAATGTCCGTCTTCCTGGACACAGATACTTAAACTGGAGTCTGGAGGAGGGGCATAGAGGGAGGAGCCAGTTCATACCCAATCAAAGTCTTAAAGTGTGCCTATGTCTCCTGCGGATCCCGTCTATAGCCCATGGTACTTGAAGCATCCCCAGCATCCTCTACGGACTAAGAGAAAAGGATTTACCGGTAGGTATTAAAATCCTATTTTTTCCCCTCAAATATTTATTTGTCCTTTATTCCTTTTAGAATATTGGGGATCATTCCGAGTTGTTCGCTAGCTGCTTTCGTTCGCAGCGCAGCGATCAGGCAAAAAAACGGCAATTCTGCGCATGCGTATGCGGCGCAATGCGCGTGCGTATCGTACTGTTACAACGAATGATGTAGTTTCACACAAGGTCTAGCGAAGCTTTTCAGTCGCACTGCTGACCGCAGAGTGATTGACAGGAAGTGGGTGTTTCTGGGTGTCAACTGACCGTTTTCAGGGAGTGAGTAAAAAAACGCAGGCGTGCCAGATAAAAATGCAGGCGTGGCTGGAGAAACATAGGCGTGGCTGGCCGAACGCAGGGCGTGTTTGTGACGTGAAAATAGGAACTAAATAGACTAAAGTGATCGCAAGCTACGAGTAGTTCTGGAGCTACTCTGAAGCTGCACAAAATTATTTTGTAGCCACTCTACGATCCTTTCGTTCGCACTTCTGCTAAACTAAGATACACTCCCAGAGGGCGGCGGCTTAGCGTTTGCATGGCTGCTAAAAGCAGCTAGCGAGCGAATAACTCGGAATGAGGGCCATTATGCGGTGTGAGTGTGCTAATGGGTCAGTTTTCAAAGTAGTAGGAACTAAAGTCTCATTCCATAAAATGACAGTATATACAAATGAAAATGTATTACAGTAGCAGACATTAGCTCACACAGAGCAGATATAAAAGGTCAGCACATAACTAGTGATGAGCGGGTTCGGTTCCTCGGAATCCGAACCCCCCCGAACTTCACCCATTTTACACGGTTCCGAGGCAGACTCGGATCCTCCCGCCTTGCCCGGTTAACCCGAGCGTGCCCGAACGCCATCATCCCGCTGTTGGATTCTTGCGAGATTCGTATTCTATATAAGGAGGCGCGCGTCGCCGCCATTTTCACTCATGCATTGGAGATGATAGGGAGAGGACTTGCAGCGTTCTCTCAGTTTCTGTGCTCAGTGTGCTGCAAATATCTGTGCTCAGTGTGCTTGCAAATATCTGTGCTCAGTGTGCTGAAAATATCTACGTTCTCTGCCTGAAAAACGCTCCATATCTGTGCTGCATTGTAGTATATAGTAGGAGGACAGTGCAGAATTTTGCTGACCAGTGACCACCAGTATTATATAGCAGTACGGTACAGTAGTCCACTGCTCTACCTACCTCTGTGTCGTCAAGTATACTATCCATCCATACCTGTGGTGCATTTTAGTTGTGTGCAGTATATATAGTAGGAGGACAGTGCAGAATTTTGCTGACAACCATTATATAATATATAGCAGTACGGTACAGTAGTCCACTGCTCTACCTACCTCTGTGTCGTCAAGTATACTATCCATCCATACCTGTGGTGCATTTTAGTTGTGTGCAGTATATATAGTAGGAGGACAGTGCAGAATTTTGCTGACCTCCAGTATATAATATATAGCAGTACGGTACACTAGGCCACTGCTCTACTTACCTCTGTGTCATCAAGTATACTATCCATCCATACCTGTGGTGCATTTTAGTTGTGCGCAGTATATATAGTAGGAGGACAGTGCAGAATTTTGCTGACCACCAGTATATAATATATAGCAGTACGGTACAGTAGTCCACTGCTCTACCTACCTCTGTGTCGTCAAGTATACTATCCATCCATACCTGTGGTGCATTTTAGTTGTGCGCAGTATATATAGTAGGAGGACAGTGCAGAATTTTGCTGACCACCAGTATATAATATATAGCAGTACGGTACAGTAGTCCACTGCTCTACCTACCTCTGTGTCGTCAAGTATACTATCCATCCATACCTGTGGTGCATTTTAGTTGTGCGCAGTATATATAGTAGGAGAACAGTGCAGAATTTTGCTGACCACTAGTATATAATATATAGCAGTACGGTACAGTAGTCCACTGCTCTACCTCTGTGTTGTCAAGTATACTACAAAAGTTCAGTAAAATGACCCAAAAATCAAAATTAAAAGCGTCTGAAGAGAAGCGTAAACTTGCCAATATACGGAGTGGCAAGGAATGGCTGAGGCCCTGGCCTATGTTCATGGCTAGTGGTTCAGATTCACATGAGGATGGAAGCACTCATCCTTTCGCTAGAAAACTGCAGTGCCACTCCTAGATGGGCCAGGTGTTTGTGTCGGCCACTTGTGTCGCTTAGCTTAGCCATCCAGCGACCTCGGTGCACCTCTTTTTTTCTTTGCATCATGTGCTGTTTGGGGACTATTTTTTAAATCTGCCATCCTGTCTGACACTGCAGTGCCACTCCTAGATGGGCCAGGTGTTTGTGTTGGCCACTTGGGTCGCTTAGCTTAGCCATCCAGCGACCTTCGTGCACCTCTTTTTTTCTTTGCATCATGTGCTGTTTGGGGTCTATTTTTTAAATCTGCCATCCTGTCTAACACTGCAGTACCACTCCTAGATGGGCCAGGTGTTTGTGTCGGCCACTTGGGTCGCTTAGCTTAGCCATCCAGCGACCTTAGTGCACCTCTTTTTTTCTTTGCATCATGTGCTGTTTGGGGACTATTTTTTAAATCTGCCATCCTGTATGACACTGCAGTGCCACTCCTAGATGGGCCAGGTGTTTGTGTCGGTCACTTGGGTCGCTTAGCTTAGCCATCCAGCGACCTTAGTGCACCTCTTTTTTTCTTTGCATCATGTGCTGTTTGGGGACTATTTATTAAATCTGCCATCCTGTCTGACACTGCAGTGCCACTCCTAGATGGGCCAGGTGTTTGTGTCGGCCACTTGGGTCGCTTAGCTTAGCCATCCAGCGACCTTGGTGCACCTCTTTTTTTCTTTGCATCATGTGCTGTTTGGGGACTATTTTTTAAATCTGCCATCCTGTCTGACACTGCAGTGCCACTCCTAGATGGGCCAGGTGTTTGTGTCGGCCACTTGGGTCGCTTAGCTAAGCCATCCAGCGACCTTAGTGCACCTCTTTTTTTCTTTGCATCATGTGCTGTTTGGGGACTATTTATTAAATCTGCCATCCTGTCTGACACTGCAGTGCCACTCCTAGATGGGCCAGGTGTTTGTGTCGGCCACTTGGGTCGCTTAGCTTAGCCATCCAGCGACCTTGGTGCACCTCTTTTTTTCTTTGCATCATGTGCTGTTTGGGGACTATTTTTTAAATCTGCCATCCTGTCTGACACTGCAGTGCCACTCCTAGATGGGCCAGGTGTTTGTGTCGGCCACTTGGGTCGCTTAGCTTAGCTATCCAGCGACCTTGGTGCACCTCTTTTTTTCTTTGCATCATGTGCTGAATGGGGACTATTTTTTAAATCTGCCATCCTGTCTGACACTGCAGTGCCACTCCTAGATGGACCAGGTGTTTGTGTTGGCCACTTGTGTCGCTTAGCTTAGCCATCCAGCGACCTTGGTGCACCTCTTTTTTTCTTTGCATCATGTGCTGTTTGGGGACTATTTTTTAAATCTGCCATCCTGTCTGACACTGCAGTGCCGCTCCTAGATGGGCCAGGTGTTTGTGTTGGCCACTTGGGTCGCTTAGCTTAGCCATCCAGCGACCTTGGTGCACCTCTTTTTTTCTTTGCATCATGTGGTGTTTGGGGACTAGTTTTTAAATCTGCCATCCTGTCTGACACTGCAGTGCCACTCCTAGATGGGCCAGGTGTTTGTGTCGGCCACTTGGGTCGCTTAGCTTAGCCATCCAGCGACCTCGGTGCAAATTTTAGGACTAAAAATAATATTGTGAGGTGTGAGGTGTTCAGAATAGTCTGGAAATGAGTGGAAATTATGGTTATTGAGGTTAATAATGCTATGGGATCAAAATGACCCCCAAATTCTATGATTTAAGCTGTTTTTGAGGGTTTTTTGTAAAAAAAACACCCGAATCCGACAAAAAAATTTCAGGGAGGTTTTGCCAAAACGCGTCCGAATCCAAAACACGGCCGCGGAACCAAATCCAAAACCAAAACACAAAACCCGAAAAATTTCCGGTGCACATCACTACACATAACATATCTCATGCAGAGCAAGCAAACAGGCATAAAAGCAGTAAACTAGGGATGTACGCGGCCACCGTGGTTTTGGCTTTGGCTTTGGTTCTAATTTATCATCGTGTTTTGGTTTTGGCAAAACCACCCTCAAGTGTTTTAGTTCAGAAAAAAATATTGTTTAAAAAAATTGATAATCATTGATAAAATCCAATAAAAAATAAATAAAAACAGCTGAAATCATGCAATTTTTGCAATTCAAATACAAATTCCAAACAGCTGGAAGATCCAAACCTGGACTCACAGGGGCATATTAACAGAGGAGGAGGTCCATGTGAATCTCCTCTATCCGGGCCCCCTCCTGTTTAGGAGGCGCCCGGCAGCGCAATAGAGTCTGAGCACTAGAGAGACCAGACTCTATTGTGCATGCGCAAATCTCTGGGAAAATGGCCACCGTGCCATTTACCCAAGATATGTGGAGAGATGCTGTCGCCAGCAGGGGACTCCGGAGAAGTGAGTATTGAAAAATGGGTGCAGGGTGTGCGGTGTGGGCAGGCCCGGCGCTACCCGCTCAGCAAAGGGATGCAGTGCAGGTAGGCGCCGGGCAGGAGAGGCGCCTTCACTGCTCTGCATCCCAGTTGAAGCGCCGTACTGTCCCCCCTGCTGCTGCTGCTGCGCCTGCCCTGTCACACTGACAGGTAGCCGCAGCAGCGCCGGCAGCATGAAGCCTTCTCCTCTCTCCCCTGTGACAGGGAGAGGAGTGTCAGTGATCGTTCGGTCGAAAAGGGGCGGAGCTACACGAACCAAGGGGGCGGAGCTACATAGGATCATGCTATTGAAGATCTGACCAGCACAACTGTGGCAAGTGGATGTATAAAGAGTGAGAGAGAAAGTGTGTGTGTGTGTGTGTGTGTGTGTGTGTGTGTGTGTGTGTGTGTGTGTGTGTGTCTGGGTATGTGTATGTATGTGTGTGTTTGTATTTATGTATATACTGTATTTATGTATGTGTGTATCTGTATGCAGAGCCGTAATGTGTAAAAAGGGGACGCTGTCTGCCGTAATGTGTAATAAGGGGGATGCTGTCTGCCGTAATGTGTAATAAGGGGGACACTGTCTGCCGTAATGTGTAAAAAAGGGACACTGTTCGCCGTAATGTGTAAAAAGGGGGACGCTGTCTGCCGTAATGTGTAAAAAGGGGACGCTGTCTGCCGTAGTGTGTAAGAAGGGGACGCTGTCTGCCATAATGTGTAAAAAGGGGATACTGTCTGCCGTAATGTGTAAAAAGGGACTCTGTCTGCCGTAATGTGTAAAAAGGGGACGCTGTCTGCCGTAATGTGTAAAAAGGGGGACGCTGTCTGCCATAATGAGTAAAAAGGGTACGCTGTCTGCCGTAATGTGTAGAAAGGGGACGCTGTCTGCCGTAATGTGTAAAAAGGGGATGCTGTCTACCGTAATGTGTAAGAAAGGGACTCTGTCCGCCGTAATGTGTAAAAAGGGGGACGCTGTCTGCCGTAATGTGTAAAAAGGGGACGCTGTTTGCCGTAATGTGTAAAAAGGGGGATGCTGTCTGCTTTAATGTGTAAAAAGGGGGGCGCTGTCTGCCGTAATGTGTAAAAAGGGAAATCTGTCCGCCGTAATGTGTAAAAGGGGCTCTACCTGGTGTAGTGGCGCTGCTGTGCGGCGTAGTTTGAATAATGGAGGCTACTATAATATGTAATATGAATTAGTATTATTTTGTGGCCACACCCCTTCCCCATGAAGCCACGCCCCTAATTTTTTTGCACGCGCCTGCGGCACGCAGTGCCCCTGTTCTACATACAGGGAGGCCGCCAATGCCCTCTCTTGCACACAGCGCTAAAATGTCTAGTTACGGCACTGTCTGTGTGTAGGGCCGTAACTAGCACTGCACAGGGTGTGTATGGGCAGAGAGTTCATATCCATAGGCTTACACGGATCTCCTGCAGCTCAGGGGCCCAAGAGGCCATGGTAACCCTCCGGCCCTGCATGTAAAGTATGGGAGGGCGCAAATGTATATTTTGCAGGAGGGCGCCGAACACCCTAGCACCGGCCCTGGGTGTGGGCCCCCTTAGACGGGATGTATTCATGTGACCGGCAGTCAGGCAGTATATATATATATATATATATATATATACACACAACAGCAGTCAGTGACACTACATTCAGTATTGAAGATAGTAAATAGTCGATGCCCTCCAGAGGTGTTGCCAGTGGTGGTAACCGAAAATGTAGTATAGCAGTCGGCGGCACTCAAGGCTTCAATAAAAAATAAACGGAGACTAAGTCTGAGAAGTCAATGTTTCAATGTTGAGTCATAACATTTTCATCAGGACCTGGACAGAGCTGCAACTAATAATATTCCATGGGCTAGTGATTTCTCTACCTCAAGTCCCATTATACGTAGAGCCACTAAGGCATTGTGGCCGATTGTATCAACAGACCTTGAGTTGCCTGTGTCTCAGGGGTCTAAACCTATTGCAGCATTTAGGAGAGGTAGGAATTTAAGAGATCACTTGGTACGTATGGATATCACGGGGATGAATGTAGCAAGAATACCAAATGTGTATACTAAGGCATCTGGCTGCTATAAGTGCAGTGGATGTGCTACTTGTAGTTCTACCACTGCTTGTAAACAGTGCAAACATCCTCATGTTAACAAAATTTACGATATTCGTTTTGTGTTGACTTGCAGCTTTTCTTTTGTGGTATACATAATAGTTTGTCCTTGTGGTCTTTACTACGTAGGGCAAACTATTCGAAAATTTAGCGAGCGGATGGCTGCCCACCGCTCGGCTATTATCTGTGTTGTAAAGGTAGAGATATTGACCAACCTATGGCCAAGCATTTCAAACTGGCTGGCCATAGGCCGGAATCCCTTAGAAACTTCTGTATTGATCATGTTCCGCTATCACTGTGCGGAGGTGATCGTGCCAAAGTACTGCTTGCGAAGGAAGCTAATTGGATTATTAGCCTTAACACCATATTCCCTAATGAGTTAAATGTTAAGATTAATTGGAATTTGTTATAAATTCCTTTTGCGATAATCTTAGCATTTCTTCTATGTGTCATAGCTGTTGGTGTCTTACATGCCTTTTGTAGAAGTAGGTTTAATACTCTACTATGATCTTTGAAATATGCATGCGACTATATTATAATAGATGAGCTGCTTGCTGATGCCTAATGCTCCGTATATGATAAGTATATGCTGGTAATATCCATGTGTGTTTTTTAATGTGATATAATATGTTTTGTATGTTTTTTAATGTGATGTAAAATGTTGGTTATTTTTATGTTTGTTGATATATATGTATTAAAGTTGTTTTGGTTCCTTCCACAGAACTGTGTATACCAGTGCCGGGATTAAGAGCCGTGACACCCTGGGGTGCATCGATACAGCCCGGTGGAACGCATATGTGTTACTTCCGGGTAATGACGATGACGTTACCGGAAGTTTGCCGCAATGCTTGGCCCGGGACGCACGGGCAGCACAGGTGGAAGGATGTGCCTTTGTGATTTAAGGGGCTATGTAGGAGGGTAAGTAATTGTGGATTGTTGATGTCCTGCTTGTTGAAAATCCTGATGAAGGAGCTGTAGGTCCGAAACCGTTAACTGTTGATTGAAATACAGGTGGAATGTGGTCTAAGTGTACTATGCTCCGAGTGCTGTTTTTCATTATGAAGAATTTATATATATATATATATATATATATATATATATAAAAAATAAAACAAATAGTGAAAGCGAAAATGTACTTGTGTATAAATAGTCCAGCAAAACCAACAGATGATCTGTAGGTAGTCTGCACTTGTAACCACGTATATCAGGGCCGCTGCTCCCCTACTCCAGCTCCAAAAGCCCAGGATTCATGGGTATAATTTCTAGCAAAAAAGACAAAAGGAGAGGGGGCGCTCCATAGTGCATAAAGGTTTTAATATAAACAAACAGATGAAGACTGTAAACTCCAGAGAGATGTGACTCGTACCAGAGAATAAAACACTGTGGGCTGGTTACCACACAACATATAATGTTACCATCCAGGCAATACTCGTCCCGCAGTTTAACGACTCTCCAGAGCAGACAACATGAAGCTGCCAGCTGGAAAAGATGTTTCAGCTTCACACGGACCCGCCGTGTGTGTAAGCTGCTGCACTGGATCGCGTAGACACAGTAAGGGAATGCCGGAGGTGCAGATAGAGAGCGCGCTGTCAGATCACACCCTGACCGGTTTCGTCTGAAAGACTTCGTCAGAGGGCGTGATCTGACACGCACCAGGGAAGCTTTTTAAAGTGCGTCTCTACCGACAATAGCCATCACACTAGCACACCCGTTATTAAAAACATCTACTTACTGTGTGCAATAAGCATTAGCCCACCACAGCAACAATATAATGACTAACAAACATGTATATCAAGTCCTCAGAGCAGGATAAATAAATATCGTAACATGGTTACTTTAACAGCAGAGGTAGTAAATATTTGTATCAAAAATCGATATAAAATAAATCATACCTAATATCAAATAAATACAAACATTAAAAAATACATACAGTATCACAATTAAATTACAACCAATTTTTAGTCATACCGTAACATTGCAGTTCTAAATAACCTCATAACCTTCATTCAATCCTATAGGTACCATAGTATTTAACATCAGTATCCAATATGTTTCTCTCTTCAACAGGTGTTTATCTCTATCACCACCACGCTTATTAGCAGCTACTACTTCAATACCTTTTACGGTGAGCCCGCTAGGATCCATATTGTGGAAAGCCTTAAAGTGCCTAGGGACACTGGGGGTCATTCCGAGTTGTTCGCTCGCAAGCTGCTTTTAGCAGCTTTGCACACGCTAAGCCGCCGCCTACTGGGAGTGAATCTTAGCTTCTCAAAATTGCGAACGAAAGATTAGCAGAATTGCGAATAGACACTTCTTAGCAGTTTCTGAGTAGCTCCAGACTTACTCGGCATCTGCGATCAGTTCAGTGCTTGTCGTTCCTGGTTTGACGTCACAAACACACCCAGCGTTCGCCCAGACACTCCTCCGTTTCTCCAGCCACTCCCGCGTTTTTCCCAGAAACTGTAGCGTTTTTTCGCACACACCCATAAAACGGCCAGTTTCCGCCCAGAAACACCAACTTCCTGTCAATCATATTACGATCACCAGAACGAAGACAAAACCTTGTAATGCCGTGAGTAAAATTCCTAACTGCATAGCAAATTTACTTGGTGCAGTCGCACTGCGGACATTGCGCATGCGCATTAGCGACTATTCGCTCCGTTGCGAGAAAAAAATAACGAGCGAACAACTCGGAATGACCCCCACTATGCGTTAACAGCCCATTCTTGATGTTACGATTTTATTGAATATGGTAAATTTCGGCACCCACTTGCCGAAATTAGACAGTCAAATTGTGTCGAATTAAAAAACGGCCGAAAAATTGCCGCGATTCGCCGCTAATTGCATATACCCCTATGTCTTTTGTCAAAGTCGAAAAATATAGCGACCTATGATGCCTTGTACTAACCCCATGCGCTTGCCCGCTGCACGTGCACATTCTCTCCCGTGCGTGTGCATATTCGCAGTTGCGTGATGGCGCCTCCACGGTCGTGCGCTCAGGTGCGTGGTATGTGCATTTACGGTAGAGTTTGTGTGCGTCTGGTGGGCGACTCGATCGTTACATATTTAATCCAAATAATGTATTTTATAGGTAATATTCCCTTTAATAATATCTGTAAGTATGATTAGTGTAACTGGTTCAGGGACAGAGAGATTCCTCTTTGCATGCTGGGAGGGCTCAGACAAAGGTTTGAGGGTAGTGTATGGTGTCCAGCTGTGGGGTATTGAAGGGGTGTTGTGCCTATGATAATTGGGAGGGATTCGCATAGTTCCTGCTCATGGTTATGCACAGAAGTAGAAAATAAGATTAATTGCATTCCGAATAAATTACACATAAGTGCAGGGTAGGTGAATGGAATTCAGTCATTTCTTTCCCACAGACTGAATACAATAGCCTTATTTACACTAAGCTTTGAGATTCTATGAAGAGGGCTTACACCTTTGTTTATGAATAGAACCAGGTTTCTCTCCAGAATAATGAGTGCTGAGTAGTCAATTGTCTCAACTGAAGGTGGGGTAAACAAAGCCCAGAGACAGAGTTTGTTTGGAAGATCCAAAACAATAGCTTTCCTCAATATAATCAGACAAAGAGGAATTTGGAATACTAACAAGTCCTAGCCATCGCCCACTTCTTGAACTAACCAATGAGCCCAGGTGCAGTACATGTCCCACCCCCTAACCAATGGAAAGAGAGCACACAGTATCTATTGTAGTATGTCTTGAGTTAGTAAATAAATATAGCTTGCAATAGGCTTGGTGACACAAGACTCTGCAAGGTTTTCACACTAAAGGCTAGAGCCCTGGTCCAGGTTGCGCCGACGAAGTCATTCCCACGTGTGTAAGTTTCTCTGTAACCAACTTGTTCTCTGTTTGTATTCGCCATACTCTCTCTCTCTCTCTGTTATTGTTACGCTGTTGTATATTGTATAAGTTCAGTTATTCTGTTTAGGTGTGTTATGTTAGTGCTGTAGTGTATAAGCTGTAACTGTTTTCCCCTTTTACATACTAAAATCATCTAGATAAAGGTTTTGGAACCTTACAAGGTATTGTGTGTTTATCATTACATTGCTAAGGGTATTCGGAGCATCTCAATCGCTCAAGCGGCTTTTATACAATAGAGGTTAATCAGCGTTACATTGTGTTAACATTACAAGACCAAGGTTTACAGTATAGGCTCAGCCTTTCATTGTGTTGCATACAAGGTTTACTGTGTGTCATTCTGTGAGCATCTGCGCTGCTCGTGTTCCTCTTGTGGGCACAGCGTCCGCTACGCTAGTAGCGTAGCATTACGGTACTCAGACCGCCTATAGCGTGCTCGATACCCAGCGTAAGCCGCGAGCGAACGTGCCGCTCGTGCGTCTCGACCACGGCCTAGCGTCTGCTACGCTAAGTGCGTACCTTTACGGTACCCCGTACGCCCATTGCGTACTGAGTCTCTTACCAATATATAGTGAATGTTATAAGATAAATAATTAGCTTTATCAATTGGGGCCTCGTCCTTCCTCCACATATCCGCACTAGCGAACACAAGCAGACTTTATCTGTCAGCAAAGGGGGAAGGTAGTATCCCTTGGTATCTGTGTTGGTGGTTGGGGATACGGTAGTGCTGACTAGATAAGCGTCTGCATCGCTACGTTGTAGGAGTGCTGGTGGAATCTGGAACCGGAAGGTAAGAACAGTACGCTATTGTCTTTTTAAATCTGGTTTTAATTTCTATTTGGTGCCAACTGCACACGCAGATTGGATTGCTTGTCTGTTTAAATAGGTTTAAAAGTATTTTTAATCGCTCTGCATAGCTTGATAGTTTTATTTTTAACTCAGGCCTAAAATAACTTTAGGGGCTGGCATGATGATTTTCTTTGTGACAAGGGAGGCCGCATGGTCTGTCCTCCATTTTGTGTAGCCCTCATGGATGTGGAAGGGGGAGGAGCAGTGGCCATTTTGGGAAGGTCAAAAAAATTTTTTTTCTGAATGGCTGATTTTCAGTTGACTCGGGAAATAATCAGCCATCCATTGTCAAAAAGAAATCACCATTTAATGAGTTTTAATGCATTTATTTAATCCATATCATAGTCAATCATAAGTGGTTCAGATAGAGTTTAATATAAGTTAATAGTAAAATGAATATTTGATTTAGGAAATACACAGAAATAAAACAAAGTTGTTGTTTTTCTTTTTTTCTTTTTCTCCCTTCAAGAGCCTGAACTTGTGAGATGGGCCATTGAAATGCAAATGAACCTGTGTAACTGGGTTTTGGTTTTTTTTTCTCCCAGCAGTGAAAGAAATCGCCTTCACAGATAGTTAAAAAGCACATTCATATGCAAATTAGAAGCACTGAATAGGGTCTCATAGATGTAATAGTGATTAGTACATAGATGTAATATCTATATGTGCGTGCTTACATCAATGTATGTTATTAGATTAATTTAGAATTGCATTTTCACCTGTGTATTTTCACATATCTCACTTTCCTGTTTGCCATTTATCATTGATAACGTGCTGAGAAAGATTTGTTGCTATTGGTAGTTAAAAGTAAAATTAATACGTAAGGGAGTAATTTGTAAAACACGCACACGGTTTTGCCTAAGATACAAGGGAGACCTGTGTGGTGCTTGGTAGATGATTACAGTTAAAGATCATTTACATTGATATAAACGTGTTAGTTGTGTTTCTGTGGACATATCTGGCCTGCGTACACGTGTCTCTAACAAAGGGCGGGACTAGCGTACGCAAGGGCCGACGCACGTAGCGTATGGGTACACCCACGTAATACAAATCACACAATAGTATTGTTTTAGAAGGCGATACGGAAGCAACGCGATAATAGCGCAAGTCAATCTCAGTGTCCTAAATTTTAGCGTAAAAGATCCTTCTCTAGTTGTAACTCCTTTGGGACTAAGACTGCGATACTGAATGAAAGGGATTTCTGTACAGAAACGAAAGTAAAGAGTATATGAGGTGAAAAAGTGTGTATGTATATATATAAGTTTCTCATTTTTGGGTGGAACCACAGGAAATCGAGTTCTCGTGAGGTACATTCGTGAAAGTGACAGCGCGGTGGCTTGGGAGGCATCCCTTGTTAAATATTGAAATAAGAGCATTAGAGTATAGCAGACCAGGAGGTCACGGACAGACCAGGAGGTCTAGGTACAGCGGACTAGGAAGTCCGCTATAGATAGAGTCAAGAAGCACAACCCCAGGAGGGTTGGTGCGATACCCATATAGGCCATTAAGCTCTGGCTGAAGGAATTCGCAGCCACAATTTTCGATTCCACTGGTCGTTCCGCACATAAGATTAGTTGCTTATGTGCAGTACGATTGTACCGCATGTAATTGTGTGCATTAGTTTGTAACTTGACCCAGTACCATTTGCGTACGCTAGAGGGGTCATAAACGCTATTTGTACATTCTAACGTGATTTGTGTAATTTTTTATTTTAAGGGAGGTTCGCTGGTCACTCAGGAATTCTCCAGCAACTGATATTTACTGGGAAGGGTTAAGTGCTCTTCGGATCACACCCACACGTTCCAGTAAATAGAGGTTCAGGTTGCAGGGGCCCTAGGTTGAGTACGCCAGCGCTAAGGCAGTGTGTGGGCGTATTGGTCGACGTGGGCGAGTGAGTGAAGGTACTCAGTAAACTTTCACCGTCGTCCTACCCCGGACATCTTGGTTTTTGTAAGGGTTCGCTGAAGACCCTGATTTGAAGGTCAGAGGTAGTGAAAGCAACACCTGCAAAGATGGGGGCCAGTTGTTCAGGTAGGGGGCGATCAACCCTGGTTCAGGTTGATTTAGTAAACCGACCAATAGGGTCGGCAAGGTATATCATGTGTGAGAAATACGGTTCACACACAGAGGTTTTGTGCGATGAATGGGAAAGAATGACTGGGCATGACGGGGAAAAGTTCCCACGGGTAGGCAGTTTAAGCCCCAGGGTGTTACAAAATCTAAGGAGAAGGATATGTCTCATTAAATCTGCAAAGAGACGGATCAAATATTATGATTCTTTACAGTTATGGCAACGGGAAAGTGAAATACAAGGAGAATTAGTTTATACAGCTGACTCTCACTTTGGTAAGAAAAATATGGCAACGGGAGAGAAAGTGGTTACAGAGAATGGCATACTGGTGTATGATAAAAATGCACTTAGCAACTGTATTAATAATTATGGTAGTAGTAAATGTAACAATGATAAAAGTAAAACTGTTAAATGTACAACTGTTAACCTGTGCAAGTTGCACCCCATGTTAAACTTCCCTCAGGATTACAAGCAAGAAAGTGAGCCCAGCACGAGGTCGGCACCTTTTCCAGCAGCCATCATACAAGACATCCAGGTGGACGCGACCCAATCGGTAAAGGCAGTAGTCGAACCCCCTAACGGAGGGTCAGGTGAGGTCGTGTCCACAGGTACGTACGGTGTTATATATCACGCACAAACAAATGTACCTCATATTGTAGAACCAACACAAGATGATGTAGTTGAACTTAACCCTGTCGGGGTGATCGCAGTCCCAGATGGGAAGACTGACGCTCAGGGAATCATTCCTGCCAGGAGCAGTGCAATGCCCTGCCCCTGGTCCCGGACAGAATTAAGGACAATTATGTCTGAATTCCCTGATCCTAGGAGAGATCTAGTTGCATGTCAGAGGTTTATTAAAGAACTAGGAAACTCCACAGAACCCACCAACAAAGAGTGGCGGACAGTGCTGAGGGCATGTTTGCCTTCCAGTGTTGACCCTGCAGAATTTATTACTGATTGTAAATTAGACACAGAAGTACCTCGTACGGAGGAACACAATCAGGAATGTATTAAGCAGATCAACCGACAGTTAGGAGTATATTTCCCAGCCGTTGTCGAGTGGAATTTTTTTTTCTCCATAAGACAAAGTGAGGGGGAAAGTACTTCTAATTATTTCAATCGAGCACTGCGAGTAATGGCTAGAGATACTAGGATCACGGACATTGAAAAAAATGCACAGCATAGAGATATAGCGGTTAAGGTATTAATGGATGGTTTACAGGAAGTGTTGAGAACAAGGGTACAGACCTCTCTACCTAACTGGAGAGGTGTCTCGGTGGCTGTCTTGAGAGAGTCTGCTATTGACCATGAATGGAACATCAAAAGACACCTAGAGTCACAGGGCAGTAAGCAAATGACAATCAGTAGACAAGCCCTGACAACGAAGCCACACCAGCTTAAGCCCCAAACCCCTGTGAGAAATTCAAATGTGATAGTTTGTTACCATTGTCACAAAGAGGGACTTTGCACGAGACTGTAGAGTGAAAAATATACAAAAGTCATATAAAACCCCTAGGCAACGACATGAAAAAAAATGAAATTGTAATCAGGTACCACATATGTAAAATTTTGAGCTACACCTATAATTTATGATCCGGAAAGTTGGTCATTTAACCTTGATAGTAAGCCTGAGGGTACAGGTAAGGATATTGGGAGGTCAGTCCCTTGTAGACACAGGAACGGCCGAGTAAACTTTGTAATTTATCTGTAAATGTTTCTTTTCCCCATCTCTGACGTTCATCGGCAGAACTCAAACATCACATAGCTACTTGGTCTTTGCAGAAGTCTACCTAACCCCAGTGTGACCTACCAACATCGGTGTGTCCTGGCCAGGCACAAAAGGGTGAAGTGTGGAAATACTGGTGGGGAGACTGCGCAAAGATATCAATGGATGTGATGGTGTGACAGCCTGATGGTGAGCGGAAGATCTGACAATGTTTTTTTTGTTTGTTGTTTTAGGTAACATATATATGAATTGTTCTCTCTCTCGTTTGTTTTTTTTCCTCTTCTCTCTCATGTTCTCATGCTTTACAGATGGTATGTCACACATCAGTTAGACAAATGGTAATGCAAGATTTTTGCTCCTTACAGAAAGATCGCAGATTTGGAAGGAATATTGTATCACCAGAATGTTCGTTTGGAAGACTGAGAGACAGCACCTTTGAGATGACGACAGAGCAAGAGGAACAACAAGACTAGAAGACATCGTAACATTTTTCTTTCCCCTCAAATTATTTTTTTGTACCCCCATTACAAATTTCTCCTTCTCCTCTGTTAAGATGGACTTGCCCCAAGAGACTGTGATCCGGATTTTCCTGTTGACCATGATGTTGACCAGAGCAGTCTGTTTCGGTAAGAGTACCATGGAGGTAGAGAAAGGATCTGGAATGGGTTCTGATGACCAGGATGGAGGCGTAGTTTTCCAAGAGCAACATAATCACAGAGTAAAGGCGAGTATCAGAAAACGATCTGGTAGCATTGACAATAGAAGGAATTGTGAAGGATTGTTAGCTGAAGAGAACTGCATCTGTAGACATTGTGACAATATAGTTGAGGATGGGTGCATCAAGAAATGTCAGTCCAGTTTTAATGTCCACATGGACTGGCATCCATTGAGTGACTATCACTCCTTAGTGGGTAAAGTGTTAAACCAGACAGACTGTTGGGTATGCTCTCAAGTACCTCAAGGTCATAGCAAATCAGGACTAGTACCATTCCCTTTAACTGTAGGAGAGGTACTTGAGTTAAGTGGTGGGAGGCCGGTGGACAAGAGGTTTAATATCTCTAGTCCTCCTAGTTTGAAGCTCCACCAGTATCATGTGGATAAGTCCTTAGTATGCTTTAACATTTCCAATCCCCAAAAGCCGGGAAATTGGGAAGTGTCATGGAGTAATCAAACCATGACATTTTCATATAGAGCCGACAGAATGCCCATAGACACAGAGCTTATACGCCAGATAGCCAACAGTGGAAAATATTTCCGGTATAGGTACACTCTAGGAAGTAGGACCATGCGAGTTGGAGAAGTATCACCAGGATACTGTGCACATATCGTACAAACTGATACGTGTACTAGACAGATGGGAGAGTTAGGGTTAGGAGATTTCATATGGAAAATTTGTAACATGGTTATGTCATACTCCGTCCCATATGTTCTCCCCGATGATGCATATTTCATATGCGGGAGAAAGGCGCATAAGTGGCTTGCCCCAAACTCAGAGGGATTGTGTTACATTGGAAAAGTACTGCCTGAAGTAATGACTGTATCCCATATCAAAATGAAAGACATTCACCGTGGTGCCCAAGCTCCTTATACTCACACTCATTACGAGCACGTCGTTAAAAGGCACCTGATAGAGAGGACAGAGCATTCGGCCTCTGATCTGATCCATGAATCCACCGGGATTCAATTCCTACTAGCGTTAGATATCACTCGTACCGCCAGAGGAGTGATAAACTATAGATATATATCTGTGCTAGCGAATTTGTTAGACAATATCACCGAAATGTATGACGACACATTCAGGTACACTGGGAGAGAGTTACAAGCCTACAAAACAGAGCTGGTTCAGCATAGGATGATTCTCAATTATCTCACAGCAGTGACAGGCGGGTATTGTGTTACCCTAGCAACTCAATATGGAGTAAAGTGCTGCACGTATATTACAAACAGCACTGAGGACCCGGCCGAGGTCATAGACCAAAAGATGGATGACATTTTGCAATTGAAGTGGGAGTTTCGAAGGAAACACAATCTCACACTCGCTGCTGTGGGTAATGAGCTGACCAGTTGGGTGTCATGGTTGAACCCACGAAATTGGTTCTCTGGTTTAGGAGAATGGGCCCAAGGTATTATAATGGACGTAGGGAAATTTCTCTTGTGTATTCTGGGAGTCGTCATATTGGTTGGTCTGATATTTAGATGCGTTCGGGCTTTAACGAAGAGTAAAGGTAGTACTAGAGTGATGAATCTGAGGAGCGAGGACACTGTAATAACAACAACTAATTTGATTTATGACCCAACGATAGAGACAATGTTGTGATGAAAATGTGATTCCACGGTCCGTTTCTTTCACCCGTTTCTCCTTTGTTTTCCTCCAAGGTACAAAGACATCCGCTTGGAAGAAGAATTTGACAACCTCTTTTACACAGACCATTGATGAACTATTCCACTGACCCCCAATATTTCTAGTGACTTTAACTTTTTACGAAAGCCCAATACTTTAGAGACTGTAATTTTATGGACAATGGAACAGCCTTTGCTCGCTATTTATAGCAAAAGCACCGAGAGACATCAGACAACATGTACATCAGACAAGACATCAGACAAGACCTCAATCGGCGACTGTTTATTTAAACTCACATAGTTTACGACTGCATTTATAAGGATTGTTTCTTATCTTCATCTCTACAACCTCCAGGTAGTATCTCACATAGTCGACAGGTGATTCTCACATAGTAGCATTCACATGTTCCCCCCCTTCATGTATCATCAACTAAATGTGCTCCCCCATTTGTTGCAACCAAAAGCCGAAAAGAGCTCGGTAGAGTTTGACAGCCCATCCACAGACCCTTGATACGGGATAAGAAGGATTCAAATGTATACTTCGCAATACCTCGAAGCTTGATTTAGAACACGTACGGCACGATGATACATGACTCCTCAGACATGGATTCATACTCACATGCTTTACTATCTCACTAGGTCATATCTTTCCCACCTTCTCCTCTCCTCCTTTTACCCAATCATAAAAAGGTATTTACATGATGACATATATTTTTCTGTTTGAATTGTTTAGGAAGTGGCAGTTATTGGTGACTGCCAAAGGGTGGATTGTCAAAGTCGAAAAATATAGCGACCTATGATGCCTTGTACTAACCCCATGCGCTTGCCCGCTGCACGTGCACATTCTCTCCCCTGCGTGCGCATATTCGCAGTTGCGTGATGGCGCCTCCACGGTCGTGCACTCAGGCGCGTGGTATGTGCATTTACGGTAGAGTTTGTGTGCGTCTGGTGGGCGACTCGATCGTTACATATTTAATCCAAATAATGTATTTTATAGGTAATATTCCCTTTAATAATATCTGTAAGTATGATTAGTGTAACTGGTTCAGGGACAGAGAGATTCCTCTTTGCATGCTGGGAGGGCTCAGACAAAGGTTGGAGGGTAGTGTATGGTGTCCAGCTGTGGGGTATTGAAGGGGTGTTGTGCCTATGATAATTGGGAGGGATTCGCATAGTTCCTGCTCATGGTTATGCACAGAAGTAGAAAATAAGATTAATTGCATTCCGAATAAATTACACATAAGTTCAGGGTAGGTGAATGGAATTCAGTCATTTCTTTCCCACAGACTGAATACAATAGCCTTATTTACACTAAGCTTTGAGATTCTATGAAGAGGGCTTACACCTTTGTTTATGAATAGAACCAGGTTTCTCTCCAGAATAATGAGTGCTGAGTAGTCAATTGTCTCAACTGAAGGTGGGGTAAACAAAGCCCAGAGACAGAGTTTGTTTGGAAGATCCAAAACAATAGCTTTCCTCAATATAATCAGACAAAGAGGAATTTGGAATACTAACAAGTCCTAGCCATCGCCCACTTCTTGAACTAACCAATGAGCCCAGGTGCAGTACATGTCCCACCCCCTAACCAATGGAAAGAGAGCACACAGTATCTATTGTAGTATGTCTTGAGTTAGTAAATAAATATAGCTTGCAATAGGCTTGGAGACACAAGACTCTGCAAGGTTTTCACACTGAAGGCTAGAGCCCTGGTCCAGGTTGCGCCGGCAAAGTCATTCCCACGTGTGTAAGTTTCTCTGTAACCAACTTGTTCTCTGTTTGTATTCGCCATACTCTCTCTCTCTCTGTTATTGTTACGCTGTTGTATATTGTATAAGTTCAGTTATTCTGTTTAGGTGTGTTATGTTAGTGCTGTAGTGTATAAACTGTAACTGTTTTCCCCTTTTACATACTAAAATCATCTAGATAAAGGTTTTGGAACCTTACAAGGTATTGTGTGTTTATCATTACATTGCTAAGGGTATTCGGAGCATCTCAATCGCTCAAGCGGCTTTTATATAATAGAGGTTAATCAGCGTTACATTGTGTTAACATTACAAGACCAAGGTTTACAGTATAGGCTCAGCCTTTCATTGTGTTGCATACAAGGTTTACTGTGTGTCATTCTGTGAGCGTCTGCGCCGCTTGTGTTCCTTTTGTGGGCACAGCGTCCGCTACGCTAGTAGCGTAGCATTACGGTACTCGGACCGCCTATAGCGTGCTCTATACCCAGCGTAAGCCGTGAGCGAACGTGCCGCTCGTGCGTCTCGACCACGGCCTAGCGTCTGCTACGCTAAGTGCGTACCTTTACGGTACCCCGTACGCCCATTGCGTACTGAGTCTCTTACCAATATATAGTGAATGTTATAAGATAAATAATTAGCTTTATCACTTTGGATGTCACATAGTGGAGGATTCACTTACTGTCTTTAACTCCAATATCCCTTAATTTGTTATCAGTTAAGATAGTACTACACATTGGAGCAAGTTTATGTTTCCTTTCTTATATGTACATTCCTTGGGAGGAGTTCGTATGGTTTCTTGCCAGATGGCACCATGTTAGAGAGGATTTAAACATAGAAACATAGAATTTGCCGGCAGATAAGAACCACTTGGCCCATCTAGTCTGCCCCTTTTTTTTTGCCATATTTTTATCTCAAAACTTATTTGATCCGTATTTTTTTGTAAGGATATCCTTATGTCTATCCCATGCATGTTTAAATTGCTCTACTGTTTTAGTCTCTACCACCTCTGATGGGAAGCTATTCCACTTGTCCACTACCCGTTCTGTGAAGTAATTTTTCCTCATATTTTTCCTGAACCCCCCCCCTCCCCCACTCCAGTCTCAGTGCTTGTCCTCGTGTCCTATTGCTTCTCTTCATATGGAGGATGTATTAATATCTTTTTGAAGATATGGCCTCCTGAATTGAACACAGTATTCTAGATGAGGCCGTACCAATGACCTATATAGTGGCATTATTACTTCTTTCTTTCTGCTGCTGATTCCTTTCCCAATGCAGCCAAGCATCTGACTAGCCTTTCTCATTGCTTTGTTACATTGCTTACTTGTCTTTAGGTCACCTTAAATAGTGACTCCTAGATCCCATTCCTCCTCAGTAGTTTCCAGTATAGTGCAATTAATACTATATTTAGCCTTTGGATTTTTGAGATCCAAGTGCATGATTTTGCATTTTTGGGCATTAAACTGTAATTGCCGCACTCTTGACCATTCCTCTAGTCTACCTAGATCCTCAGTCATTTGTTTTACCCCACCTGATGTGTCTACCCTGTTGCATACCTTTGTGTCAATGGCAAAAAGGCATACTTTCCCTTTATTGGTGACATTGCAAATGTCACCAATAAAGATATTAAAAAGCACTGGTCCAAGTACAGATGCCTGGGGTACTTCACTGGTAACATTTCCCTCCTGTGAATGCACTCCAATTACCACAACTCTCTGTTTTCTATCCTGCAACCAAGATCTTATTCATTCAATAATCCTAGTATCCAATCCCAAGCTTCCAAGTTTATTTAGCAGTCTGCGATGTGGAACAGTGTCAAAAGCCTTACTAAAGTCTAGATAAGCTATATCCACGGCTCCACCTTTATACATCACTTTAGTCACACAGTCAAAAAAGTCAATAAGATTTGTTTGACATGATCTCCCCCCAGTGAATCCATGCTGTTTGGGATCCTGTAAATTGCTGGATTTGAGATAATCTACAACTCTTTATTTTAAGAGTGTTTCCATCAATTTCCCTACTACTGATGTAAGACTCACTGGTCTGTAGTTGTTTGCCTCTTCCTTGCTTCCACTTTTGTGCAGTGGGACTAAGTTTGCTCTTTTCCAGTCCTCTACCATTATGAGCATTGACTTCGTATTTTAATGTAAGCTGAAAAGTGAGCATCGTCTTTCTTGGTCGTTGTGCACTTTGGGTGATCCCATACCACGTTCTTTGATGTCACGAAGTGGAGGATCTACTTACCTTTTTTAATTTCCATACCCTTTTACTTTTCTGATCAAGACAATACTACATATTGGAGCGAATTTGTGTTTTCTCTTTTACATGTGCCCTTGTGTGGAGGAACTCGCATATTTTTGCAGATTAAAGGACCCTCTTCGCATAAATGATCTGTTACCCTTCATTATTTAGCGCATGTGGTTATCACTTTTTGAAGTTACATTTCTTGAGTTGAAGCTGCTGCTGACGCATGAGAAAGAGCCTCCCAAAAGAGATCATGTTTGATCACTAGTATTTGCTGCCAGCGATTCACCAGTGACTGGATCTCAGCACACAATCACATCTGTGTTTTTTTTTAAGCCCATTTCTTTCTTATTTTAAAAAAAAAATTGTGTAGGTACTGTCACCAGCTACAACGAGCCAAAGGGAGTTAGCGCAGCTGCTTGGAAATGAAGGAACAAACCATAACATCAGTGAGACATGGCTGTGGTCAAGACGCAGTAGATCATCCAATGGTAGACCATCATCAGGAAGAGGAACAGCTGTACCATCATCTGGAAAAGGAAGAGCTGGCCTATCGTCAGGAAGAATGGCACTATCATCAGGAAGATAAAGTGCTGGACCATCATTGGGAAGAGGAAGAGCTGGAGCATCATCAGAAAAAGGAAGAATGAGCCCAGTGCCAGTGAAAATCAGGTAGCTGCACTGAGGGAAGCACTCCGGAGGCTGGAGGAAATCCTGAGGCCCATTCTGCCCAGTATTTACACCTACAGCAGACGCACTGTTGCAGAATGAGAGGATGTAGAATACGGTACCATCTGCATGTCTGACATTGAAGTTGGAATGAAAATGGCTGTATCATCCTGAAACAATCGTAATAAAAGAGCACTTTGGATATAGTGTAATGTAGCGAGGTCTCGCTTGCTGGAGCCGGGTGGACGCTGATGTGAGTGGCGGCTGTGACATCCTCCAGCACTGCTCTCCCCCCGTCTGGCTGCCCACGGCTCTCCCCATCTGGCTGCCCGTGGCTCCCCCTCCGTCTCCCCGCGACTCTCCCCCCTCTCCTCCACTAAGGTCCCTCATATCAGTCTGACATTTTTTTATGACGTACTGAGATGGTCGGAAACGGAGCCAAATCCTGCCGTTTCCCTCAAAAGTATGTGAATCGGCAGCTATATATAGTCCCCACAATAAAGCAGTGTGAGCACAGATATTTGCAGCACACTGAGCACAGATATGGAGCGTTTTTCAGGCAGAGAACGTATAATACTGGTGGTCACTGGTCAGCAAAACTCTGCACTGTACTCCTCCTATATAATACTGGTGGTCCCCAGTCCCCACAATAAAGCAGTGTGAGCACAGATATTTGCAGCACACTGAGCACAGATATGGAGCGTTTTTCAGGCAGAGAACGTAGATATTTGCAGCACACTGAGCACAGATATTTGCAGCACACTGAGCACAGATATTTGCAGCACACTGAGCACAGATATTTGCAGCCCCCTGAATATAGAAACTGAGAGGACGCCAGCCACGTCATTTCCAATGCACGAGTGAAAAATGGCGGCGACGCGCGGCTCCTTATATAGAATCCGAATCTCGCGAGAATCCAACAGCGGGATGATGACGTTCGGGCGCGCTCGGGTTAACCGAGCAAGGCGGGAGGATCCGAGTTGCTCGGACCTGTGCAAAAAAAGGTGAAGTTCGGGCGGGTTCGTATTCCGATGAACCGAACCCGCTCATCACTGATAGTAAGTCATATTCCTTCTTTGTGATTATTCCAATTTCTAAGCCTTCATCAAGTAGTTGTTTTAATTCATTCTGATAGATGATGGTTGGATCCCTTTCTAATGGTTAATATTTCGTCGTGTCTATAAGTAAATTATTGACTTCAGCTTGATAGGAGTCCCTGTCGAGAATTACTAAACCCCCACCTTTATCGGCTGGTTTGAAGATGATGGAGTCATCTTCTTTTAACTTCTTCAGTGCCTCTTTCTCTGCTTTAGTGATGTTAAATTTCTTCTAATTTCCTGTTATTTCCCTTATAACCTTTTTCACAAGTTTCTGGAAAGTTTCAATGTGTGCCGCTTTTATGTGAGAGGGAAACATTTGGATGCGGGTTTAAAATTTGTGTGGGTATATTCATCGTGTGCCTCTCGCTTAATATGATTGTTTTCTTCCTTTGCAAAAAAAATCTTTTTTTGTATAATCTGTTTTTATTCAAGAAAATATAAGGATTACATCACATTCAGACACATAGGCAACAAAACGTATAATTAGGGTCAAGTACATTTTAGCCAAAGGAAGCAGAGTGGTGGGTCACTTCAGGCTCTGGGGGATCAGTATAGGTACAAGCTTCAGTATATTGTTTTATAGCATCAAAGTAGTATCGACTTGCTATCTGCCTGTACAGTGACTACAATCGTGATGTCTTAGGTAAACATAGTAGGACAGTTAGAAAAAGAGCAAGGTATGAAATATAGATAAGAAAAAGAAAAGAACAAAGAGTGACCAGAACTGGGGACCTTCGAACTGAGTGATAAATGTAATGCAGTCTCTTTAATCGATCGACTGCGAAGCTAAATCATTTGGTAGCGTAGACATATTCTTTGTAATCTTTGGAGGACGTGTATTCTATCCAGGGTAACCAGGTGGCCATAAACTCTGAGAGTTTGTCTCTGGAGACCAGGAGGATGTTCTCCATATTCATATAATAGTTAATTCTAGTGAACCATAGTTTTCTTGTGGGAGGGTTCGGGGATCCCCAGAGCGTGGGAATAACTGCCCGTGCTGCATTAGATAAGTGGATGAGTAATGATGTCTTGTGTTAGGCCAGCGAAATTGAGGAGTGGTAGAGCAACCAGAAGGCCGGGTCAGTTGGGACAGAAGTTTGGAGTATATCTTGTGAAATGGAAATGACGTCAGCCCAGAAAGGACGAAGTAGGGGGGCAGATCCACCAGATGTGCATTAGGGAGCCGGTGGCGTTAAGACATCTCCAGCATCTGTCCGTCACTCCAGGATACATGAAGTGGAGGAGAGAGGGGTGTCTGTACCATCTCATTAAAAGTTTATATTGGGTTTCCCTAACTTGTATACACACTGAACTGTTGTGAGATTTGAGGAATATCTTCTGCCAATCTTTATCTGTTAGTTGAATCCCGAGGTCCCTCTCCCAGGCCACCTGGAAGGATGTAGGTATCTGAACATCAGAGCTCTGTAACAGTTTGTAAAGTGCGGAGACAGTGTGCTTGGGGGTACACTTAGAAACGCATAGCCTTTCGAACTGTGTTAGTTCCCGAGAGGCCTGGAGATATCTGTGCTTAGAGTGCAGAAAATGTCTAAGCTGTAGATATTTCCAGAAGTCATGCTGCGGGATTTACCATTTTGATCGTATTTCTGAAAACTGCCTAACACCTGAGGGAGTCGCCAACTGGCCTACCCTAAAGAGACCCTCAAGGGCCCAGTCGCTAAAGTGGGAGGGTGTTAAGCCTGGCAGAAAGTAAGGGTTAGCTAGAAAAGAGGTCAACGGCCAAAAGCGGAAGATAGGGAGGGCCGGTTGCGTGCTGTTTTCCAGAAGGAAAGGGTCGCAGTGATAGTTGGGTGGGGGACTGGGGGCCTGGGTAGGGAAGGGAGCCAGGGGAAGATCTCTGGGAATTGTTGCATATAAAGCCCCTCCAAAGCCACCCACTGCTTGGTATCCCGACTCCTTGTCCAATCCAACACCCTATTAATCAAAATTGCCCAATAATAGCCCCTGACATCAGGTAGTTGGAAGCCACCACTACGAGTGGAACGAATCATAGTGGATCGACTAATTCTAGGCCGTCTCCGGGACCATATGAATTGTTGTATCAAGAGCTGTATGGACTTGAACCTTGATCCGTATGGGGAGGGCCTGTAATTTGTAGAGTAGCTTGGGGAGAGTATCCATTTTCACCACGTTCACCCTCCCCAGCCATGAGAGTGGTTTAAGATACCATCTACTATAATCGGCTCTGAGTGTTCGGAGAATGGGCGCAAAATTCAAGGTGAACAAACAGGACAGATCGCTCGGCAGCTGTATTCCCAGATAGGATAGGTGAGAGGTGTTCCAAGTGAAGGGGAAGGATCGTTTAAGTTTGGCCACTATGTCGGGAGGTGTAGAGATGTTCAGGGCACAGGATTTGGACATGTTAATCTTAAAGTTGGAGAGAAGCCCAAAATGGGACAGCTCCTGTACGAGATGAGGAAGGGAGGAGGCCGGATGAGTTATTGTAGCTAATAGGTCGTCAGCAAACAGGGAAAGTTTGTAGTCTGTATCACCAACCCTCAAGCCAGTGATGCCATCATTGGCCCTAATAGCTCTCGCGAGGGCTTCGATACAGAGGACAAAAAGTAAAGGGGATAATGGGCAGCCCTGTCGCATCCCGTTACTTATAAAAAAGGGATCAGATAAGGTTCCGTTGACTCAGACTCGAGCTGTGGGAGATCTATAAAGTCCCATAATTCTGCCAAGCGCTAGGGGGCCCAGTCCGATGTGCCCCAGTACAGACCTCATAAAGCCCCAACTGACTCTGTCGAAAGCCTTCTCGGCATCGGTAGATAGCAGCATGGTGGGAGGGCTGCCCTGGGATGCTATATGGATTAGGCTCAGCACCTTAGTGGTATTGTCCTTAGCTTCGCGATTTGGGACAAAACCCACCTGGTCATTGTGGATTAGAGAAGGTAGGAATGCATTTAGTCTAATTGCTATTAGTTTTGCGAAAAGTTTGACATCGACATTTAGAAGAGATATGGGCCTGTAGCTGGAGCACATCGAGGGGTCCTTGCCAGGCTTAGGTAAAACGGAGATGTGGGCCTCCAGGGACTGGCCCGAGAAATGGGTTTCTGCGGAGATGAAGTTAAAGGCCTGGAGAAGATGAGGGGAGACGAGGTCTTTGAATTGTTTATAGTAGGTGAGTATGAAGCCGTCCGGCCCCGGGCTCTTGCCAGAGGGTATCGAGGCCAAGGCGTTTTCCAGCTCTTGTTGGGTAAAAGGTAGTTCCAGTGCTTCCCTGTCCGAGGGTGATAGGACGGGATAGGACACCTGTTCTAGATACGCCTTCGCCTGTTGAAAGTCATAGGGGGTAGCTGTGCCATCGGGTCGGTTCTCTAAATTATATAGAAGGGAGTAGTATTGTTTGAAGCACGCAGCAATTTCAGGAGTTTTGAATCGGAGAGCATCTCCGTGATCTTTTACGTTGTTAATATACAAGGAGGAGCGTTGAGCTTTAAGTGCTTGGGCTAGGAGGCGGCCAGGTTTGTTACCCCACTGGTAGTATTTGGAGTTGCATTTACGGACTGAAAGCTGAATACTATCAGTGAGGGTTTTCTTTAGTTGGGCACGTGTGTCAAGTAGTTCTAGATAGTCATCCTCTGAAAGGGATGTTTTATGCGAGGACTCGAGGTGGTGGAGTCGTTCTAACAGTTTGGTGATTAGTGCTGACCGCTGTTTCTTCATAAATGTCCCCAACTGTATGAGCTTTCCCCTTATGGTGCATTTATGTGCTTCCCACAGGATAATCTTGGAAACATCGTCGGTATCATTTATGGAGAAGAATTCAGTCAGGGCCTTTTCTATTTCACCTTTGCAATATTGGTCTTGGAGTAATGAATCGTTAAGGCGCCAGGTCCATTGGCCCGGGGTAGCCTGGGGGGTTGAAAGGGTCATATATACCGGGGCATGATCAGACCAGGTTATCGAGCCTATGGAGGAATCTATTAGTAAAGGGAGATGTCTATGACTCAGAAATATATAGTCGAGACGAGAGTAAGCATTATGTGGGGGCGAGTAGAAGGAGTAGTCACGATCAGAGGGATGGAGAACCCTCCAGGAATCAGCCAGCTGAAGGTCATGGAATAGTCGTCTAACTTGTCGGTATTGACGTTGGGAGGTTCGGGGGGCTCCGGAAGATGAATCCAGTGATGGGTCCATTATCCAGTTCAGATCTCCCCCCAGAACCACAACCCCCGAAAGGTGTGGTTCCATTTGGGCAATGGCAGAGCGGAAAAATGGGATCTGGTCCTTGTTTGGGGCATAAAGTGCAACAAATGTGTATGGGCACATACATATTTTACAGCTTACTATCAAAAGGCGACCTGGGATCAGCCTATGAACTGATACATCCGACAGTTGGAGAGTCCTAGAGAATATTATCACCACGCCCTTTGATTTAGCGTCTGGGTTGTTATTATAAAAGGCCTGAGGATAACAGTGGTTAGTCAAGGGGGGGTTCTTGGCGGAGATTTTAAAGTGTGACTCCTGGACTAGCGCAACGTCTACTCTATCAGCCCAGAGGGATCGCAAAAGGGATGCTCTTTTCTCCGGCACATTAAGGCCTTTCGCGTTGATCGATGTTACTTTGATTCTACCAGGGGGTGCCATGAGAAATATAGATCGTGATTGAAGGCTGTGGGCCCAGAGCGGTCAATGAGAGAAAAGAAGGAGGAATAGAAGAGAGTGAAAAAGAGACAGAGTGTAGAGAGAAAACAACAATAACATTCAAAAAACCCGCAGTGAGGTTACCAATCCATCTAAGGACTGGGAACCTAAGAGGCATTACAGCCAGAGGCGGGTGTGGGGCGGGTAAGGGAGCTACCGCCGGGGGCAACTTAACAATGAGAAAAAGGAGAGCAATAATCATTAAACATGCATGATTTGAGCTACTTGTAAACTGTAAACTATAAACCTTGTTAACATGAAAAGATCTTCAGGTGATTAGATGTAGGAAACCTCGTGAACAGAAAGCTGGGGTTAACACAGCGAGATGTCGGATGATGGTTCATCAGTGGCGAGAAATAGTGTCACGCCATAACCCAAAGAATCATGTCCCGCTGCGTCAAATCGATCAGGTAACACGTGAGTCTTTGTCGGGGGGAGGTCCGCCGGAGCTTCTTCTCCCTGCCCTCCGCACCTCCTTCCAGGGTGTTCCGGTACGCAGGGGTTGGAAAGATGGTAACTCTGGGATGGGGAAATTCCAGTTGCGTATATCAAGTTTCGGTATGCCCAGTCCTGTGCAGAATTCCGGGAAGTCCGAGTATGAGTTGAGGGTGTGGGTTTTCCCCGACAAGGAGACTTGGAGATTAAAGGGAAAGCCCAGCGGTATTTCAATTGGCGCTTACGGAGTTCATCCGTTAGGGGCTTGAGGGCCTTCCGCTGTTGGAGTGTGTGCCAGGACAAGTCTTGGTAAATCTGGATCGTGGAACCGTTGAAGTCAACTCCGTCAAGTTGGCGGACTTTACGCATGATATCATCCTTTTGGGAGAAATAATGTAATCTGCAGATTACGTCTCGTGGTCTGTCTGCAGAGAGACCTCTTGGTTTCAAGGCTCGGTGGGCCCTGTCGAAAGTGATGGCATCGTTGGGGTCGTTGCCCAAGATCTCGTTGAAGATTCTCGTGAGGGCATCGATCAGGCCTGTCTGTGGGACATCCTCCGGCAGACCCCGTACACGGATATTATTTCTCCTCCCTCTGTTGTCCAAATCTGTTAACCGTGATTGGAGGGAGCGGATCTCCGCGGACTGGGCATCTAAGATGGTTGTCAACGACTGTAGGAGTGTGTCGGAGGAGTCCTGGTGATCTTCCAGTCTCGTCACCCGGTCAGAGATGTGAGAGATATCTTGTCTCATAGCCACCAGCTCCCGTCTCACTGTATCTTGTAGATCTTGCTTAGTGGGTAGGTTTTTCATATAGGCTAGGATATCTTGTAGATCCCTGCTTCCTGTGGGGTAAGCGCGTGATGCCTCCGCACCTGGAGGGGATGGGTGAGGGATCTGTGGGGTAGTGGGGGGGTCTGCAGCAGAAGGGCTGTCAGCTGTGGCGGGTGGGGTGGGTTGTAGAAAGGATCTCATAGCGGACTGTGACATGTTTCCCCGCGGAGTTGATGTGTCGGTCTTTTTAGAAGGTCTCTTGTTCCTGGTCATCACTCAATCAGCAGCGGGAGGTTTAGATTCCTAGAAATCAAATCAACGAGGTGGAATTTGGTTGCATAGCTCGCATATGAATGCCTTCATCGGAGTGGCTCCCTGTGGGTTGGCATCAACAGTGCATTACGGTATCAGTAGCAACGACAGCCAGGTGCAGCACATGTCTGGCTGCACTTTATACTCAAAGAGGTAAGGAGACATTCATTCAGTTTCCCTGGGATGGGTTTAAATGTATTTCTTTAAAGGATTATCCTGGGGCGGCCACCAGGGGGAGTTTTCAGTGTGGGTGATGTCTCAGGGTCTGTGGCCGGATCCCTCCCAGAGCCTGCCGGGTGCAGCGGATAATTGAGTCCCCGGCTTCAGGAAAGGGATTAGGCCGCAACCCTCAGGGAGGTTTTAATGCCCCCTCCGGCTCCGCAATCCCGACCCCTGTGGCCCAGATGATATCCCCACGTCGATAGGGTGTGAGTGGGCTTTGGGATGGAGGAATTAGCCTCCGTACAGGTGTTAATTGGCCCTTCGATTCAGTCGCCCCTTGTAACACAGGGGTCTCCCGGGGCAGTGTGTCTGGGGGCAAGGAAGAGCTCCGGAGTCTGCCGGGCGAGGGGAGCGTGTGGTGTGTGCTCCGAGCAGCAAGGTACACAGCGCTGCGTTGCGGAGCTGTGGGAGGGAGGCGGCCGGTTCGCGGGAGTCGCTGGTGGTACGTGGAGGGAGACAGGCCTATCTGCCGCTGTTTAAGCTCCGGTTATGGAGCGGACTCACGCCTGGATGCGGGTCCGGCCTCTCAGTCCCCGGCCGGGGTACGAGGGATCAGGGTAAGGCAGCCTAGGTCACCAGTCGCCGGCTCGTAGCGGGAGTCCACCTCCGGAGGGAGTGATCCGGGTCTCTTCCGACTCCAGGTCCCGGCTTCTGTCTGGGAAGAAGGCCGCAATCTGCAGGAGCGCTGAAAAGCGCTCCCCGACTCCGCGGGTCCCCCCAGGTTCCAGTAGTTGGGTAGAGGAGGTTACCGGGGTACTCTCTGGCTGTTTGGGGAGTAGGATGAGGGGTAAAAGAGCCCTAATTGTGCCGTCACTGAAGGAGCTAAGGTGAGACACAGCCACCTTCCTTGCTTGCCAAGCCACGCCCCCCGCAAAAAAATTCTTAATACAGAGTTTCCTAACAAACTTTTGAGAGGTCAAATGGATTTGTGCTGGAGTGTGGTGAAAATGTAAGTCCTTTATTCAGTAAGGACATTTCCTGCTCCGTAAGTGTTCTTTTACTGAGGTTGTAAATACCTTCATTTTGTTGTATAGGAGTTTTTTGCTTAATTTTCTTTTTTGAAGTTCCACCCTGGACACACCTTCTCCTGGTGAGAGGACCAGTCTTTGTTTTTTCAGATTTTTTGGGGATGCTGGATGTCCTAGACGTTTGTCCTTCTCCATCAGTAATTCTAAAATATCTTCTTCATCATCCTCTTCTGTTGTGAATGCCCATTTTCTAGGTTTTGTTCCAGTTCTAATTTCTTCCGTGATATTTCGGGTGTGGTTCATCAAATCGACAGTGTCTAGGTCGACAATGTTTAGGTTGACCACTATAGGTCGACATGGATGGAAGGTCGACAGGGTTTCTAGGTAGACATGTGCTAGGTCGACAGGTCTAAAGGTCGACATGAGGATTTTTTTTTTTTGAGTGTCGTTTTCTTCGTAGAGTGACCGGGATCCCAAATTAGTGCACCGCGTCCCCTCGCATGGCTCGCTTCGCTCGCCATGCTTCGGGCATGGTGCCTTCGCTCCGCTACTGCTTCGCTCGTCACACTTTACCGTTCCAATCGTAGTCCGCGTGGATCGTTAAGTATGAAAAAATTCAAAAAAAGAAAAAAAAATGTGAAAAACTCATGTCGACCTTTAGACCTGTCGACCTAGCACATGTCGACCTAGAAACCCTGTCGACCTTCCATCCATGTCGACCTAGTGACTGTCGACCTATAGTGGTCGACCTAAACATTGTCGACCTGGACACTGTCGATCTTCAGACCGGATCCCGATATTTCTTGTTTCTATTTTCTTCATTAATGTATGGTAATAATTTTTTTCTTCAGTCATGGGTGTTTCATGCCCATTTTGGAGCGATCTCTTTATAGTTTCTTCCTGGGGGTTTTCTTTGAAAATTCAAAATTCTTGGGGTTGTAGGGTAAGTATTCTCTCCTTTCAGTTCTCACTTGTAGATGATGTTGGATGAGCGGTTCTTTATGTTTCCTCCAATTTCCAGCCTGCGTGTTTTGTCTGGTTTCTTTATTATACTGTCTGTTATATGTGTATCTCCCTCTTGGAGCAAGGGTTCCTTTATATTGATAATTGTTTTTATTCTGCTTTCTGACCACTTTTTTTCTGTATCATCCTGCCACCATACCTTTCATGTCCCTTGCCTGAAACAGTGGCTACAGATGAACAGTGTTTGTTCTGTGTGTCGCACAATGGGGGTCATTCCGAGTTGTTCGCTCGTTGCCGATTTTCGATATGCTGTGATTTGTTGCTAATTGCGCATGCGCAAGGCACGCAAGGCGCATGCGCTTAGTTATTTAACTAAAAACCTAGCAATTTTGCTGTGAATCCTGCGGCGCTTTTCAGATGCACTGCTGATCGGCGTTTCTGGGTGGTAAATGAGCGTTTTCCGGGAGTGTGCTAAAAAACGCAGGCGTGTCAGGGAAAAACGCGGGAGTGTCTGGAGAAACGGGGGAGTGGCTGGCCGAACGCAGTGCGTGTTTGTGACATCAAACCAGGAATTAAACGGACTGAGCTGATCGCAATCTGTGAGTAGGTCTGGAGCTACTCAGAAACGGCAAAGAATTATTTAGTAGCAATTTTGCTAATCTTTCGTTCGCTATTCTGCTAAGCTAAAATACACTCCCAGAGGGCTGTGGCCTAGCGTGTGCAATGCTGCTAAAAGCAGCTAGCGAGCGAACAACTCGGAATGAGGGCCAAGGTGCTATGACCTGGACATTTTTTCCCACCTTATCCGAAGGGCACCAAACAGAAGTAGAAGCAGAGAACCGAATCTAAACATCAAAAGTATATAGCAGTAAGCGTGTTCTTTTTTTCTTAGTTTTAAGATAATAAAAAAAATCCTACCTTATATATCCTACGACTATGATGCCTTTATCCTACGACTATGATGCCTCAGTGACTGCATTGTATACCTTGAAAAAGGTCCCGGTTGGGGACAGAAATGTCGGTATTTACCTATCGGATTGGTATGTGATTTTTTTTGTCTTCTTTGTGACTTTTTTCTACTTGATTAAAACATTTTAATTTTGCTTGGTTTAAAAAGACTTCCCACATAGTGGGATACTTTGCACTCTATATATATATATATATATATATATATACTAGGTGCTTCATCGCACCCTACGAGCGCTCTTCACACCGTCGCAAGGGTCTACGCCCCCTTAACCCTTGCATGCCTTTCTG
This sequence comes from Pseudophryne corroboree, assembly GCF_028390025.1. NCBI lineage: Eukaryota > Metazoa > Chordata > Amphibia > Anura > Myobatrachidae > Pseudophryne > Pseudophryne corroboree. Next base: position 136,042,176 of record NC_086454.1, on the reverse strand, counting down.
GGGTTCAATATTTGTATTATATGGAGTATTACCTGCATTCCTTTGTTAGTGGTTAAATATTGCACAATGAAAGGGCGTGCGATGGTGAAGGAGGCGCAGCTCCTTACGACGGCGCGAACAGCGCCTGCAGGGCACGATGTACAGAACGTAGCGGGTGCGGGGGGGACTGCGGATGGGGGATGGTGCCTGTAGATGCTGCGGGTGGAGGGGGGGCAGATGCGGGGGGGGGGGCGGATGGGGAAGGGTCGGGAGGTGCTGCGGGTGGGGGAGGGGCAGAGGAGTGGGGGCTGCAGATGGGGGAGGGGTCCGGAGGCACTGCAGGTGGGGGAGGGGCAGGGGTGCCACGGGTGGGGGAGGGGCAGGTGCGGGGATGTTGCGGATGGGTGAAGGGTTCCGGAAGTGCTGTGGGAAGGAAAGGGAAGGGGGTGCCGGGGGTGGGGTAGTGGGTCCGGAGGCGCCACGGGTGGGGGAGGGGCAGGTGCGGGTGGTGTGGTGGATGGGGAAGGGGGTCTTGAGGCGCTGCAGGGGGTGGAGGGGCGGGGGTGTCACGGGTGGGGGAGGGGTGGGTGAGGGGGGGGACCACGGATGGAGGAGGGTGTCTGCAGATGCTGCGGGTGGAGGAGGGGGCAGGTGTGGGGAGAGACATATATGGGGGGTGGATGGTGGAGGGGGTCTGGAGGTGCTGTGGGTGGTGGAGGGGCTGGGGAGTGGGAGCCGCGGGTGGTGGAGGGGGTCTGGAGGCACAGCATGTGGGGGAGGGGTGGAGTGCCGCATGTGGTGAAGGAGAAGGTGCGGTGGTGTGGTGCATTGGGGAGGGGTCTGGAGGTGCTACGGGTACTGTACCTGCCAAAAAGGTAGTTGGAGGGTATGCAGTAACAGGGCCAGGACAGGGGTGACAGGGTCAGAACAGGGGTAACAGGGCCAGGACAGGGGTGACGGGGCCAGGACAGAAATGACAAGGACAGGGGTGACAGGGCCAGGGTAGGGGCGGCGGGGCCAGGACAGGGGCGACGGGGCCAGAACAGGAGCAACGGGGCCAGAACAGGGGCGACGGGGTCAGGACAGGGGCAACGGGGTCAGGACAGGGTCAACGGGGCCAGGACAGGGGCGATGGGGCCAGGACAGAAATGACAGGGACAGGATAGGGGTGACAGGGACAGGATAGGGTTGACAGGGCAAGCACAGGGTGACAGGGCCAGGATAGGGGTGACAGGGCAAGGCCAGGGGTGACAGGGCAAGGCCAGGGGTGACAGGGACATGACAGAACACAGGGCACGGGAGAGATTGGTATTTGGGACAAAACAGTGGTGACAGACAGATGTGTCTTACCGGAGTCGCTGCTGCTGTTCCACTCCAACCTGTTGGGATCTGCTGCTGGTGGAGACTTGGCATGGCTGACTCTCTCAGGCTGGAGTTCTGCATCCTCTGCCCGCCCGCATCCCTCCCTCCCACTCCTCAGTCACACAGCGCAGACCTCGCGCGGCTGCTGGGCACTGTGGTAAGGGGAGACTGGGAGTGACTCGTTAGCCCTCAGGAGACGCTGCGGCCGGAGGGAGTAGGGGGTCATAGCATGCACGTGGCACGGACCTCGCGCGGCTGCCGGGCACTGTGGTAAGGGGAGACTGGGAGTGACTGGTTAGCCCCCAGGAGACGCTGCAGCTGGAGGGAGAAGGGGGTCGGAGCCTGCAAGCAGCGCGGACTTCTGCAGCGCTGCCCGCTGGCTAAAGTGTGAGAAGGAGCTGGGCGCACCTCACTGCGGGCGACAGCGCTGCAGCTAGCGGTGGGGTTGCCGGGGCTGGAGATAACAGAGGCAGTACAGAACCTGCACAGCAGCAGGTGCTCCACAAAACTGCAGCTAAGAAGCGTGGAGTGTGCCAGAAAGTGACGCTCCTCCGCGCCAGAGAGCCCCTGCTGAGTATGCTGATGTGGGGGGTCAAGCACACAGTGAGCCGGTGCCCTTCTGTCTGTAGGGCATACCCCCTCACACACCCCCATACCTCCCAATTTTCCTAATTTTCGCGGGACAGTCCCATTTTTTTGGGTCTGTCCCGCTGTCCCACCTGCGGGCCGCAGTGTCCCGCAGTGTGTGTGGGGGGGGCAGTTGGGAAGCTCCTGTACTCGCTGATCTGCTTAGCAGAGCAGCGGTGAATAGACACTGGGGGTCATTCCGAGTTGTTCGCTCGGTAAAATTTATTCGCATCGCAGCGATTTTCCGCTTAGTGCGCATGCGCAATGTCCGCACTGCGACTGCGCCAAGTAAATTTGCTATGCAGTTAGGAATTTTACTCACGGTTTTTTTCTTCGTTCTGGTGATCGTAATGTGATTGACAGGAAGTGGGTGTTTCTGGGCGGAAACTGGCCGTTTTAATGGTGTGTGTGAAAAAACGCTACCGTTTCTGTGAAAAATGCGGGAGTGGCTGGAGAAACGGAGGAGTGTCTGGGCGAACGCTGGGTGTGTTTGTGACGTCAAACCAGGAACGACAAGCACTGAACTGATCGCAGATGCCGAGTAAGTCTCGAGTTACTCAAAAACTGCAGAGATGTCTTATCGCAAAATTGCGAATCTTTCGTTCGCAATTTTAAGAAGCTAAGATTCACTCCCAGTAGGCGGCGGCTTAGCGTGTGCAAAGCTGCTAAAAGCAGCTTGCGAGCGAACAACTCGGAATGACCCCCACTGTGCGCATGCGCACAGCATCTATTTAGTGGAGACAGAGGGAGAGGGGGCATCAGGGGGTACGGATTAAGGGGGGGTCCGGCATGCCAGCAGCTCACAGAGCGCTGGGCATGCCCCCTCACTGACGAAAATGGGGCGTGGCTCGCGATCAAGTGTCCTCAGTGAAACCACGCCCCTTTTTGTTGGCCACGCCTCCTTTTCGCCGCTTGTGTGTCCCTCCTGCCTGAAGAAAGCTGAGAGGTATGCACCCCTGTCTGCCTGAAGAAAGCTGGGAGGTATGCTTCTGCTCCTAGTCTCCTATAGATTTGCCCAGATCTGTGACTCATTTGACTAACTCCGGCCAGTGTTGTGACTCCACCCAGCGTTAGCAAATGAGGCACAAAGTCACAGATCTGGGCTAATATATAGGAGATTTTATATATATATATATATATACATACACACAAATCTCCGGGTGCGGCACTCCTGGACTATTGGATAAATCACGGGCTCAGATAGGCAGGTATAATAATGTTTCAGTGCCACTTTATTAAGGCACTTTCATCAGACAATACACAATACAAAATAACTCACCTAAATAAGTGTACCCTCCACATGGACGCCAATCGCCGGAAGCCGAAAACCAAGACCTCCCACCTGGCCGGCCACTCGTCATCAATGACGTCATTCCAACTCACGCCTCACCTGGGCGGGCTAGAGTTATATATATATATATAATTTTTTTAATTTTTTTAAATATGGTAAAATTACAGCTGGCACTTTTTGTACTTTTGGGACTTCACAAAGGGCCTGATTCATGTTTGTAAGTAAAGCAAAAAAGCAACTGGGGCATATGTAACATATTCAGACACATTTAGATTTGGGTGGGGTGTGTTTAAACTGAAATCTAAATTGCAGTATAAATACAAAGCTGTCTAAAATTTGTTGGTTACATGCAATAGCAGCTAGTATTTATCCTGCACAGAAAAAATATAACCCAATATATCTAAACAGAAAGAAAAATTGGGGATTAGGGCTACTGGCGACACCCCAAAAAAATAATAATACGAAGACATTAGGCAGCCACCTCATGGGTGTGTTGGAAGAGCTTCTAATTACTTTTTAAAATGTTGACAGTTATATCCAACTCATTGATAACTTGAAAATTTAAACCCAGGCAATGCGGGGTACTTCAGCTAGTAATATTAAAACGGGATGTAGATGGTCAGGAGACCACCGGCAGGGCCGAACTAGGATTTTTGGCACCCTGGGCAAGGTAGTAATCTTGCCCCCCCCCCCCCCCCTTCCCTCCCCCCACACACACACACATTTCAAAAATAAAAAAAGAACCTGTGCAACACATTAGAGCCCCTTATATAATACCCAATACAGTAGTAATGTTCTTTATAACAAATTATGCCATACAGTAGTATCCCTTCTACATGTTATGCCACACAGTACTAATGCACTTTATACACATAATGCCACACAGTAATAGTGCCCTTAGGCTCAAGTGTGGCAAGCAAAGCAGGGATGTTCTGAAGAAGTTTAGTTAAGACACCATCAATAAACAGTACAGTGCATATATACACAGCCCATGAATATATACATACCCCCAATAAACATATATACAGTAAATGCTATATTGTGACAATTTACATCCCTTCAAGTACCCACCCTGGATACCAAATGTTGCATCACATTGCTGCAGCACGCACACACACACACACACACACAATGGGTTACACGGCACTACTCCAAAACTCACACACACTGGGTTACACTGCACTGCTCCAGCTTACACATACACACACCGTGTTACACTGAACAGCTTCAGCACACACACAGGGTTATACTGCAGTTTTCCAGCGCGCAAACACACACACGCAGGGAAACACTGCACGGCTCCAGCACACACATACAGTACTACGCTGCACTGCTTCAGCACACATATACACAAACACACTGTAGTGATATAGCTGTCTCTACTTTCCCTATTATATGCCATCAGTCCCAAGTCCCCTGTGCTGAAGCAACGCCAACACTGTGTGTGTGCATAGTGTGAGTGGAGCAGGGGCAGTGTCTCTTCAGCCTTCAGCCCGTGCCATTCAGCATTACATGCCTCTGCTGGCACTCACTGCTTTGTACCAGCACCAGGGGCAAAACGACATTTGAAAGGGGGGTTTCCATGCACACATATATTAATATAAATTACCACCAACATGCCTCATACATGTGTACAATTGTAACAATGTATACTGTAAAACAGTATATGTGTATTACCAATATGAAACACCCAGACTACCCCCCCTACATAAACAGTCAGACTGTAGATTACATAGACAGACTGCCCCCCCTCCCAGCATGCACCCACTCAGACTGTAGACAGATTACACACACACAGACTCACACTGTCGCCTCCCTCCCCCACACACACTGGACTGCATATAGACTAATACACACACAGACTCACACTGTGTGCCCTCCCCACACACAAACTGGACTGCATATAGACTAATACACACACAGACTCACACTGTGTGCCCTCCCCCTTCACACTACACACAACGGCAGATTATACCCTCTCACACCCCGGAACTTGAAGACACCAGTAGCAATGGCAGGGTAATAGTATTACCTGCTGTCCGGTACTGCATCCAAGGAGGAGAGAAGTAACTGCCTGGCCAACTCAGTGCCTGGGAGGAGGAGCGCACACCGCGGCAGCACAGATCACAGGCTGTGTGATGCACAGCACAGTCTCCCAAACCTCCGCCCAGGCTAGTCTGTGAGCTCTCCATCTGTCTCACAGAGGGAGGGCCAGGATGGGGGAGATGAATCGATGCGCTGCGCTTCGGCACTCGGCAGTAAATCTGATTGTGCCTGCGGGCACAAGTGGGTCCTGTCAGCGCCCCCTCTGATTGGGCGCCCGGGTCACATGCCCCCCTAGCCCCCCCCTAGATACAGCTCTGCCACCGGTCACAATACTGATGGCTACATCCCGCCCCCCTCATAATCTCGACAGTCGGCATGGACTATTCCATAGAGTGGGAATAGAACCTGTGGCGAGTGCAGCTGTTATTTAGTTACACTAATAATAATTTGCCATACCCAGAATTCAAACCTATAACCTGTTTAATTCCAGTCATACACTATTTTTTTTCACAAAGTACAAAGTAAGCTTCAAATAGAATTCTCTAGCTTAGAATTCTCTACCATTCTATGCAAGGGCAGATAGCTGAAGGAATAGAGTGTCTGACAGTAATGCCACAGGCAATGGGTTTTAATCCCGAGTATGTCAACATCTTGAAATGTAAGGACAGTGTGACTGAATAACAAATAGCTATTAAGTTAAAAAAAAGGCAATTGGTTTCCCCCAGCACCCTGAATGATAACAGAAGCCAGATATAAATCCCACATAATAGAATTCAGAGATCTTCGTTACACATATTTGCGCAAATGTGTGGTTAAGCCCCAAAGCCGCATTAAGGCATCTCTGTATATTTGGGGTGGGGTCCCTAGCGCTATATCTAGGTGCAGGGTGTGGCACCCCAAAACACCAGCATAAGCCAGAAAGCTCAGCGTAGCATACCAGTGAAAAAAATATAGTGTTAATAAATTAGTATTTAGGAAGCCGAAGCTATAGAGAGGGTGATACAAACATGAAATGTAATTAAAATAGAGAAATAGTGTTAAAAAATTAATAAGTGAAAAGTGTTAATAGAATGTAAAGGTATGCCACACTAAAGCCATCCAGCTCAGCCAGTCGAGAGGCACCACACCTCCATTACCCCAATCTGGGTCTAATATTAACCAGCAAGGAGCCACATGATAATGGCTCCTTACTACAATATGTCTAAGCTAAGAGCTACCTACCTTGGAGCAACCCCATAATGCTCCATGTGGCATGTCAGGGCCTGCACCTCCTCCTAATGCAGGAACCTCTCTGCCTCTCACAACAGACATATATATTGGTAGATGCTCAATTAGCTTAGTGATATCATTCAGGTGCTCGAAAGGGAGGGTTATTTCTGAGCAAGAAAAAAAGGCAATTGGTTTCCCCCAGCACCCTGAATGATAACAGTAACCAGATATAAATCCCACTGATAATGTCTGTATTATCTTAAACCATAAAGCTATACCTTTAAACACACTTTTACCATGGAGCCGCTGCGGCCGCTAGACTTAATATGCACTCTACGTACTTTGTACGCTATTTGCGTACAGAGTCCGGTACCTTGTATGGACTTAGCGTACAAACGCCGCGCTGGGGGTACAAAGTACACACAGCGCGCGCACACCCAGAGATATACTTTAAACCTTAGTAGTAATGCAAATGCAAAGATATTACTCCTTAAACCTTATGCAGCAAAGCACTGCAATGATGTTACACCTTCTACAGTTAGGTAAGGTAATACACTTTAAACCCTAGCAGGGAAAAGAGGACACAACACCGATTTGTAGTTAATCACTGGGTTCCGACACCACAGAGTTATATATCTGAAAGGGGGTTAACAATACAATTTCTGCACTACAATACAACAGAGTAAATGGCTACAGTCAATGTACATACGTGAGAATATTCGCTTGCGCAACCCGGCCCAGTCGTCCGCTATCAGGTTGATTGCGTTGAGAGTCTTATTGTCAGGCCAGGCTGCAGCAGGCTTTTTATACAGTAGATTAAAACATAATACAATAGACACTGTGTGCTCTTCTTCCATTGGTTCGGGGGTGGGACATATCCTGTGCACCGGGGACCATTGGTCAGCTCAAGAAGTGGGCGATGGCTAGGACTTGAGATGTGGTTTCTGTTGTTTGCATCTGAGTTCCCGCCCAATGACCAGTTAAACCCATCACATTAATCATACATAAATCTGGTATTATTAATAACTTAATGTGGTAATATATAATAATGTTCTTATTCCCACCAGATTAATGTTTACGTGACTCTGAACAATATGATCCCACACATGATATGATTATCTATTTCAATCCTCAAGATATACATATATCCACATATATCCATATACTCATATATATATATATATACATATATATATACACACACACATACTCCCGCTATCACAATTTGTTAGGAATTATATATATATATATATATATATATACAAACACACACATCTCCATGAGTTTAGACTATGAATGTTAATATCTTAGATTTCTAAATGTCTGGTTTTGTGTTTTGGTTAACTATTGTTAATTGATTTTCTAACAGCTTCGGTTCCTGGGTATTGTCTCTTCGTTTGTTTTTGTCTTCAGGTGAGACAATGACAATCCAGTACTCATTGTTTTAAATAGAAACTCGGCTATCCTAGTAAACAAAGGCGTTTGCCTTCTTCATAGAATTTCAAAGCTTAGTGTAAATAAGGCCATTGTATTTTAGTCTCTGGGAGTTTTAATTTATGTGTGACTGATCTTCATGCTATTTAGAAGAAAAAGCAGACAGTGTGGGATTTTTACAATATATATATTAGATTTATGATATGTCTTTGTGGCTTTTCCATGAGAGTACAAACTCCACTGTAATTACTCATACCACGCTCAAACACCGCACAGGACCGCGGGAGCGACCATACGCAATTTGCGAATATGTGCATGCACAGCCGAACACACACGCACACGGAGGCCACCTATGTGGTGATTGTATGTAATGTGTGTTTTGTAATATTTTCTGACTTCGACACCACATAATAATAGAATTCAGAGATCTTCGTTACACATATTTGCGCAAATGTGTGGTTAAGCCCCAAAGCCGCATCAAGGCATCTCTGTATATTTGGGGTGGGGTCCCTAGCGCTATATCTAGGTGCAGGGTGTGGCACCCCAAAACACCAGCATAAGCCAGAAAGCTCAGCGTAGCATACCAGTGAAAAAAATATAGTGTTAATAAAATAGTATTTAGGAAGCCGAAGCTATAGATAGGGTGATACAAACATGAAATGTAATTAAAATAGAGAAATAGTGTTAAAAAATTAATAAGTGAAAAATGTTAATAGACTGTAAAGGTATGCTACACTAAAGCCATCCAGCTCAGCCAGTCGAGAGGCACCACACCTCACACCTCCATTACCCCAATCTGGGTCTAATATTAACCAGCAAGGAGCCACATGATAATGGCTCCTTACTACAATATGTCTAAGCTAAGAGCTACCTACCTTGGAGCAACCCCATAATGCTCCATGTTACATGTCAGGGCCTGCACGTCCTCCTAATGCAGGAACCTCTCTGCCTCTCACAACAGACATATATATTGGTAGATGCTCAATTAGCTTAGTGATATCATATACAGAGACGCCTTGATGCGGCTTTGGGGCTTAACCACACATTTGCGCAAATATGTGTAACGAAGATCTCTGAATTCTATTATTATGTGGGATTTATATCTGGTTACTGTTATCATTCAGGGTGCTGGGGGAAACCAATTGCCTTTTTTTCTTGCTCAGAAATACCCCTCCCTTTCGAGCACCTGAATGATATCACTAAGCTAATTGAGCATCTACCAATATATATGTCAGCTATTAAGTTAAGTTCATGAATGTTGTATAGGTATTAGTGATGGAAGGGGTAGGGGCAGGAGACAGTGGCAATCAGGAGTTGCAAATGAAAGTTGTATGTCCACCCTGCTATAGTACTACCAGCCCTGGCTGGTAAAGCCAAGTGTTGTGTAGTGAAAATTTGGGGGGACCCTGCGCTCTTTGTTTCCCTGATTACCAATCTGGGGGCACCTCATGCATTTATTTTGGTTTATAACAAAATTATCATATAGAGAAGGCTGCATGGATCTGTAAAGCAATTTACCCAAAACTAGGGATTAGCGGGTTTGGATCTCAGAGATCCGAACTCCCCCAAATGCATGATCCGAGCCGGGATCCGAGTCCAGCTCAGGACTTCTTGCCTTCCTCAGATCCCAGATTGAGGCAAAATGTCATCATCCCACTGTCGGATTCTCGTGGGTTTTGGATTCCTTAAAAGGAGCCACATGTCACCGCCGTTTTCACTCTGGACTTGGAGAGTGGGGGAGACAGACCTCTGTCTCTCTGTGGGTGGTGGTGTTAGGTGGGGTCACTGTGTGTGTAGTTTATGGGTGCTGTACAGGGGTGCTGCTGTTCTGGGGTGCTGTCCTGTGGTGTCCTGTGCTGTTAGGGGTGCTGCTGTCCTGTGCTTTACAGGGGTTTTATCCTAGAGTGCTGTCCTGTGGTGTCCTGTGCTGTTTAGGGTGCTGTACAGGGGTGCTACTGTCCTGTGCTGTCCTGGGGTGCTGTTCTGGGGTGCTGTCCTGTGGTATCCTATGCTGATAGGGGTGCTGTCCTGTGGTGTCCTGTGCTGTACAGGGGTGCTGTCCTGTGCTGTTAAGGGTGCTGTCCTGTGCTGTACAAGGGTGCTGCTGCCTGTGCTGTTAGGGGTGCTGTCCTGTGTGCTGTAAAAATAAAGGGGTGCTGTGGCACTCTCCTGTGTGCTGTAAAAATAAAGGGGCACTGTCCTGTGTGCTGTAAAAATAAAGGTGCGCTGTGGTGCTGTCCTGTGTGCTGTAAAAATAAAGGGGCACTGCGTTGCTATCCTGTGTGCTGTAAAAATAAAGGGGCACTGTGGCGCTGTCTTGTGTATTGTAAAAATAAAGTGGCTCTGTGGCACTGTCCTGTGTGCTGTATAAATAAAGGGGCACTGTCCTGTGTGCTGTAAAAATAATGGGGCACCGTGGCGCTGTCCTATGTGCTTTAAAAATAAAGGGGCACTGTCCTGTGTGCTGTCAAAATAGAGGGACGCTGTGGCGCTTTCCTGCATACTGTAAAAATAAAGGGGCACTGTCCTGTGTGCTGCAAAAATAAATGGGTGCTGTCCGGTGCTGTTAGGGTCGCTGTACAGGGGTGCTGCCCTGTGCTGTACAGGGGTTCTGTACAGGGGTGCTGCAGTCCTGTGCTCTCCTGGGGTGCTGTAAAGGTGTGCTGTTCCTCTGCTTTATCAGTCCAGGGGTGCTGCCCCATTGCAATTTAAGTCCAAGGGTGCTGCTGCCTGTCCGCTGTGCTGTGTAATTCTCCAGGGGTGCTGCCTATGCTGTTTAAGTCCAGGAATGCTGCCTATCTGCTGTATAAGTCCAGAGGCGCTGCCGTATAATTCCAGGGGTGCTGCTGTACCTGATCCTAGGTTTAAACTAAAGCCTAGATCAGAATATGAAACAAGCTTCAACATCACAACCAAATTTGTGAAAACATATAGCCGTAAAGGTGGAAATGGAAATTCCAAGTTTGACTAAATGTTTTCCAATAATCATACAACTCTGAGTACAAAATTTGGAGAGACCACATTTGTGGCCAAAGTCAGTCAGAAGAGACAGAGGGGGTCATTCCGAGTTAATCGCACATAGCAATTTTTTGCTGCTCGTGCGATCAACTTGATGCCGCCTATGGGGGAGTGTATTTTAGCATAGCAGGGCTGCGATCGCTTGTGCAGCCCTGCTATGCTAAAAAAGTTTCCTGCAAAACAAGACCAGGGTCAGACTTACTTGGCCAATGCGACGGATCCAGCGACAAAGGTCCCAGAATTTACGTCAGACATCCGCTTTCCAAACGTATGGACACGCCTGCGTTTGCCTCACCATGCCTGGAAAATGGTCAGTTGACGCCCCAGAACGCCTCCCGCCTGTCAGTCTTCTTGCAATCACCACTGCGATCACTTTTTCAGCTGGCGTCGTCGCTGCAGCCGGGCAATGACGCAGGTGCGCAATGCGTCCACCGCGCATGCGCAGTTCCGACCTGTTTGCACCACTGCGACAAACTGCAGTGTGCGATCGGGTCGGAATGATCCCAAGAATCATAATCCAGCGGAACGTGACATGGCAACATCTCATACTTCATTTTTTTCTGCCAACTGCAGGAGAAAATTAGATTTTCCAAACACACCTATGTCTATATGTCTGCCATATAATTCCAGGGGTGCCCTGTCTGAACCCGCTCATCTCTAGTAGATATATCTTCTAGTGTGCACTGTGTACCCAGCATTAGAGAGAGGTTTTTCTCAATTATTTAATGTTAGGGACTCAAGTTTATGGTAGAGATGAGCGCCGGAAATTTTTCGGGTTTTGTGTTTTGGTTTTGGGTTCGGTTCCGCGGCCGTGTTTTGGGTTCGACCGCGTTTTGGCAAAACCTAACCGAATTTTTTTGTCGGATTCGGGTGTGTTTTGGATTCGGGTGTTTTTTTCAAAAAACCCTAAAAAACAGCTTAAATCATAGAATTTGGGGGTCATTTTGATCCCAAAGTATTATTAACCTCAAAAACCATAATTTCCACTCATTTTCAGTCTATTCTGAATACCTCACACCTCACAATATTATTTTTAGTCCTAAAATTTGCACCGAGGTCGCTGTGTGAGTAAGATAAGCGACCCTAGTGGCCGACACAAACACCGGGCCCATCTAGGAGTGGCACTGCAGTGTCACGCAGGATGTCCCTTCCAAAAAACCCTCCCCAAACAGCACATGACGCAAAGAAAAAAAGAGGCGCAATGAGGTAGCTGTGTGAGTAAGATAAGCGACCCTAGTGGCCGACACAAACACCGGGCCCATCTAGGAGTGGCACTGCAGTGTCACGCAGGATGTCCCTTCCAAAAAACCCTCCCCAAACAGCACATGACGCAAAGAAAAAAAGAGGCGCAATGAGGTAGCTGACTGTGTGAGTAAGATAAGCGACCCTAGTGGCCGACACAAACACCGGGCCCATCTAGGAGTGGCACTGCAGTGTCACGCAGGATGGCCCTTCCAAAAAACCCTCCCCAAACAGCACATGACGCAAAGAAAAAAAGAGGCGCAATGAGGTAGCTGACTGTGTGAGTAAGATAAGCGACCCTAGTGGCCGACACAAACACCGGGCCCATCTAGGAGTGGCACTGCAGTGTCACGCAGGATGGCCCTTCCAAAAAACCCTCCCCAAACAGCACATGACGCAAAGAAAAAGAAAAGAAAAAAGAGGTGCAAGATGGAATTGTCCTTGGGCCCTCCCACCCACCCTTATGTTGTATAAACAGGACATGCACACTTTAACCAACCCATCATTTCAGTGACAGGGTCTGCCACACGACTGTGACTGATATGACGGGTTGGTTTGGACCCCCCCCAAAAAAGAAGCAATTAATCTCTCCTTGCACAAACTGGCTCTACAGAGGCAAGATGTCCACCTCATCATCATCCTCCGATATATCACCGTGTACATCCCCCTCCTCACAGATTATCAATTCGTCCCCACTGGAATCCACCATCTCAGCTCCCTGTGTACTTTGTGGAGGCAATTGCTGCTGGTCAATGTCTCCGCGGAGGAATTGATTATAATTCATTTTAATGAACATCATCTTCTCCACATTTTCTGGATGTAACCTCGTACGCCGATTGCTGACAAGGTGAGCGGCGGCACTAAACACTCTTTCGGAGTACACACTTGTGGGAGGGCAACTTAGGTAGAATAAAGCCAGTTTGTGCAAGGGCCTCCAAATTGCCTCTTTTTCCTGCCAGTATAAGTACGGACTGTGTGACGTGCCTACTTGGATGCGGTCACTCATATAATCCTCCACCATTCTTTCAATGTTGAGAGAATCATATGCAGTGACAGTAGACGACATGTCCGTAATCGTTGTCAGGTCCTTCAGTCCGGACCAGATGTCAGCATCAGCAGTCGCTCCAGACTGCCCTGCATCACCGCCAGCGGGTGGGCTCGGAATTCTGAGCCTTTTCCTCGCACCCCCAGTTGCGGGAGAATGTGAAGGAGGAGATGTTGACAGGTCGCGTTCCGCTTGACTTGACAATTTTGTCACCAGCAGGTCTTTGCACCCCAGCAGACTTGTGTCTGCCGGAAAGAGAGATCCAAGGTAGGTTTTAAATCTAGGATCGAGCACGGTGGCCAAAATGTAGTGCTCTGATTTCAACAGATTGACCACCCGTGAATCCTTGTTAAGCGAATTAAGGGCTGCATCCACAAGTCCCACATGCCTAGCAGAATCGCTCCCTTTTAGCTCCTTCTTCAATGCCTCCAGCTTCTTCTGCAAAAGCCTGATGAGGGGAATGACCTGACTCAGGCTGGCAGTGTCTGAACTGACTTCACGTGTGGCAAGTTCAAAGGGCATCAGAACCTTGCACAACGTTGAAATCATTCTCCACTGCACTTGAGACAGGTGCATTCCACCTCCTATATCGTGCTCAATTGTATAGGCTTGAATGGCCTTTTGCTGCTCCTCCAACCTCTGAAGCATATAGAGGGTTGAATTCCACCTCGTTACCACTTCTTGCTTCAGATGATGGCAGGGCAGGTTCAGTAGTTTTTGGTGGTGCTCCAGTCTTCTGTACGTGGTGCCTGTACGCCGAAAGTGTCCCGCAATTCTTCTGGCCACCGACAGCATCTCTTGCACGCCCCTGTCGTTTTTTAAAAAATTCTGCACCACCAAATTCAAGGTATGTGCAAAACATGGGACGTGCTGGAATTTGCCCATATTTAATGCACACTCAATATTGCTGGCGTTGTCCGATGCCACAAATCCACAGGAGAGTCCAATTGGGGTAAGCCATTCTGCGATGATCTTCCTCAGTTGCCGTAAGAGGTTTTATAGCTGTGTGCGTATTCTGGAAAGCGGTGATACAAAGCGTAGCCTGCCTAGGAAAGAGTTGGCGTTTGCGAGATGCTGCTACTGGTGCCGCCGCTGCTGTTCTTGCGGCGGGAGTCCATACATCTACCCAGTGGGCTGTCACAGTCATATAGTCCTGACCCTGCCCTGCTCCACTTGTCCACATGTCCGTGGTTAAGTGGACATTGGGTACAACTGCATTTTTTAGGACACTGGTGAGTCTTTTTCTGACGTCCGTGTACATTCTCGGTATCGCCTGCCTAGAGAAGTGGAACCTAGATGGTATTTGGTAATGGGGGCACACTGCCTCAATAAATTGTCTAGTTCCCTGTGAACTAACGGCGGATACCGGACGCACGTCTAACACCAACATAGTTGTCAAGGCCTCAGTTATCCGCTTTGCAGCAGGATGACTGCTGTGATATTTCATCTTCCTCGCAAAGGACTGTTGGACAGTCAATTGCTTACTGGAAGTAGTACAAGTGGGCTTACGACTTCCCCTCTGGGATGACCATCGACTCCCAGCAGCAACAACAGCAGCGCCAGCAGCAGTAGGCGTTACACGCAAGGATGCATCGGAGGAATCCCAGGCAGGAGAGGACTCGTCAGAATTGCCAGTGACATGGCCTGCAGGACTATTGGCATTCCTGGGGAAGGAGGAAATTGACACTGAGGGAGTTGGTGGGGTGGTTTGCGTGAGCTTGGTTACAAGAGGAAGGGATTTACTGGTCAGTGGACTGCTTCCGCTGTCGCCCAAAGTTTTTGAACTTGTCACTGACTTATTATGAATGCGCTGCAGGTGACGTATAAGGGAGGATGTTCCGAGGTGGTTAACGTCCTTACCCCTACTTATTACAGCTTGACAAAGGGAACACACGGCTTGACAAATGTTGTCCGCATTTCTGGTGAAATACTTCCACACCGAAGAGCTGATTTTTTTGGTATTTTCACCAGGCATGTCAACGGCCATATTCCTCCCACGGACAACAGGTGTCTCCCCGGGTGCCTGACTTAAACAAACCACCTCACCATCAGAATCCTCCTGGTCAATTTCCTCCCCAGCGCCAGCAACACCCATATCCTCCTCATCCTGGTGTACTTCAACACTGACATCTTCAATCTGACTATCAGGAACTGGACTGCGGGTGCTCCTTCCAGCACTTGCAGGGGGCGTGCAAATGGTGGAAGGCGCATGCTCTTCACGTCCAGTGTTGGGAAGGTCAGGCATCGCAACCGACACAATTGGACTCTCCTTGTGGATTTGGGATTTCGAAGAACGCACAGTTCTTTGCGGTGCTTTTGCCAGCTTGAGTCTTTTCAGTTTTCTAGCGAGAGGCTGAGTGCTTCCATCCTCATGTGAAGCTGAACCACTAGCCATGAACATAGGCCAGGGCCTCAGCCGTTCCTTGCCACTCCGTGTGGTAAATGGCATATTGGCAAGTTTATGCTTCTCCTCCGACAATTTTATTTTAGGTTTTGGAGTCCTTTTTTTACTGATATTTGGTGTTTTGGATTTGACATGCTCTGTACTATGACATTGGGCATCGGCCTTGGCAGACGACGTTGCTGGCATTTCATCGTCTCGGCCATGACTAGTGGCAGCAGCTTCAGCACGAGGTGGAAGTGGATCTTGATCTTTCCCTAATTTTGGAACCTCAACATTTTTGTTCTCCATATTTTAATAGGCACAACTAAAAGGCACCTCAGGTAAACAATGGAGATGGATGGATACTAGTATACAATTATGGATGGACTGCCGAGTGCCGACACAGAGGTAGCTACAGCCGTGGACTATTGTACTGTACTGTGTCTGCTGCTAATATAGACTGGATGATAATGAGATGTAGTATGTATGTATAAAGAAGAAAGGAAAAAAAAACCACGGGTAGGTGGTATACAATTATGGATGGACTGCCGAGTGCCGACACAGAGGTAGCTACAGCCGTGGACTACCGTACTGTACTGTGTCTGCTGCTAATATAGACTGGATGATAATGAGATGTAGTATGTATAAAGAAGAAAGAAAAAAAAACCACGGGTAGGTGGTATACAATTATGGATGGACTGCCGAGTGCCGACACAGAGGTAGCTACAGCCGTGGACTACCGTACTGTACTGTGTCTGCTGCTAATATAGACTGGATGATAATGAGATGTAGTATGTATAAATAAGAAAGAAAAAAAAAACCACGGGTAGGTGGTATACAATTATGGACGGACTGCCGAGTGCCGACACAGAGGTAGCTACAGCCGTGGACTACCGTACTGTACTGTGTCTGCTGCTAATATAGACTGGATGATAATGAGATGTAGTATGTATAAAGAAGAAAGAAAAAAAAAACACGGGTAGGTGGTATACAATTATGGATGGACTGCCGAGTGCCGACACAGAGGTAGCTACAGCCGTGGACTACCGTACTGTGTCTGCTGCTAATATAGACTGGATGATAATGAGATGTAGTATGTATAAAGAAGAAAGAAAAAAAAAAACCACGGGTAGGTGGTATACAATTATGGACGGACTGCCGAGTGCCGACACAGAGGTAGCTACAGCCGTGGACTACCGTACTGTACTGTGTCTGCTGCTAATATAGACTGGATGATAATGAGATGTAGTATGTATAAAGAAGAAAGAAAAAAAAAACACGGGTAGGTGGTATACAATTATGGATGGACTGCCGAGTGCCGACACAGAGGTAGCTACAGCCGTGGACTACCGTACTGTACTGTGTCTG
The DNA here is from genome assembly GCF_028390025.1 of Pseudophryne corroboree. Taxonomy (NCBI): domain Eukaryota; kingdom Metazoa; phylum Chordata; class Amphibia; order Anura; family Myobatrachidae; genus Pseudophryne; species Pseudophryne corroboree. The sequence goes on along the minus strand of NC_086454.1, from coordinate 136,025,172 downwards.
CTGCTAATATAGACTGGATGATAATGAGATGTAGTATGTATAAAGAAGAAAGAAAAAAAAACCACGGGTAGGTGGTATACAATTATGGCTGAGCACAGATATGGTATGTGACTGAGTCACTGTGTATCGTTTTTTCAGGCAGAGAACGGATTATATTAAATAATATAAAACTGCACTGGTGGTCACTGGTCAGTCACTAGTATAACTAACTAATACTATCAGCAAAATTCTGCACTCTCTGTCTGAGTACTCCTCCTAAGCTCCAGTAAATGAAGTGTCACTGTCTCACTCTGTCACTAGTATAACTAACTAATACTATCAGCAAAATTCTGCACTCTCTGTCTGAGTACTCCTCCTAAGCTCCAGTAAATGAAGTGTCACTGTCTCACTCTCACTCTCCTATCTATTCTCTAAACGGAGAGGACGCCAGCCACGTCCTCTCCCTATGAATCTCAATGCACGTGTAAAATGGCGGCGACGCGCGGCTCCTTATATAGAATCCGAGTCTCGCGATAGAATCCGAGCCTCGCGAGAATCCGACAGCGTCATGATGACGTTCGGGCGCGCTCGGGTTAACCGAGCAAGGCGGGAAGATCCGAGTCGCTCGGATCCGTGTAAAAAAAGCTGAAGTTCGGGCGGGTTCGGATTCCGAGGAACCGAACCCGCTCATCTCTAGTTTATGGCTCCAATTAGTCAACCTTAATTTTGATTTATTAATGTTCCACATTTTGGGATTATTTACAAGATGCGCATTTGCAGTACAGGGTTCTTTTCCTTTATTTTGTAAATGTCTTCTCCTTAATAATTGTACAATGTAAGGGCTACGTAGGTTTTCGCAAGACCTCGCAGTGTTAGAACGGAGTTTTAGTGATCTTGCATTGCAAAATTAAATCTCAACTTTCAAAATTAAACCTCAACTGTCCATTGCACTGCAGCAATAGATGGGCCAGGAGCTCCTGTGAGGCACAAACAGTTACTATATAAGGGCCCAGTATGGAGTCTCATGGTGGCTTACACCCAGGAAGCTGTCTGGCTTGCCAGGCTGAGGCATGCTGGTGGCACAGAGGTTACCATTGCTTCCTCCCGCAGTATCCTCCTGTAGTATGAAATGAGTTTGGACTGTACAGTGGTAAGCTCCACTAGAGCATGGGCTGAATAACAAACAATTCACTGCAGTCCTGCTTAGGACTGTTCCGAACCCACCTGAACCCAACTTGCCCGATCCGTGGCTGCTGTGGGGGCTCATGAGGGGCTGCTAAAACATCTAAGGGGCTGCTTTATTTAAAAAATAAAATGCAATTAAAATAAACAAGACACAGATGTATGCTCACATGCGTGTAACTGGGACACACAGGTATGCTCACATGCGTGTAACTGGAAGCTGTGAAAAATGAAAATAAGGCATCTGCCACAAAATATGTATATAAAAATGCAATTGAAAAATTGAAAAAAAGAAACCCACAAGATTTTCACAAAATAAGTATCCACTCTCCAGACTCAGTGGAGTCTGTTCTGTGTGTATGTTCCTGCAAGAGGATTTTAGGGAATCTGGAAAGTGTTCCCCAAAACAACTACTGGTGAAATGTGCAAGGACCTACAACCTGGAGAGTGAAACTGACATAAACCAGTCCTGCTGAATGGCGGAAACAAAATAAGTGGGATGCGATTATGTGACCACAATACCGGCGCCGGCATCTCGAACTCTGACTAACCTCCCGGTCGGCATGCCGATCAACAGGGACTATTCCTACTCGTGGGTGTCCACGGCACCCATAGGGGTATATGCAATTGCGGTCGAATTCCCGCAAAAGTCGAAAAACGGGGCATTTTCGACAAAAAAAACATGTAGAATTGGATTCGACAATGCAATACAGTACTTTTCGTCAAAATACCTGCCGTTTCAGATTCGACTTTTTTCAAATCGACATTTTAAAAATTCGACATGTCTGCAATGGTCAAAATGCGGCTTTTCAACAAAAGTATATTCAATTGAAGAATGTCGATTCGACAACAGTGCTTTTCGACAGCAATTCGTCAATTTCATTCCACCTCACTTTGCTGGCGGAATATAATTTTTTTTTTTTAAAAACATGATTTTTTTGTGTTTTTTTTGTTGCTAATAGCATATCTATTTATATTTGAAGAGATTATCTACTTGGTTTGTCAATTTTTGACCCACAAGTATTTTTTAATAGATTTTTAAAAATAATGTTTTTTTCTTCACTCTGCTGAAGGGAATGTACCCATGATTCAACAGTTTTGCCTAGGATACACTTCTGCAAAGCCACTCCAGTATTGGACCAGTTTACCCCACTCTACCATGGACGTCCTACTTGTGATGTGGACCTGAACCACCACCATGTTAGAGTCACTCTTTCAGGTGAGATGTATTGGCCAAAACTCCATCTTGTCTGAGTAACCTGTGTATATGCACAGTGTTGCTGGGATCTTTTGTTCTTTCCCAGGGTGGAGGAAACACTCTCAAATTACCTCCTTATTCTCTTCCGCAGGTCTTGTGGAGTATCCTTCCCGATTTGCAGGAACCAGCCTGGATTTGAAGGGACCTGACAGTTCCCCTGCTGTACCATGGGTGACCTACTTGTGATGTGGACCTGAACCTCTGCCATGTAGCAGAGACACCCCCCTCAGGTAAGATGTATTGTCCAAAACTCCCTCTTGTCTAAGTAACCCAGGCATGTCCCAACTGCAGCCCTCCAGCATTTGCAAAACTGCACATCCAATCATGCCCTGACACAGCAATGCTTACGCTGTGTCAGGGCATGCTTGGATGTGTAGTTTCTCAAGTGCCGGAGGGTTGCATTTGGGACAAAGGCCGATGTAACCTACTTGTACCTTGTCTTTGGATGACACAAATACCTGGAACCTCATACTATTCTCTTCCACAGGTCTTGCGGAGTATCCTTCCCAAGGTGCAGGAACCAGCGTGGATGAAGGGACCGGACAGTTTCCCTGCTGTACCATGGGCGACCTACTTGTGATGTTGACCTGAACCTCCGCCATGTAGCAGAGACACCCCCCTCAGGTGAGATGTATTGTACAAAACTCCCTCTTGTCTAAGTAACCCAGGCATGTCCCAACTGCGGCCCTCCGGCATTTGCAAAACTGCACATCCAATCATGCCCTGACACAGCAATGCTTACGCTGTGTCAGGGCATGCTTGGATGTGTAGTTTCTCAAGTGCCGGAGGGTTGCATTTGGGACAAAGGCCGATGTAACCTGCTTGTACCTTGTCTTTAGATGACACAAATACCTGGAACCTCATACTATTCTTTTCCACAGGTCTTGCGGAGTATCCTTCCCAAGGTGCAGGAACCAGCGTGGATGAAGGGACCGGACAGTTCCCCTGCTGTACCATGGGCGACCTACCACAATACCACTGCATCTCTGAAATGCCATATTTTAAATTTTATTAACTAATAATTTAAAGAAAAACCACACAAAACTTCTCATTTTGAAAATTTATTGAAGAATTAAAATTTTATTTTTTTGGGAATAAAAAATAAATTGAAATTAAAACAAAAAAAGTAGTGTTTGTTCTTCTTTACATTCTTTTCTTTGTAGATATCTGTGAAAAAGAAAGTAAGTCCATATTAAGTAAAGACACTAATGATGTCATGTTCATTCCTTTCCCAAGAACATTTGTGGAACCACACAGTCCAGCATGACCCATTGCTGGACTGTGTTGTTCCCCAAGGTCAGGCGTTCCAAAGTGGCAGAGTGGTGTCAGTGGTCAGCACTTTGACATGCCTGCACTTGTGGAACCACACAGTCCAGCATGACCCATTGCTGGACTGTATTGTTCCCCAAGGTCAGGCGTTCCAAAGTGGCAGAGTGGTGTCAGTGGTCAGCACTTTGACACGACTGCACTTGTGGAACCACACAGTCCAGCATGACCCATTGCTGGACTGTGTTGTTCCCCAAGGTCAGGCGGTCCAAAGTGGCAGAGTGGTGTCAGTGGTCAGCACTTTGACACGCCTACACTTGTGGAACCACACAGTCCAGCATGACCCATTGCTGGACTGTGTTGTTCCCCAAGGTCAGGCGTTCCAAAGTGGCAGAGTGGTGTCAGTGGTCAGCACTTTGACACGCCTGCACTTGTGGAACCACACAGTCCAGCATGTCGTCTCTGGGGCTGCTGGCTGCCTCTGGGGACTGGATGGGGTTTTGTGGAAGAAAAGGGGTGGTGCGGGTGTCATTGGGGTGTAGGTGGCTGTTTTGGGGGGTAAACCTATGGAGGGGTGCATGGTTACCAGGCACTGTCCTGCATCCGGCCACTGGTGGGTTGTCTGTGGAGATGGTATCCGGATTCTTTGGCTGCAGTGCTGCTCCCGTTGCAGGTAGTGTTTAGTGGTGTGCTGGCACTGGGACAGGAGCTGTTAACTCCCCCCAGGCCTGTGACTCCACCCAGCGTTAGAGGGCCAGGCACAGACTCACAAGGCAAATATATAGGAGATATTAAGAAAAAAAAAATAAAAGGAGGGGGAGAAAGGGAAACATGAAAAACATTAATAGTAAATAATAAAACAATACGACCGGGCTTATGGTGGTTGTTGGCCGTCCGGATCCTCTTCTTCCTCCTGATGTGGCGTCGATGCCCTTGGCGGCTGTGGGGTGTGTTGATTTGGCCTTGGTGGCCGTGCTGGTGTAGACGTGGCGGCCGGTGGTGGAGGCATCTGGTAGGTGGGGTACATCCCTGTATATCCTTGGTACAGCTGTGACCGTCCATACCAGGATGGTGGTGGAGGAAGGGCAGGAGGCGTCCGTGTGGCTTGTGATGGCGGATGTGGTGGTTCACCAGCGTGTTGATGAGCTGGCTCTGGGAGCTTATCGTACATCATCTGCAGCGTGGTTGCGATGACCTGTTGGCTGGCTGCCGAATGTCGTTGGCTCTCCGACATGTTGTCAACGCTGTGTGCCAGGCATGATGCGTTATCCACCAGCCGGTTCATGGATGTGGCCAGAACGTGAAGGATGTCCATAGTCTCCCTGTGATCTTCTCGTCTGGTCTTTTGCGTTTCTGCCGTGCTGTCGGCAAGAGCCTTTTGCATTTCAACCAGACCGTTTGCCATCTTCTCCATTGTCTTCTCAATGGCATCCAGTCTGGTTTCAACGACATTCGTGTAGGTATCCTGGCGGGCAGTCATCTCTGCTGCCAGGGTGTGTACCCTCTGATCCTGCCATTCCTGTATGTCTGCCACCAATTGCATTTGTGCAGCTGAAAAGAAAATTAGAAATTAGTATACACATTCATACATTTGTTTGAAGGCTAACAATTTGATAATTACTCACACAGGGATGTAGAAACAGCGGGCTGCTGCACTTCCACCTCGTTGTCGTCCGACTCATCCTGCAAGAGATCCGGCCTGAAGAAGGGACCAATCCCCGACGCAAGTCCGCTGCTGGTCCGTGGCACCTCTGTTTGCAAAAGAAGAAAATAAAAAATAAAGTTAATGAACTATACAAAAATGGCGACCCTCCCCCCCTCCAAACCCCCCCCCCCCCCCCCAAAAAAAATAAAAAAATAAAAACCTTCTCCATCCTGTGGTGCCGCTGCTCCAGGAGCTTCACTTGTCCTCAATTCTGGAGACTTTTCAAGGGTATGGCTGGATACGTCTGCACGGCTGTCTTCAAACCCAAGAAAAGTCTCGTCCATTAACCCTGTAGACTCAAACAGTTCGGGTGATGGGTCCACAAGGGTAGTGTCTTGTTGAGGCTCTTCGGTCACAGTCCCAGAGCTCCTGGAGAGATGACGAGCTGGTGATGGCCTGCGCGCAGGAGATGTAGTTTGTCGCCCAGCTGGTGGTGTGGTCGCCGACAGTGTCTGGCGCGCAGGTGACGTTCTGCGCGCTGATGTCTGGCGCGCAGGTGACTTGCTGCGCGCTGACGATGTGTGGCGCGCAGGTGATGGTCTGCGTGCTGACGATGTGTGGCGCGCAGGTGATGGTCTGCGCACTGCTGATGCTTGCTGCGCAGGTGATGGTCCGCGCGCTGCTGCGCAGGTGATGGTCCGCGCGCTACTGCCGATGTCCTGCGCGCAGGTGATGTCCTCTGGGCAGGCGTGTCTGGGGAAAAAGAACAAACACATTAGCAACTTAAAAAAAAAAAAAGATTTAGTACAGCTCATCTGAATGTATTCTTACCATCAGGCCTCCTTTTGGACTGCTTATCTCCCGCCGTCTTCCGTCTTCTGGGCGGTTCTTCCTCCTCGGGAAAGCCAGCAGGACGTCCACACCTCCACGAACTCCTTGGACAATGACAGGGTTCATGCGCCTTTTAATAACATTCTCCCAGGGTAGCCACTTCAGATTGAGAGCCGGACCACCTCCCGTAGCTGTCTCATGTCGGCGCTGAATCCCCATCTTCTTCTTGGTCTGTCTGCGGCAATCACTGTACCGCTTCATGCAGTTTCTGGTGCTCCGGTGGTTTCCAGATACTGCAGTGACTTGTCTCGCGATGGCATCCCAGATGTTTCGCTTGGTCTTAGCTGCTGAGGTCTGTGCCCTTTGTCCATACAGAACGTCGTAGGACCTGTCTACGCCATCCACTAGGGCACAGTTTTCCGCCTCAGTGTATCTGGGTCCACGCGGCTTTTTCTGTCCTGCGTCTTCACCAGAGGCTTCCTCCTCCGACTGATCCTCTGGCTGGCTTCTTGCCTTTAGGGATAAAAAAAACATGCAATTAATATGATCGGTATGTACCTGTGGGTGTGTCAGTATCCCTGGCAGTGCGCAAAGATACCTGTAGATGTGCATGGCAGTGCGCAAACTAGGGTGTGTCAAGTTGGATGCTATTGTGTCTGCAGGTGTTGTCAGTATTTACCTTTCTAGGCTTTTTCTTTTTCTTTTGCTTCTCCCTTTGGTCCCTTGACGACCACGGCTGGTCACTGCATGCCTTATCGGTCGTATCCTCCTCCTGGGTCGGCTCCCACTCCTCATTGCTGTGCAGGGAAAATCCTTTTGAGGGGTGGGGGGAAGGGGGGGATCGGGGCCGCTTGTCCCTGGACATCTCTGTTGTAAAAAGAAAAATTATTTTTACTAATTTAAAACACATTACATAATTACATGCAACCACACGTCATGCTGCTGGGACCCCAGTTCTCAAGCAGGACCAAACACACATTAAAAAAAATTGAAAAATTTAAAAAAAACTCAGCCAAACAAGCCAAAACACCCGTACAAGCATCCTTGCACATGCTGCATGTCAACCAGTGCTACAATAGGAGACAAAGAACATGTTTGGCAAACAAACAACATCACATGTCGACCACATGGCTGATACAAACACGCTAAAAATCACCCCAAACAAGCCAAAAAGTACCTCCAGCATGTGCACCAGTGCTAAAATAGGAGCAAAAAAATGTTTTGGAAACAAACGATATCACATGTCGACCACATGGTGGATACCGACACGGTCTAAAATCACCCCAAACAAGCCAAAAAGCATCCCTGCACATGCTGGAGGTCAACCAGTGCTAAAATAGGAGCAAAAAAACATGTTTTGGAAACAAACGACATCAACGTCGACCACATGGCTGATACAAACACGATGAAAATCACCCCAAACAAGCCAAAAAGTACCTCCAGCATATGCAGGGATGCACCAGTGCTAAAATAGGAGCAAAAAAACATGTTTTGGAAACAAACGACATCACATGTCGACCACATGGTGGATACCGACACGGTCTAAAATCACCCCAAACAAGCCAAAAAGCATCCCTGCACATGCTGGAGGTACACCAATGCAAAAGCATGACCCAAAAAAAACATTTTATGAAAAAAAAAAACGTGAAAAACTACCCCCAAACACAAAACTCCAAAAAAACCATGCAGCAATACAAGCAGGAGCTATATACACATACCTGCACACATATACATACCCCAAACACCCCAAAGCAATGCCACATGTACACCTCATGGCACCCCCCCCTCCCCCACTACACAAACACATACATGCAATGCCAGACCACATGTGAAACTTACCTACAAATGTAGAAATCGCTCCAAAAACGACTCTCCTCCGGGGTAACAGGTATCCTCCTGTCCGTCCTGGATTAAAGCCTGCTGGGTGTCCAAACGATACCACAGCAAACAACAACCAATTTGCTAGCTCTGCAGCACCTCCACACACCTCTCTGCAGGTTCACAAAATGGCTGCTGAGCACGCAGCAAACAAGCCCTATAAAGGGCTCAAAACGGCGGGAAGTCGAATCCAGGACGCCCACTACTCGACGATTGGTCCGTTATTCGACAAGGGGAGTGTCGAATGAGTTTTGTATTGAATATGTCGAATTCATGGTCCCGGGTGGAGGGTTCCGGCTGTCGAGTACAGTCGAATCCTAAAACGGTCGAAAAAAAGGCGCAATTCGTCCGGAATTGCATATACCCAATAGAGTGAGAATAGAACCTGTGGTGAGTGCAGTGAGGCCACAAGGGACTTTGTTGCACTCGCCCCCCTTCCCCCGCCAGCCATCTGACTATCGGGATCCCGTCATCGGTATGGTGACCAGCGGTCTCCCAACCACCGGTCACCCGATACCAACGCGGATAAGTGTACAGCATTGAAATGGAGTCCTGCAATTGCCTGCCGCCACTGCCTTGGGACACAGACGCATTACTAAAGTGCTTAGAGTGCCCGTAAAACAGAATTCGTACATCAAAGTTGTTAATTACAGAATGTGCCCTTTTTTTAAACATTACAATAGTGTATGATGAATGAAACTATAACAGACTGAGTCACATTGTGAGCTTGTGAGTACAATGATTCATAGTCTCCTACAGGTAGTGAGGTGGGTGACCTCTCATGGAAACAGAAACACTTCCAAAGGAAAGCTTGTTATCAGTACATGTAGATACAACCTTACCTGGCATCAGTGCGTGGAACAGGCAGTGCTTGTCATAATCATATTCTAAAATAAAGTTAGGTAAGCAGAAGCCAATCCATCTGTTTCCTATATGGCTGTGGTCTTTCATTGTCTCAAAAGTAGTAGCATAATATACAAATGTACTATATGGCTGCTCATAGGAAAGTGGGTGTAACATTCAACAAATGTCAAAGCCAAATTTCCCAGTCTTTATCAGTAGTACTGAATAAGTGAAGGCGTTAGGCACTCACCAAGGGATGTTTCAAAATTCACACTTACAACAGCCATTGAGTATGTATTGACTTTTTTCTTTACAATTAGGTGCTGTGTTTTCATCATAGCAATATAAACACCTGGGGGTATATTTACTAAGCTCCCGATTTTGACCGAGATGGTGTTTTTTCTTCAAAGTGTCATCTCGGTCATTTACTAAACACAAATCTCGGCAGTGATGAGGGCATTCGTATTTTTTTAGAAGTCAACGGGAAAAAATACGAATGAATACACCATCGGTCAAATACGCCTGATATTTGGTAGAACTCGGTAATTTACCAAGAATTCGTATTTGTATTTTTCACCATGAAAGGTTCATTACGTTCGTGATCAAGATAGAATCGTAAAAAAATACGCCAAAAAAATAGACCTGCTTTTGTAAAGCGTGTTTACATGTGTTGCACCCTCACCAAAAATTACACATATAATTGTGATACTTTAAAATGTCAATAAGTACAAGATTAACATCTCGCCCTCAGAAATGGTAGAAATAGCAATTATCCACACCATTTTTATGTTTAAACCGCAAATATGTTTATTAAAGTGTGAAAGTGTGTACATTGCAAACGTCAACAGACAGTGTTAACCCCACTTATGCATCTGCCATCTGCAGAGGCTGGCTTTATTTTTTTCGTGTAGCCTTGGAGGCTTCAGAGGTGGGGCCAGGGACATGAGGTCTTGATCTGCTTGACTTCCTTATTGGGGAGGTCACTGGGGTATTTATTGGAGTTGTAGTTTCTGAGCTAGTGCTCGCTTGTTGGGAGTGTAAAGCACTTATGTTGTGGCTTAAGTTAGTGAGTGTAGCATTTAATTGGTTATTGGAGGCCGTGTTATTCTCTATAATTCTACCCAGACTTTCTGTAAGGCTATTGTTCCTTTCAAGGAGATGCAGGTAGTTTTGGTGTTGCCTCATTTGTTCATCCAGAATTCTCTGTAAAGTGGTCATCATGGTGCTGTTTTCTGCCCGCATTTGCTCCAGACAAGTCGCCACACGACTGGTTTCCAAATTTCTCTGCTGAGATTTAGACTTATGCGTGGCATGTAATGTGGCAGACTTGCCAGCAGCTGATTTTGTCTTTGGAGACAGTCTGAATTGAGCCTCTGGTGGTTTGCCCAGTTGGCCCAAAATGTCTGCTCTTCAGTTTGAGCCAGTGGTGTACTTGGGCTCATTATTGGTTGCGGACTTGTTTGTTGTGGAGGCGTGGCCACAGGTACCGTGCTAGGTTGCGTTGTCTGTAATGGGCGGAGATCCAGAACAAACGTGGCATCAGTTTGCAGTGTCTGCTGGTCCGTGGGCATGCTGTCATCATCTGTGTGTGGTATAAGAATACAAAATTGTAGTAATATGCAACATGTAATTTATACTTCTATCATATAGCATTGCATTTATTATTCTGTTTGTCAAAAAATAACACACATATGTTTGTAACAAAAGCCACAACAAATATTTTTCTTAACGGAAGACCCTATTTTGTTTTAGGTTCGTGGTTTTGATTGATTTAAAAACATTAGACAATCAGGAATAGACAAAAAAACAATCATGTACAAACCCTGTTGAAGTAAGATGAGGCAGAAAACACAACATGAATGGCATAGTAGACCAACATTATTTTCTTTTTTATAAGGTCGCAGGAGCAGGGACTTCTTTCCTCGTGTTCCTTTTCTTTAATTTTTAAAACTATCTTATACTCAATACTCCCTTTGATGGCACCTAACACCGGCTTTTCTAAACCTGTCCTATTTTGTCCTGTAGTATAACTGTGCTTTTCAAGGTTTGCAGATTTAATTATGTACTGTGTTATGGGCGCTGCGGATCCCTTGTGCCGCCATATAAATCAAGGAAAATATTAATAATAAGATTAAAAACCAATAAGCAATGATCCTCATGTGCTGAAGCTTGCCCAGCAGATTATGGTGTGCACTTTAATAAGCATTATATTACTGTATACCTCAAATGTGCACTCATGTAGTTTGGCTGCTTTAGTGAGGAGGTGTTCAGCCCTTTACATTAATGTTTGTTTTAGTAGTTCAAAAAATTATACTGACGCTGCATTACTGTGTGTTTGTTTCGTTGACATAATTATCAGAAGTACACTGTGTTTGTAAGTGTTCAGATGTGTTATTTTATGGACTCACCAGTAGAGATGAGCGGGTTCGGTTTCTCTGAATCCGAACCCGCCAGAACTTCATGTTTTTTTTCACGGGTCCGAGCGACTCGGATCTTCCCGCCTTGCTCGGTTAACCCGAGCGCGCCCGAACGTCATCATGACGCTGTCGGATTCTCGCGAGGCTCGGATTCTATCGCGAGACTCGGATTCTATATAAGGAGCCGCGCGTCGCCGCCATTTTCACACGTGCATTGAGATTGATAGGGAGAGGACGTGGCTGGCGTCCTCTCCGTTTAGAATAGATTAGAGAGACACTTGATTTACTAATTTTGGGGAGCATTAGGAGTACTCAGTACAGTGCAGAGTTTTGCTGATAGTGACCACCAGTTTTATTTATAATCCGTTCTCTGCCTGAAAAAAGCGATACACAGCACACAGTGACTCAGTCACATACCATATCTGTGTGCACTGCTCAGGCTCAGGCCAGTGTGCTGCATCATCTATTATCTATATATAATATTATATATATCTGTCTGACTGCTCAGCTCACACAGCTTATAATTGTGGGGGAGACTGGGGAGCACTACTGCAGTGCCAGTTATAGGTTATAGCAGGAGCCAGGAGTACATAATATATTATATAGTGAGTGACCACCAGACACACAGTGCAGTTTATTTAATATATCCGTTCTCTGCCTGAAAAAAGCGATACACACAGTGACTCATGTTGAAATATGGACAACAGACTATGGTTTCGTTTATATGCATGTAGTTACCGTACAGGGGCAGCAGATGGCGCTGTATAGTTACAGAGATGTAGTGTTTGTCTGTTGCATATGTTATGTACTTGTTTGTTTTACCTCACATGTGGTTATTCTAGAAGAGTCTCTGAGGGAGATGGAGTTAAGCTGATGATACTGAAACCTGTTGTATTGATCCTGCTATTTCAGTACTATATAAACAAGATATACATCTCAAGTCTCGTTCTGTCTGTATACAAGGTAACTCCTGAGGTAATACTTTATCTAAGGCTCCCCACTGCACACCTATGGTATCGATCCATCGCACTATACCAACAGGTTATGGGCCCAGACTGGAGTCTGTACAAGATAAAGTTTTCAGGAGTGCATCCTAAGCAGCATCCAGATCACGAGTCGCACTGCAAGTCCCAGCAGGCGCAGACAGCAGACTGTGTAACGCACAAGAAACAACCCAGGAGAACCTTGGAAAGAAAACTGTGAGTAAAACAAGTTTAATACCACAGAAGAATAGAGAGATCTATACAAGGAAGGGTTATGGCAAATTACACAGATCTCAGACTAGCTGCAAGCAAGCTTTCTAATGAGAACTATCAAACATGGAAGTTTAAAGTAGAAATGCTATTAACCAGAGATGATTTATGGGATGTTATAAATGCAGACAGACCTGAAGGAGAGGATCAGCAGTGGATTAAGAAGGACAGACAGGCAAGAGCCACTATAAGTTTACTAGTGGAAGATGAACAGCTTATACACATAAGACAAGAGAATACAGCTAAAGGCATGTGGTGTGCTTTGCAGAGAGTGCATGAAGGAGCAAGTTTGAACAGCAAACTATTCCTATTAAGAAAATTATATCAAATGAGATTTAATAAAGGCAAGACAATGCAAGAACACATCAGTGCACTACTAGAGATAACCATACAGCTCAGGTCAATGGGAGAAGAAATCAAAAGCAACCACATAGTAGCCATCATCCTTTGCAGTTTACCAGATACATACAGTGCACTAATAAACGCACTAGAAATGAGACCTGAAGCAGAAATCACACCAGACTTTGTGAAGAACAGGCTCATAGAGGAGTATCAACGCAGAAAGGAGCTTACAGAGTGCAATACTGAAAGTGACACAGAGAAAGCACTTAAAATGGCGGACACTAAGCCACACACCAGGGAAACAAGAGCATGTTTCAGATGCAAGAAAGTGGGTCACCTGAAAAGAGATTGCACCATATGGAAGACAGAGCAGTACAAACCACCAGAAAGATTACACAAACAAAGAGCCAAAGCCACACTTACAGATACAGGAGCACACAAGTGGAATGGAACATTTAAAGCGACAGTAACCCAATTATCAGAAAAGTGGTATGTAGACTCAGGAGCGACTAGTCATATGACAAATAACAAGGACTTCTTTACTGAACTTGATTTGAACCATAAAGAAACAATCTACCTAGCAGATGGAACAAATATCATTGCAGAAGGGAAAGGGAATGGTCAATTCCTATGCTCCAAGGGTAATGGCAGCTATACAGAAATACCCGTAACAGATGTGCTATATGTTCCCAAGCTTGAGGGAGCACTGCTATCAGTAAAGAATCTAGTAGAAAAAGGACTTACTGTAAAGTTTCAGAATAATAAGTGTTTTATCCAAAACGGAAGAGAAACACTAGCTACAGCCAGAATAAAAGAACATTTATACTGTCTGGATATCGCAGCACAGCAGGCAAAGCTGAGTACACAGAAACACGCTGACTGTATTCACAAGTGGCATAGAAGATTAGGACACAGACACCCAGATTGCATAAAGGAAATGCAGAAGAGAGACCTAGCCAGGGATCTCAAAGTGTCAGACTGTTCAGAAATGATGAAGTGTCAATGTTGTATAAAAGCAAAAGCAACGAGGATTACAATTCCTAAGAAAAGTGAAAACAGAGCTTCCAGACCACTAGACCTGGTACATAGTGATGTATGCGGACCTATGAAAACGCGAACCGTAGGAGACAAAAGATATATGCTGACATTCATTGATGACTACTCCAGGTTCACAGTCACCTATCTAATAAAAAGTAAAGATGAAGTCTTTGAAAAGCTGCAAGACTATGTGAACATGACCAGAAACAGGTTCAAGAGGAATATGCTAACTCTTCGCAGCGACAATGGAGGCGAGTTCACAGGACAGAAAATAGAACGGTACTTAAGAGGACTCGGTATTGAGCATCAGAAGACAGTACCATATACACCAGAGCAAAATGGCGTATCTGAGAGGAAAAACAGATCACTAACAGAAATGATAAGGTGCATGCTTACAGATTCAGGACTACCTGATAAATATTGGGGTGAAGCAGCAGCAACAGCCACCTATCTTCAAAACAGACTACTTTCCAAAGCAGTAAGGAAGACACCATATGAGCTGTGGCACGGTAAGAAACCCAGCTTAAAGCACATTAGAGTTTTTGGATGCAGAGCCTTCGTTTACATTCCTGCTGAAAGACGAAGCAAGTTGCAGAACCGAGCAGAAGAGGGAGTTCTAGTCGGTTATAGTGAACATTCAAAAGGCTACAGAATCTTAAATCCAAGAACTGGAAAAGTAGTTATAAGCAACAGTGTGACATTCATAGAAGAAACACGAGATGATGTCATAATTCCAGTAGACTCTACTGAAGAAGAAGAAAGCACCAAATCCAAAGAAACAGATGAAGTAGAGATCACTCAAGAAGTTGAAGTACAACACAAGACAAATACCAGCGACACTCATGAGAGTGCATCCGAGGGGGTGAGACGCTCTTCAAGAGAAAATAAGGGAAAAGCACCTACACGTTTATCTTACAAAGCAAAAGCCATTAACATACAAGAACCGGCATCATGGGAAGAAATTGCAAATTTTTCTGAAAGAGAAGCACAGAAATGGCTAGGAGCCGCAAAAGAAGAAATGGAATCAATGGAAGACAATCAGACATGGACATTGACCAGACTACCATTAGACAAAAAGGCCATAGGATGTAAATGGACTTTTAAGGTCAAGTATGATTCTGAAGGAAAAATAGAAAGATACAAGGCAAGACTTGTTGCTAAAGGATATTCACAGAAATTTGGAGAAGATTATGATGAAACGTTTGCTCCAGTTGTGAAGCACACTACCATTAGAACCTTACTCCTAACAGCAGCCATAAAGGGTATGAAAGTGAAACATTTCGATGTAAAGACGGCTTTCCTACATGGCGAACTAAAGGAAGATATATACATGGAACAACCACCAGGCTTCGTGAATTCTCAGAACCCAGATCATGTATGTAAACTGAACAAAAGTATATATGGTCTTAAACAAGCAGCAAGAGCATGGAATACAAAGATAAATGGAGTTCTGACAGAAAAGGGATTCATCAGAAGCAAAGCAGACCCATGTCTCTATACGAAGTTGATAGAGGAAAGATGGTTCTATGTATTAATTTACGTGGACGATTTGCTAGTTTGTTTCGAACAAGAAGGGGACGAAGTTGAATTGTTACAAGAACTAAACCGTCAGTTTGAAACAAAAGACCTCGGCCACATAACGCATTACTTGGGAATGCAAATCTCAAGAGAAGGTGATGGAACATTCACACTAAGTCAGAAATACAAAATTCAGGAAACCATTGAGGAATTTGGTATACAAGATGCAAAGACAGCAAGCACTCCTATGGAGACAAGTTATGAAAAGGAACCAAATGATCAGAGCAACCTGTTAGAGGACAACCATCTATACAGAAAAGCCATAGGAAAATTGCTATACATTGCAACCGTCACCAGACCAGATATCTCCACAGCAGTTGGGATTTTAAGCAGAAAAGTCTCAAAACCAACAAAGATGGATTGGAACGCAGTTAAGAGGGTAATTCGTTACTTAAAGGGAACGATTAACAAGAAGCTTAAGCTCTCAGCAAACACAAGTCACAAGTTAACAGGATACGTTGACGCAGATTGGGCTGGAGACACAAGTGACAGAAAATCCACAAGTGGATATCTATTCTCTATTGGAGAAGGATTAATCAGCTGGACAAGCAAGAAGCAGTCTACCGTAGCACTATCTTCTACAGAAGCTGAATATATTGCAGCAGCTCACGCAAGTCAAGAAGTGGTATGGTTAATGCAACTACTATCAGACCTAGGAATGCCTCAAGAAGGACCTATCAAGATATATGAGGATAATCAAGGATGCATTGCATTAGCGCAAACAGAAAGAGTGAACCCAAGAACCAAGCACATTGATGTCAAGCATCACTTCCTGAGGGATCTACAGGAACAAGGTCTTATAGAGTTGAACTATTGCCCAACAGAAGATATGACAGCTGATATCATGACTAAGCCTCTTACCAGAGAGAGACATTGGAGACTTACGTCAAAGATGGGTCTAACTGAAGAAACCCAGTCTGTTGAGAAGGGGTGTTGAAATATGGACAACAGACTATGGTTTCGTTTATATGCATGTAGTTACCGTACAGGGGCAGCAGATGGCGCTGTATAGTTACAGAGATGTAGTGTTTGTCTGTTGCATATGTTATGTACTTGTTTGTTTTACCTCACATGTGGTTATTCTAGAAGAGTCTCTGAGGGAGATGGAGTTAAGCTGATGATACTGAAACCTGTTGTATTGATCCTGCTATTTCAGTACTATATAAACAAGATATACATCTCAAGTCTCGTTCTGTCTGTATACAAGGTAACTCCTGAGGTAATACTTTATCTAAGGCTCCCCACTGCACACCTATGGTATCGATCCATCGCACTATACCAACAACTCAGTCAGTCACATACCATATCTGTGTGCACTGCTCAGGCTCAGGCCAGGGTGCTGCATCATCTATATATATTATATATCTGTCTGACTGCTCAGCTCACACAGCTTATAATTGTGGGGGAGACTGGGGAGCACTACTGCAGTGCCAGTTATAGGTTATAGCAGGAGCCAGGAGTACATAATATTATATTAAAATTAAACAGTGCACACTTTTGCTGCAGGAGTGCCACTGCCAGTGTGACTAGTGACCAGTGACCTGACCACCAGTATATATAATATTAGTAGTATACTATCTCTTTATCAACCAGTCTATATTAGCAGAAGACACAGTACAGTGCGGTAGTTCACGGCTGTGGCTACCTCTGTGTCGGCACTCGGCAGCCCGTCCATAATTGTATATACCACCTAACCGTGTTTTTTTTTTCTTTCTTTATACATACATACTAGTTACGAGTATACTATCTCTTTATCAACCAGTCTATATTAGCAGCAGACACAGTACAGTGCGGTAGTTCACGGCTGTGGCTACCTCTGTGTCGGCACTCGGCAGCCCGTCCATAATTGTATATACCACCTAACCGTGGTTTTTTTTTCTTTCTTTATACATACATACTAGTTACGAGTATACTATCTCTTTATCAACCAGTCTATATATTAGCAGCAGACACAGTACAGTGCGGTAGTTCACGGCTGTGGCTACCTCTGTGTCGGCACTCGGCAGCCCGTCCATAATTGTATATACCACCTAACCGTGGTTTTTTTTTCTTTCTTTATACATACATACTAGTTACGAGTATACTATCTCTTTATCAACCAGTCTATATATTAGCAGCAGACACAGTACAGTGCGGTAGTTCACGGCTGTGGCTACCTCTGTGTCGGCACTCGGCAGCCCGTCCATAATTGTATATACCACCTAACCGTGGTTTTTTTTTCTTTCTTTATACATACATACTAGTTACGAGTATACTATCTCTTTATCAACCAGTCTATATATTAGCAGCAGACACAGTACAGTGCGGTAGTTCACGGCTGTGGCTACCTCTGTGTCGGCACTCGGCAGCCCGTCCATAATTGTATATACCACCTAACCGTGGTTTTTTTTTCTTTCTTTATACATACATACTAGTTACGAGTATACTATCTCTTTATCAACCAGTCTATATTAGCAGCAGACACAGTACAGTGCGGTAGTTCACGGCTGTGGCTACCTCTGTGTCGGCACTCGGCAGCCCGTCCATAATTGTATATACCACCTAACCGTGGTTTTTTTTTCTTTCTTTATACATACATACTAGTTACGAGTATACTATCTCTTTATCAACCAGTCTATATATTAGCAGCAGACACAGTACAGTGCGGTAGTTCACGGCTGTGGCTACCTCTGTGTCGGCACTCGGCAGCCCGTCCATAATTGTATATACCACCTAACCGTGGTTTTTTTTTCTTTCTTTATACATACATACTAGTTACGAGTATACTATCTCTTTATCAACCAGTCTATATTAGCAGCAGACACAGTACAGTGCGGTAGTTCACGGCTGTGGCTACCTCTGTGTCGGCACTCGGCAGCCCGTCCATAATTGTATATACCACCTAACCGTGGTTTTTTTTTCTTTCTTTATACATACATACTAGTTACGAGTATACTATCTCTTTATCAACCAGTCTATATATTAGCAGCAGACACAGTACAGTGCGGTAGTTCACGGCTGTGGCTACCTCTGTGTCGGCACTCGGCAGCCCGTCCATAATTGTATATACCACCTAACCGTGGTTTTTTTTTCTTTCTTTATACATACATACTAGTTACGAGTATACTATCTCTTTATCAACCAGTCTATATATTAGCAGCAGACACAGTACAGTGCGGTAGTTCACGGCTGTGGCTACCTCTGTGTCGGCACTCGGCAGCCCGTCCATAATTGTATACTAGTATCCAATCCATCCATCTCCATTGTTTACCTGAGGTGCCTTTTAGTTGTGCCTATTAAAATATGGAGAACAAAAATGTTGAGGTTCCAAAATTAGGGAAAGATCAAGATCCACTTCCACCTCGTGCTGAAGCTGCTGCCACTAGTCATGGCCGAGACGATGAAATGCCAGCAACGTCGTCTGCCAAGGCCGATGCCCAATGTCATAGTACAGAGCATGTCAAATCCAAAACACCAAATATCAGTAAAAAAAGGACTCCAAAACCTAAAATAAAATTGTCGGAGGAGAAGCGTAAACTTGCCAATATGCCATTTACCACACGGAGTGGCAAGGAACGGCTGAGGCCCTGGCCTATGTTCATGGCTAGTGGTTCAGCTTCACATGAGGATGGAAGCACTCAGCCTCTCGCTAGAAAAATGAAAAGACTCAAGCTGGCAAAAGCAGCACAGCAAAGAACTGTGCATTCTTCGAAATCCCAAATCCACAAGGAGAGTCCAATTGTGTCGGTTGCGATGCCTGACCTTCCCAACACTGGACGTGAAGAGCATGCGCCTTCCACCATTTGCACGCCCCCTGCAAGTGCTGGAAGGAGCACCCGCAGTCCAGTTCCTGATAGTCAGATTGAAGATGTCAGTGTTGAAGTACACCAGGATGAGGAGGATATGGGTGTTGCTGGCGCTGGGGAGGAAATTGACCAGGAGGATTCTGATGGTGAGGTGGTTTGTTTAAGTCAGGCACCCGGGGAGACACCTGTTGTCCGTGGGAGGAATATGGCCGTTGACATGCCAGGTGAAAATACCAAAAAAATCAGCTCTTCGGTGTGGAGGTATTTCACCAGAAATGCGGACAACAGGTGTCAAGCCGTGTGTTCCCTTTGTCAAGCTGTAATAAGTAGGGGTAAGGACGTTAACCACCTCGGAACATCCTCCCTTATACGTCACCTGCAGCGCATTCATAATAAGTCAGTGACAAGTTCAAAAACTTTGGGTGACAGCGGAAGCAGTCCACTGACCAGTAAATCCCTTCCTCTTGTAACCAAGCTCACGCAAACCACCCCACCAACTCCCTCAGTGTCAATTTCCTCCTTCCCCAGGAATGCCAATAGTCCTGCAGGCCATGTCACTGGCAATTCTGACGAGTCCTCTCCTGCCTGGGATTCCTCCGATGCATCCTTGCGTGTAACGCCTACTGCTGCTGGCGCTGCTGTTGTTGCCGCTGGGAGTCGATGGTCATCCCAGAGGGGAAGTCGTAAGCCCACTTGTACTACTTCCAGTAAGCAATTGACTGTTCAACAGTCCTTTGCGAGGAAGATGAAATATCACAGCAGTCATCCTACTGCAAAGCGGATAACTGAGTCCTTGACAACTATGTTGGTGTTAGACGTGCGTCCGGTATCCGCCGTTAGTTCACAGGGAACTAGACAATTTATTGAGGCAGTGTGCCCCCGTTACCAAATACCATCTAGGTTCCACTTCTCTAGGCAGGCGATACCGAGAATGTACACGGACGTCAGAAAAAGACTCACCAGTGTCCTAAAAAATGCAGTTGTACCCAATGTCCACTTAACCACGGACATGTGGACAAGTGGAGCAGGGCAGGGTCAGGACTATATGACTGTGACAGCCCACTGGGTAGATGTATGGACTCCCGCCGCAAGAACAGCAGCGGCGGCACCAGTAGCAGCATCTCGCAAACGCCAACTCTTTCCTAGGCAGGCTACGCTTTGTATCACCGCTTTCCAGAATACGCACACAGCTGAAAACCTCTTACGGCAACTGAGGAAGATCATCGCGGAATGGCTTACCCCAATTGGACTCTCCTGTGGATTTGTGGCATCGGACAACGCCAGCAATATTGTGTGTGCATTAAATATGGGCAAATTCCAGCACGTCCCATGTTTTGCACATACCTTGAATTTGGTGGTGCAGAATTTTTTAAAAAACGACAGGGGCGTGCAAGAGATGCTGTCGGTGGCCAGAAAAATTGCGGGACACTTTCGGCGTACAGGCACCACGTACAGAAGACTGGAGCACCACCAAAAACTACTGAACCTGCCCTGCCATCATCTGAAGCAAGAAGTGGTAACGAGGTGGAATTCAACCCTCTATATGCTTCAGAGGTTGGAGGAGCAGCAAAAGGCCATTCAAGCCTATACAATTGAGCACGATATAGTAGGTGGAATGCACCTGTCTCAAGTGCAGTGGAGAATGATTTCAACGTTGTGCAAGGTTCTGATGCCCTTTGAACTTGCCACACGTGAAGTCAGTTCAGACACTGCCAGCCTGAGTCAGGTCATTCCCCTCATCAGGCTTTTGCAGAAGAAGCTGGAGGCATTGAAGAAGGAGCTAAAAGGGAGCGATTCCGCTAGGCATGTGGGACTTGTGGATGCAGCCCTTAATTCGCTTAACAAGGATTCACGGGTGGTCAATCTGTTGAAATCAGAGCACTACATTTTGGCCACCGTGCTCGATCCTAGATTTAAAGCCTACCTTGGATCTCTCTTTCCGGCAGACACAGGTCTGCTGGGGTTGAAAGACCTGCTGGTGACAAAATTGTCAAGTCAAGCGGAACGCGACCTGTCAACATCTCCTCCTTCACATTCTCCCGCAACTGGGGGTGCGAGGAAAAGGCTCAGAATTCCGAGCCCACCCGCTGGCGGTGATGCAGGGCAGTCTGGAGCGACTGCTGATGCTGACATCTGGTCCGGACTGAAGGACCTGACAACGATTACGGACATGTCGTCTACTGTCACTGCATATGATTCTCTCAACATTGATAGAATGGTGGAGGATTATATGAGTGACCGCATCCAAGTAGGCACGTCACACAGTCCGTACTTATACTGGCAGGAAAAAGAGGCAATTTGGAGGCCCTTGCACAAACTGGCTTTATTCTACCTAAGTTGCCCTCCCACAAGTGTGTACTCCGAAAGAGTGTTTAGTGCCGCCGCTCACCTTGTCAGCAATCGGCGTACGAGGTTACATCCAGAAAATGTGGAGAAGATGATGTTCATTAAAATGAATTATAATCAATTCCTCCGCGGAGACATTGACCAGCAGCAATTGCCTCCACAAAGTACACAGGGAGCTGAGATGGTGGATTCCAGTGGGGACGAATTGATAATCTGTGAGGAGGGGGATGTACACGGTGATATATCGGAGGGTGAAGATGAGGTGGACATCTTGCCTCTGTAGAGCCAGTTTGTGCAAGGAGAGATTAATTGCTTCTTTTTTGGGGGGGGGTCCAAACCAACCCGTCATATCAGTCACAGTCGTGTGGCAGACCCTGTCACTGAAATGATGGGTTGGTTAAAGTGTGCATGTCCTGTTTTGTTTATACAACATAAGGGTGGGTGGGAGGGCCCAAGGACAATTCCATCTTGCACCTCTTTTTTCTTTTCTTTTTCTTTGCATCATGTGCTGATTGGGGAGGGTTTTTTGGAAGGGACATCCTGCGTGACACTGCAGTGCCACTCCTAGATGGGCCCGGTGTTTGTGTCGGCCACTAGGGTCGCTAATCTTACTCACACAGTCAGCTACCTCATTGCGCCTCTTTTTTTCTTTGCGTCATGTGCTGTTTGGGGAGGGTTTTTTGGAAGGGACATCCTGCGTGACACTGCAGTGCCACTCCTAGATGGGCCCGGTGTTTGTGTCGGCCACTAGGGTCGCTAATCTTACTCACACAGCTACCTCATTGCGCCTCTTTTTTTCTTTGCGTCATGTGCTGTTTGGGGAGGGTTTTTTGGAAGGGACATCCTGCGTGACACTGCAGTGCCACTCCTAGATGGGCCCGGTGTTTGTGTCGGCCACTAGGGTCGCTTATCTTACTCACACAGCGACCTCGGTGCAAATTTTAGGACTAAAAATAATATTGTGAGGTGTGAGGTATTCAGAATAGACTGAAAATGAGTGTAAATTATGGTTTTTGAGGTTAATAATACTTTGGGATCAAAATGACCCCCAAATTCTATGATTTAAGCTGTTTTTTAGTGTTTTTTGAAAAAAACACCCGAATCCAAAACACACCCGAATCCGACAAAAAAAATTCGGTGAGGTTTTGCCAAAACGCGTTCGAACCCAAAACACGGCCGCGGAACCGAACCCAAAACCAAAACACAAAACCCGAAAAATTTCAGGCGCTCATCTCTACTCACCAGCCAGATGAGGGGATTCTGCTTCCCGTGTTGGGGAAGGTGCCAGTAATTGTGATGGTGGCCTTGAGGACACAGTAGAGATGCGTCTGTGAGGGGGAGATGCAGATGTGGGCATCGGGAGATCTGGGCGTGGTCTTTTCAACGCCACGTGTTTGCGGCTGGATGTTGGTTGTCCTGTGCACATTTGCGGACTAAGGTGTTGCCTGGATGGGACTATGGAAAAACGCAATACATTAGGGTATTTTCATAAAAATATTTTGGCAAAAAAACCCCAACAAGGATACTTTACCTGTAGTAGCAGCCGCATCCTCCTGTGCAACATTTGTCCTGCTACTACGGGCTGCTCTTCTTTGTGACACTGAAATTTTTTTGGCATTATGGTATGTATTTTTGGCAAAACATTTACAACATGATAATCAACATTAGCCATGTAGCCATTAGGAAAAACAAAACCATACCTGTGTTTTGAAATTTGTTATTAAAAATAGTCCGCCATATATTGTCGTCAGCAAGTACAGATATAATATACATCTTTCAAAAAAACAACATGACCACTAGAGATGAGCGGGTTCGGTTTCTCTGAATCCGAACCCGCCAGAACTTCATGGTTTTTTTCACGGGTCCGAGCAGACTCGGATCTTCCCGCCTTGCTCGGTTAACCCGAGCGCGCCCGAACGTCATCATGACGCTGTCGGATTCTCGCGAGGCTCGGATTCTATCGCGAGACTCGGATTCTATATAAGGAGCCGCGCGTCGCCGCCATTTTCACACGTGCATTGAGATTGATAGGGAGAGGACGTGGCTGGCGTCCTCTCCATTTAGATTATAAGAGACTGAGAGAGATTTACTGGAGCTGACTAGGAGGAGTACTGTTACTGTAGAAGTGTAGAGACTGAGTGGAGAGAGTTTACTAGTGAGGACAGTGCAGTTTACTTTATAATCCGTTCTCTGCCTGAAAAAAGCGATACACAGCACACAGTGACTCAGTCACATACCATATCTGTGTGCACTGCTCAGGCTCAGGCCAGTGTGCTGCATCATCTATTATCTATATATAATATTATATATATCTGTCTGACTGCTCAGCTCACACAGCTTATAATTGTGGGGGAGACTGGGGAGCACTACTGCAGTGCCAGTTATAGGTTATAGCAGGAGCCAGGAGTACATAATATATTATATAGTGAGTGACCACCAGACACACAGTGCAGTTTATTTAATATATCCGTTCTCTGCCTGAAAAAAGCGATACACACAGTGACTCAGTCAGTCACATACCATATCTGTGTGCACTGCTCAGGCTCAGGCCAGTGTGCTGCATCATCTATTATCTATATATAATATTATATATATCTGTCTGACTGCTCAGCTCACACAGCTTATAATTGTGGGGGAGACTGGGGAGCACTACTGCAGTGCCAGTTATAGGTTATAGCAGGAGCCAGGAGTACATAATATATTATATAGTGAGTGACCACCAGACACACAGTGCAGTTTATTTAATATATCCGTTCTCTGCCTGAAAAAAGCGATACACACAGTGACTCAGTCAGTCACATACCATATCTGTGTGCACTGCTCAGGCTCAGGCCAGTGTGCTGCATCATCTATTATCTATATATAATATTATATATATCTGTCTGACTGCTCAGCTCACACAGCTTATAATTGTGGGGGAGACTGGGGAGCACTACTGCAGTGCCAGTTATAGGTTATAGCAGGAGCCAGGAGTACATAATATATTATATAGTGAGTGACCACCAGACACACAGTGCAGTTTATTTAATATATCCGTTCTCTGCCTGAAAAAAGCGATACACACAGTGACTCAGTCAGTCACATACCATATCTGTGTGCACTGCTCAGGCTCAGGCCAGTGTGCTGCATCATCTATATATATTATATATCTGTCTGACTGCTCAGCTCACACAGCTTATAATTGTGGGGGAGACTGGGGAGCACTACTGCAGTGCCAGTTATAGGTTATAGCAGGAGCCAGGAGTACATATTATATTAAAATTAAACAGTGCACACTTTTGCTGCAGGAGTGCCACTGCCAGTGTGACTGACCAGTGACCTGACCACACTGACCACCAGTATAGTTAGTAGTATACTTATATTGTGATTGCCTGAAAAAGTTAAACACTCGTCGTGTGACTTCACTTGTGTGTTTTTTTTTTTTTTATTCTATAAAAATAAAACTCATTCTGCTGACAGACAGTGTCCAGCAGGTCCGTCATTATATAATATATAATATATACCTGTCCGGCTGCAGTAGTGATATATATATTTTTTTTATATCATTTTATCATCCAGTCGCAGCAGACACAGTACGGTAGTTCACGGCTGTGGCTACCTCTGTGTCTCTGCACTCGGCAGGCAGTCCGTCCATAATTGTAATACCACCTAACCGTGGATTTTTTTCATTCTTCTTTATACATACATAGTTACATAGACATCTTCTCTTTATCAACCAGTCTATATTAGCTGCAGACACAGTACAGTACGGTAGTTCACGGCTGTGGCTACCTCTGTGTCTGCACTCGGCAGGCAGTCCGTCCATAATTGTATACCACCTAACCGTGGTTTTTTTTCATTCTTCTTTATACATACATAGTTACATAGACATCTTCTCTTTATCAACCAGTCTATATTAGCTGCAGACACAGTACAGTACGGTAGTTCACGGCTGTGGCTACCTCTGTGTCGGCACTCGGCAGGCAGTCCGTCCATAATTGTATACCACCTAACCGTGGATTTTTTTCAGTCTTCTTTATACATACATAGTTACATAGACATCTTCTCTTTATCAACCAGTCTATATTAGCTGCAGACACAGTACAGTACGGTAGATCACGGCTGTGGCTACCTCTGTGTCTGCAGTCGGCAGGCAGTCCATAATTGTATACTAGTATCCATCTCCATTGTTTACCTGAGGTGCCTTTTAGTTGTGCCTATTAAAATATGGAGAACAAAAATGTTGAGGTTCCAAAATTAGGGAAAGATCAAGATCCACTTCCACCTCGTGCTGAAGCTGCTGCCACTAGTCATGGCCGAGACGATGAAATGCCAGCAACGTCGTCTGCCAAGGCCGATGCCCAATGTCATAGTACAGAGCATGTCAAATCCAAAACACCAAATATCAGAAAAAAAAGGACTCCAAAACCTAAAATAAAATTGTCGGAGGAGAAGCGTAAACTTGCCAATATGCCATTTACCACACGGAGTGGCAAGGAACGGCTGAGGCCCTGGCCTATGTTCATGGCTAGTGGTTCAGCTTCACATGAGGATGGAAGCACTCAGCCTCTCGCTAGAAAAATGAAAAGACTCAAGCTGGCAAAAGCAGCACAGCAAAGAACTGTGCATTCTTCGAAATCCCAAATCCACAAGGAGAGTCCAATTGTGTCGGTTGCGATGCCTGACCTTCCCAACACTGGACGTGAAGAGCATGCGCCTTCCACCATTTGCACGCCCCCTGCAAGTGCTGGAAGGAGCACCCGCAGTCCAGTTCCTGATAGTCAGATTGAAGATGTCAGTGTTGAAGTACACCAGGATGAGGAGGATATGGGTGTTGCTGGCGCTGGGGAGGAAATTGACCAGGAGGATTCTGATGGTGAGGTGGTTTGTTTAAGTCAGGCACCCGGGGAGACACCTGTTGTCCGTGGGAGGAATATGGCCGTTGACATGCCAGGTGAAAATACCAAAAAAATCAGCTCTTCGGTGTGGAGGTATTTCACCAGAAATGCGGACAACAGGTGTCAAGCCGTGTGTTCCCTTTGTCAAGCTGTAATAAGTAGGGGTAAGGACGTTAACCACCTCGGAACATCCTCCCTTATACGTCACCTGCAGCGCATTCATAATAAGTCAGTGACAAGTTCAAAAACTTTGGGTGACAGCGGAAGCAGTCCACTGACCAGTAAATCCCTTCCTCTTGTAACCAAGCTCACGCAAACCACCCCACCAACTCCCTCAGTGTCAATTTCCTCCTTCCCCAGGAATGCCAATAGTCCTGCAGGCCATGTCACTGGCAATTCTGACGAGTCCTCTCCTGCCTGGGATTCCTCCGATGCATCCTTGCGTGTAACGCCTACTGCTGCTGGCGCTGCTGTTGTTGCCGCTGGGAGTCGATGGTCATCCCAGAGGGGAAGTCGTAAGCCCACTTGTACTACTTCCAGTAAGCAATTGACTGTTCAACAGTCCTTTGCGAGGAAGATGAAATATCACAGCAGTCATCCTACTGCAAAGCGGATAACTGAGGCCTTGACAACTATGTTGGTGTTAGACGTGCGTCCGGTATCCGCCGTTAGTTCACAGGGAACTAGACAATTTATTGAGGCAGTGTGCCCCCGTTACCAAATACCATCTAGGTTCCACTTCTCTAGGCAGGCGATACCGAGAATGTACACGGACGTCAGAAAAAGACTCACCAGTGTCCTAAAAAATGCAGTTGTACCCAATGTCCACTTAACCACGGACATGTGGACAAGTGGAGCAGGGCAGGGTCAGGACTATATGACTGTGACAGCCCACTGGGTAGATGTATGGACTCCCGCCGCAAGAACAGCAGCGGCGGCACCAGTAGCAGCATCTCGCAAACGCCAACTCTTTCCTAGGCAGGCTACGCTTTGTATCACCGCTTTCCAGAATACGCACACAGCTGAAAACCTCTTACGGCAACTGAGGAAGATCATCGCGGAATGGCTTACCCCAATTGGACTCTCCTGTGGATTTGTGGCATCGGACAACGCCAGCAATATTGTGTGTGCATTAAATATGGGCAAATTCCAGCACGTCCCATGTTTTGCACATACCTTGAATTTGGTGGTGCAGAATTTTTTAAAAAACGACAGGGGCGTGCAAGAGATGCTGTCGGTGGCCAGAAGAATTGCGGGACACTTTCGGCGTACAGGCACCACGTACAGAAGACTGGAGCACCACCAAAAACTACTGAACCTGCCCTGCCATCATCTGAAGCAAGAAGTGGTAACGAGGTGGAATTCAACCCTCTATATGCTTCAGAGGTTGGAGGAGCAGCAAAAGGCCATTCAAGCCTATACAATTGAGCACGATATAGGAGGTGGAATGCACCTGTCTCAAGTGCAGTGGAGAATGATTTCAACGTTGTGCAAGGTTCTGATGCCCTTTGAACTTGCCACACGTGAAGTCAGTTCAGACACTGCCAGCCTGAGTCAGGTCATTCCCCTCATCAGGCTTTTGCAGAAGAAGCTGGAGGCATTGAAGAAGGAGCTAAAAGGGAGCGATTCCGCTAGGCATGTGGGACTTGCGGATGCAGCCCTTAATTCGCTTAACAAGGATTCACGGGTGGTCAATCTGTTGAAATCAGAGCACTACATTTTGGCCACCGTGCTCGATCCTAGATTTAAAGCCTACCTTGGATCTCTCTTTCCGGCAGACACAAGTCTGCTGGGGTTGAAAGACCTGCTGGTGACAAAATTGTCAAGTCAAGCGGAACGCGACCTGTCAACATCTCCTCCTTCACATTCTCCCGCAACTGGGGGTGCGAGGAAAAGGCTCAGAATTCCGAGCCCACCCGCTGGCGGTGATGCAGGGCAGTCTGGAGCGACTGCTGATGCTGACATCTGGTCCGGACTGAAGGACCTGACAACGATTACGGACATGTCGTCTACTGTCACTGCATATGATTCTCTCAACATTGATAGAATGGTGGAGGATTATATGAGTGACCGCATCCAAGTAGGCACGTCACACAGTCCGTACTTATACTGGCAGGAAAAAGAGGCAATTTGGAGGCCCTTGCACAAACTGGCTTTATTCTACCTAAGTTGCCCTCCCACAAGTGTGTACTCCGAAAGAGTGTTTAGTGCCGCCGCTCACCTTGTCAGCAATCGGCGTACGAGGTTACATCCAGAAAATGTGGAGAAGATGATGTTCATTAAAATGAATTATAATCAATTCCTCCGCGGAGACATTGACCAGCAGCAATTGCCTCCACAAAGTACACAGGGAGCTGAGATGGTGGATTCCAGTGGGGACGAATTGATAATCTGTGAGGAGGGGGATGTACACGGTGATATATCGGAGGGTGAAGATGAGGTGGACATCTTGCCTCTGTAGAGCCAGTTTGTGCAAGGAGAGATTAATTGCTTCTTTTTTGGGGGGGGGTCCAAACCAACCCGTCATATCAGTCACAGTCGTGTGGCAGACCCTGTCACTGAAATGATGGGTTGGTTAAAGTGTGCATGTCCTGTTTTGTTTATACAACATAAGGGTGGGTGGGAGGGCCCAAGGACAATTCCATCTTGCACCTCTTTTTTCTTTTCTTTTTCTTTGCATCATGTGCTGATTGGGGAGGGTTTTTTGGAAGGGACATCCTGCGTGACACTGCAGTGCCACTCCTAGATGGGCCCGGTGTTTGTGTCGGCCACTAGGGTCGCTAATCTTACTCACACAGTCAGCTACCTCATTGCGCCTCTTTTTTTCTTTGCGTCATGTGCTGTTTGGGGAGGGTTTTTTGGAAGGGACATCCTGCGTGACACTGCAGTGCCACTCCTAGATGGGCCCGGTGTTTGTGTCGGCCACTAGGGTCGCTAATCTTACTCACACAGCTACCTCATTGCGCCTCTTTTTTTCTTTGCGTCATGTGCTGTTTGGGGAGGGTTTTTTGGAAGGGACATCCTGCGTGACACTGCAGTGCCACTCCTAGATGGGCCCGGTGTTTGTGTCGGCCACTAGGGTCGCTAATCTTACTCACACAGCTACCTCATTGCGCCTCTTTTTTTCTTTGCGTCATGTGCTGTTTGGGGAGGGTTTTTTGGAAGGGCCATCCTGCGTGACACTGCAGTGCCACTCCTAGATGGGCCCGGTGTTTGTGTCGGCCACTAGGGTCGCTAATCTTACTCACACAGCTACCTCATTGCGCCTCTTTTTTTCTTTGCGTCATGTGCTGTTTGGGGAGGGTTTTTTGGAAGGGACATCCTGCGTGACACTGCAGTGCCACTCCTAGATGGGCCCGGTGTTTGTGTCGGCCACTAGGGTCGCTTATCTTACTCACACAGCGACCTCGGTGCAAATTTTAGGACTAAAAATAATATTGTGAGGTGTGAGGTATTCAGAATAGACTGAAAATGAGTGTAAATTATGGTTTTTGAGGTTAATAATACTTTGGGATCAAAATGACCCCCAAATTCTATGATTTAAGCTGTTTTTTAGTGTTTTTTGAAAAAAACACCCGAATCCAAAACACACCCGAATCCGACAAAAAAAATTCGGTGAGGTTTTGCCAAAACGCGTTCGAACCCAAAACACGGCCGCGGAACCGAACCCAAAACCAAAACACAAAACCCGAAAAATTTCAGGCGCTCATCTCTAATGACCACACCTGCTTACTTTACCAAAAACACCTATGCTTACTACAACATAGATGTTTGCCACAAACAAGGAATGTGCTGTAAAACACTACATAACAAATGCTATATTCAAATACCACATGTGCTTACAACGTATACATACAGTAGAACTGACAAAAATCAGCTGCAGAAAATATAACATCTGATACTGAAAACAAAAAACCATGCTAAGCACATTCAACATAAATGGATAAAGGTAATGGTTACAACTAGGAACACAACGTTTTACACACATCACTACTTCAACAATTTGTACCAGACAACTTAAGCCAATATTAATAGGTTTAAACATTAAACTATCAAACTGGGAACATACAAATTGCAAAAAATACAGTATGGTCTGAGCCCCATATGGCACACATAATCGTTCCTTTTACATCACGTAAATGATGGTGAAAAAAACAATTCATATGTCATAATACATATCCCTCACACACAAACACATTAAAACAACACATCCTCAATGCAACAAATATGCCAAACACTATAAACAGTTTTGCACACATTAAAACACATTTTTAAAACAATTACACTGATAAGAAAAATCAAAACAATACTCACCATCCTGCCTGGGCCGATCAGAATCTCTGACATGAGTGGCACGGACAACTTCGTGTGGAATAATGCGATGCACGGGCTCCTCCCACTCAGCATATGTGGCAATGAAAGGATGGCCACCCCCAGTTTGTCGGGCTGACTTTGCCTCCTTGGCCATCTTTGCCTTTACCCTGCGCTTTATGTCATAAAATCGCTTTCGGCAAGTGTCCTCAGTCCGCCTTACCACACCCTCGCAGTTCACTGCCGAAACTACTTGACCCCACAGCACAGCCTTTCTGCGAGATGTCACCTTGGAGGCCTGAGTGCCAAACAGGTGCCGATGATGACGCATTAACTCATTCACCAATGCCACATTTTCTACGTGACTAAATTTTACATTTCTGCCTGTCTTCGTAGTGGTGCGTGGCTGCGGAGCGCCATCAGCATCACTCTCACTATCACTGGAGGCCGCAGCAGCAACCTCACCCTCCTCCTCTGCCTCACTAACCTCCTCCCTCTCACTCACCTCCTCAACCTCACTCACCTCCTCCCTCTCACTCACCTCTGACTGGGACATAATCAGGACAAACAACAAGTAACACTGAAAAAAAAAACCGGTAAACACACTCCTCCACTACCACTTCACACCACACACCAAACACACACACACACACACACACACACACACACACACACACACACACACACACACACACACACACACTCACTCACTCACTCACAAACAATGACAATAGACGTTAAAAAAAAACCAAGACAAAAAACTAGACAGACTTTAAAAAAACTACACAACAAGTATGACAAGACTACTTACACACACAGTACAGCACTCAACAATCGCAAATAACCTCCTCCAAACCGCCGAAAACTCCAAACAACTCACCAACTCCTAACACACCTTCCTCTCACCTCTCCACTAATTAAACCCACGAGGTGCGGCCGGTTTGGGGCGGATTTATAGTAATGAGCACAGACACTCCTCCATCACGAAACAAACCAATCACGGACGAGTGACAAAAACGAAACTTAGAAAAAAAACGCGTCCGGGAACGGATAAACACTGCCGTAACCGAAAAATGACGCAGTCGGTAAAAAAAACACATAACACGGCCGCAAATCAACAAAATCGGCCGCATTCTACCTTTGAAAAACACGAATGACATTGACATCGGAAAACACGAAAATTACAAATACGACAGCTTAGTAAATGAGTCGTAATCCATTCAAAAAGTTGCACTTTTACACATTCGATGTCATTCGTGTTTGTACTTTAAGCTCATTCTGAAAAATACGAATTTTAGTAAATTTCCCCCCAGAGTCAGACATGTGTCTATCTGTGCAGTGGAAATATTCACATTTGTCTGTAATATCTTTTCATATCTCAGATTTACAGACCCATAAGCCTGCAGAGGAGGAATGGAGTGGGCAAGTGTACATTCTGTATAGTAAGGATAGAAACATGTAAGTGTAGCGCCCTGAAGAAAAGACCTAAGGCAGGATGTACTAAAGCAGAAATGCGTAAAAACACTGTTTTCGGCTTTTTACCGCATTTCCAAATGTACTAAACCATGGACGCCAGGGCTCCGATGCGGAGGGTGTTCTGCCTTCACTATGGTATTTCTTTCAACCAAGTGCTGCCAGACAGTATACCACCTCCACTTTTCAATAATCCCAATCAGATGTGATGATCTGTAGAATAGTGTTTATGGCGCAATAGAGGAAATTGGTAAAACTGTGGCAATACAAATAATAAAATGCAATTACAATAGCGTAGTAGGAGAATGCAATGCAAACATAACATACTGTAACATGCAAAATGTAGAAACATGATCTAACGGGATGCAGTCAATTTACCTACAATCAAAATCCCGATGGTCAAAATCCCGACAACTACTGACCAACGATCAAAATCCCGACAAGGTCAAACTACCAACAGTTAAAATACCTATACAGTCAAAATACCGACATTTAAAATGTCGACAGGTCAAAAAGTCGACATGAGTTTATCATGATTTTTCATTGAAACCGACTTGTTCATACTTCACCATCCCAGTTGACCTGGAGGAGGAATATAATAGTGTGCTGAGCGAAGAGAGGCATCGTGCTGCACTCGCCATGGGAAGGGATGTGGTACACTTATACAGTGTCCATGTCGACCTATGTCGACATACACCTAAAACAATAAAAACATTGCGTCGACTCTTTGAACTGTCGACATTTTAAATGTCTGTATTTTAAATGTTGGTATTTTGACCTTGTCGGGATTTGAAGCGTCGGTCAATTGTTGTCGGGAATTTGACTTTGATTTTGATTGTACGTACTTCATACTAAACCCAATCTAACTACTGTATGCAGACAACATGAAATTACATATGCGATATATATATCTCCTATATAATAGCCCAGATCTGTGACTTTGTGCCTCATTTGCTAACGCTGGGCGGAGTCACAACACTGGGCGGAGTTAGTCAAATGAGTCACAGATCTGGGCAAATCTAGGAACAGAAGCAGATGGTATGGGCATGGCACAGGCAGGGGTGCATACCTCCCAGCTTTCTTCAAGCAGACAGGGGTGCATACCTCCCAGCTTTCTTCAGGCAGAAGGAGGGACATATGCGCGGCGAAAAGGGGGCGTGGCCAACTAAATGGGGCGTGGCTTCACGGAGGACCCGCGGTCGCGAACCACGCCCCGTTTTCGTCAGTGAGGGGGCATGCCCAGCGCTCTGTGAGCTTCTGGCATGCTCCCAGGGGCAGATTATGAGTCCGAGGGGCCCAGGGCACTTGAGACAGGGGGGCCCTATCTCATTGCTGTGCCTGCTGTGGGTTTGGGTGTGTGGCCTAATTGCGCCCGTGTGGCCACGCCCCCTTATGCAAATTCCGGGATTTCTTTATTTTATTGGATTTTGGCCCCTCAGCTAGGGGTAAATCCAGAGGGGGTGGTCGCTCCCCCTTATACACCTGCACAGGCAGAAGAAAGCAGGGAGGCAGCAACACCACAGACCTGCCAACACGCAGCAGCGTCTGCTGACTGTAGCACAATGCTGCTGCTGTTGCTGGCAGGACGGGGGAGCTTCAGAGCTGGGACAGAGCTACTCCAGCCGGGGGACCCTTAAAACTGTGGGGCCCAGGGTACGTACCCCCTGCCCCTCCCCCTTAATCCGGCTCTGCTACCGGACCCCCCCCCCCCCATTAATCCGTACCCCCTGATGCCCCCTCTCCCTCTGTCTCCACTAAATAGACGCACAGCATCTATTCACAGCGTCTATTCAAAATCGGGACAGTTGGGAGGTATGGGGGTGTGTGAGGGGGTATGCCGTACAGACAGACGGGCACCGGCTCACTGTGTGCTTGACCCCCCACATCAGCAAACTCAGCAGGGTCTTTCTGGCGCAGAGGAGCCTCACTTTCTGGCACACTCCACGCTTCTTAGCTGCAGTTTTGTGGGGCACCTGCGCTGTGCAGGTTCCGTACTGCCTCTGTTATCTCCAGCCTCGGCAACCCCACCGCTAGCTGCAGCGCTGCCGCCCGCAGTGAGGTGCGCCCAGCTCCTTCACACACTTTAGCCGGCAGGCAGCGCTGCAGAAGTCCGCGCTGCTTGCAGGCTCTGACCCCCTCCTCCCTCCAGCCGCAGCGTCTCCTGGGGGCTAACCAGTCACTCCCAGTCTCCCCTTACCACAGTGCCCGGCAGCCGCAAAGTCCGCGCTGTGTGCATGCTATGATCCCCTCCTCCCTCCAGCCGCAGCGTCTCCTGGGGGCTAACCAGTCACTCCCAGTCTCCCCTTACCACAGTGCCCGGCAGCCGCGCGAGGTCCGCGTGTGTGACTGAGGAGTGGGGGGGAAGGATGCGGAGAGGCAGAGGAAGCAGGACTCCAGCCTGAGAGAGTCAGCCATGCCAAGTCTCCACCAGCAGCAGATCCCAACAGGTTGGAGTGGAACAGCAGCAGCCAGCAGCAGTGACTCCGGTAACACACATCTGTCTGTCACCACTGTGCCCTGTCACCCTTATCCTGGCCCTTTCACCCTTATCCTGGCCCTTTCGCCCTTATCCTGGCCCTGTCACGCTTACCCTGGCCCTGTCACCCCTATCCTGGCCCTGTCACCCCTGTGCTTGCCCTGTTATTTCTGTCATGGCCCAGTCGCCCCTGTCCTGGCCCCGTCACCCCTGTCCTGGCCCCCGTCATCCCTGTCCTGGCCCCGTCACCCCTGTTCTGACCCTGTCACCCCTGTCCTGGCTCTGTTATTGCATACCCTACAACTACCTTTTTGACAGGTACAGTACCCGCAGCACCTCCAGACCCCTCCCCAATGCAGCACACCTCCGCACCTTCCACTCCACCACATGTGGCACTCCACCCCTCCCCCACACGCTATGCCTCTAGACCCCCTACACCACCCGCGGCTCCCACTCCCCCACCCCTCCACCACCCACAGCACCTCCAGACCCCCTCCACCATCCACCCCCCATATATGTCTCCCCCCACACCTGCCTCCCCTCCACCCGCAGCATCTGCAGACACCCTCCTCCATCCGCGGTCCCACCCCTCCCCCACCCACGGCACCTCTGCACCTGCCCCTCCACCACCTGCAGTGCCTCTGGACCCCCTTCCTCATCCGCCGCACCACCCGCACCTGCCCCTCTCCCACCCGCGGCACCTCCAGACCCCCTACCCCACCCCGCCCCTTCCCATCCCACAGCACCTCCGGAACCCTTCACCCATCCGCAACATCCCCGCACCTGCCCCTCCCCCACCCGTGGCACCCCTGCCCCTCCCCCACTTGCAGTTCCTCCGGACCCCTCCCCCATCTACAGCCCCCACTCCTCTGCCCCTCCCCCACCCGCAGCACCTCCCGACCCTTCCCCATCCGGACCCCCCCTGCATCTGCCCCCCCCTCCACCCACAGCATTTAGACACCCTCCCCCATCCGCAGTCCCCCCCGCACCCGCTACATTCTGTACATCGTGCCCTGCAGGTGCTGTTCACGCCGTCGCAAGGGGCTGCGCCTCCTTCACCATCGCACGCCCTTTCATTGTGCAATATTTAACCACTAACAAAGGAATGCAGGTAATACTCCATAAAATACAAATATTGACCCCTAGATAGGCATGCAAGGGTTAAGGGGGCGTAGCCCCTTGCGACGGTGTGAAGAGCGCCCTTAGGGCGCGATGAAGCACCTAGTATATATATATATATCAGGGACGCGCAGTCAGGGGAGGCAGTGCCTCCCGTCACATTACGATCTGATGATTACAATAATACAAAGAAGATATTTATGACACAGATTCTGTGTTATAACTAACTTCTTTGTAATATTGTAATCATTTTTGCTGTAAAAAAAACCTGGCCATAACTGTATGGCAGGCAGCGCTCGCTGTCTCCCACTGACAGTTATAAACTGTATGAAGCGGGGGGCGGGGCCACGGCCGTGGGCAGGAAAAGCCCATTGAAAAAAACAAGAGGATGAGGCACCTCTATCGCTGCCTCAGTGACGGGGTCAGGGCTGTGATAGAAGCAGATGCAGGGACGGATCCAGAGGGGGCGTGGCACACTGCTGTCTAACCCTCCCTGATTGGATGCCTGAAAAGGAGGCCTGGTTTTCATTACTCATTGGCTTCCTCCCCAACCAGCCACTGGGCATCCGTCCCATACATCACTCCATCGGTGGGACACTGGGACTCGGCTGATGGCTCCCCCTGGTGCAGCTCCTTACAGACCATGACGCTGCCTGTAACACTAAATCCATCCAGAGGTGCCCTTTTTTCTGCAGTATACGTCAGGGCTCTGTGAGGGACTCTGCCTTGACTAGACAGGAGCCCCCCTAATGCTGCTGGTGGCCTCCACTTGCCTTCAGGTTCAAGGAACAGATGAGACAGACCTGACTGCTGCAGCCCTCGATCCCCCCCTCTCTCCTCTCAGTGCCGGCTACCTGCAGCTAAACAGTGCCGCGATTCGCGGGTGTTTAGGGGCGGGGCCTAATGTTGAGAAGTGCCCACCCCCGGGACAGACATGTGCTGTGTAGTGTCACTGTCTCTCCTGCTCACTCCCCCTCTCCCCCTAACACTCCCTCCTCTTGCTCCCCTCTCTCTCCCTGACACTCACTCTCTCTTCCTGACAGTAACTCTCTCTCTCTCCCACAGACACTGGGGGTCATTCAGACCTCGCTGTTGATGCGGTCTGCAGTGCAGTTTGCCGATGGAGGCAAACTGCGCTGCACAGGCAGACACATTGCGGTCACATCCCCGATAGACGCGGCCGCAGTGTGACTGACAGCGGCAGCTGTCAGGCATCATCATTGCTGCTTTGGGGGGGCGGGCTGGATCCTTTTTGGGGCGCCTGCATGACGTCACACTCAGCCACTCAAAAAAAAAATGGTCGCAGCCAGGGGTCAACCTTAGTTGAAATGTGTCCGCAATCTCATTGCAGACACATCGGGAGGCGGCCTCACACATGCTGCGTGGCCCTCAGAATGTGCAGAGATGGACGCAGATCTGGTTGTGTATGCAGCGATCTACGGCCATCTCTGAATAAGGCCCACTGTCTTCCCACTCTCTCTCTCTGACACTGTCTCTCTCTCCCTGACACTGTGCCTCTCTCTCCTTGACACTCTCCCTCTTTCTCCCTGACACTCTCTCACTCCCTCTCTCTCCCTGACACTGTGTCTCTCTCTTTCTGATACGTCTCCCTCTCTCTGCCTGACACTCTCTCTCTCTCTCTGCCCAACACTATATCTCACTCCCTCTCTTTCCCTGATAGTCTCTCTCTTTCTGACACTGTCTTCCTCTATCTCTCTCTCTCTCTCTCTCTCTCTGACACTGTCTCTCCCTCTAGCACACTATCTCCCTCTCCCCGACACTATCTCTCTGACACTATCTCTCTCCCCTCTCTTTGACACTCTCTCTCCCTGACACTGTCTTTATCATTAACACTGTCTCTGTCTCTCCCTCTGTTTTCCCCTGACACTCTTACTCTCTTTCTCTCTCCCTCCCTGACACTCTCTCTCACTCCCACTTGCTTCTCTCTCTCGCTCCTCTCCCTCTCACCTTTTCTCTTTTTCGCTCTATCCCTGACCCATCCCTGTCTCTCTTCATTTCTTTCTCGCTTCTATCTCTCACCCTGGCACCATTTCTCTCTCTTGCTCCTCTCTTTCTCCCTGATACTCTCACTTTCTCCCTGACACCCTCTTTGTCTCTCTCTATCACCTCACTTCCTTCTCCCCTAAGGGGAATTTTAGTGACAGCTGCAGGGGGTGGTGGATGTGTGTGTGTGGGACCGAGGTGGGGGAGGGCAGAGATATCCACGTATTGGGCCCCAAGATTTATGTTGCTGGCTCTGCCTCCCATCCTCTCTCTGCCCCTGTTCCTCTCGATGCGTGACTGCACTCTTATTGTCCTGTCTCTGACTCTATTACCCCATGGCCCCATTCAGTCTCTCCACCTGCCCTGTCTCTGTCCCTCTCCATTTGCGACTGCTCTGTCATTGTACTGTTTTTGACACCCTCTATTACCTCCCCCAGTCGCCTCTCTCTGCCCCTATTCATCTCCCTCTCATTGTCCTGTCTCTAACACGATCCCCCAGCCGCACCCTTTCTGTCTTCCTTTCTTTGCTCATCGCATCATTGCCCCACCCACATTGGCCAGTGCCTCCCCAGCCATTGACCTCACCGCATGTCACTGATATATATATATATATATATATATATATATATATTAATCTGACACCTCCGTGTCCATTTTGCCCAGTACTGCCCTCCACTGTAAGGCCCCCCACCCTCTCTCTGCTGTTCTTACCCCCATCACCTCAAAACCACCAACCTTCAACTCCCCATCGCCCTTGAGAAACGCTTCCGGTCTCACGGCACCCTATGAAACCACGCACCTTTTTTAGAAGCCACACTAGCTGTCACTTATGGGGGGGAGCTTGCCACCCCTCCCCCAAAATATTTGAGAGGCACCAGTCAAAGAATTCGGTCATGGGGCGCAGTGAGGCTGCCATCTACAGCTAATACGGGCAGTGTCAGGACAGAGATAATCCCCTTTCCGGCTGCTCCACCTCCTCCCTCCCCTACGATGTCCTCTATGCTGTTTTTTACATAAATGTGTGAGTATGGGTGTATTTCTCACCTATACCTAATCCCCTACCCTTCCTCCAGTGCCTAAGACCCCCCTCTGTCCGCCTTCCTCTTAGCCCAATCCTAACCTCCACCCGTAGCCTAACCCTAACCATCCTGCCGGCAGCCTGACCCTAATGATTCTACCTTCGGAGATGTAAATGCGCAGGGAGCGGCGATAGGCATGCACACAGTATCAATTCACCGCTGCTCCCCCCCCCCCCCCCCAGAACACTGCGACCCGTGGGTGGGACAGTGGGTCAGACCGTGAAAAATGGGACTGTCCCACCAAAATCGGGACAGTTGGAAGATATGCGTTACGCCACACAGGAGAGCAGCTTAAACACGTTACGCAACAGCAGACCCGCTTATACACATTATGCCACAGCAGACCTGCCTATACACCTTATGCCACAGTAGAGCCTCTAATACATGTTATGCCTTTAGAGCTGCTTATACACATTATGCCAGGTAGAGCTTATAATACACATTATGCTAGGTAGACCCGCTTATAAATATTGTGCAAAGTATAGACTAAGCACCTCATACCTACCACCCCAAACTCACCCTCCTACCAAATGTAGTATCTTCTACTTCCCCCTTTGTAGGCATAACTCTGTTTGATGCTCTGCCTTGGACTCCACATATTCCAACAGGTCAGGTCTGCTTAATGGATACTCTAGCCGCTCTGCAACTGCAGGGACTGGCCGGGCTGGTGGGCTGGCTAATGGATGGGCGTATGTGGTGATGTGATGCTTCTCCTCTGTCTGTCCTCTCTTCCCCCTGTGGCTGCACCCAGAATGCCCCCAGCATGGCTCCACCGGCATTCTGGGAAAGTGGGAGGGTCAGGAAGATGGTATCACCAGCAGCACTGTGCTGTTAGCCTGTTAATAGTAAATCAGATTTAATGGCGGGCAAGAGCAAACGGGATGCCGGTAGGGTGACTGTGCAGTGCCCTCTAACCTTTTTGGTGCTCGGGGCTTGCACTCCACCAGAGCCGCCCTCCCTAAGCCCCTGACTAAGTGACACAGCATTACTGGTTGGGCAATTACCTAAGTTGCTCCAAGTAGATGTCCCAGTTTTTCCTAATAAGTGCAGGGACATTTTTCATTGATTTTGAATGTATAAATCAATAGAATTTTTACTTGGAATATATGGTTATAAATGGCTCTTAAACTGTAAATTTAAAAATGCATCTTTCAAAGACGCCCTGTTATTTAAACATACTGTATAAACAAATACACTATATGGACAAAAGTATTTGGCCACACCTGTTAATTATTGAATTCAGGTGTCTCAATTCGCCCCGTTGCCACAGGTGTATAAAATCAAGCACCTAGCCATGCAGGCTCTCATCAGGATCCCGGCGTCCATATGGTGACTGGCGGTATCCTAACCGCTGGTCACCCATACCTAACCCTATTAAAGTATATGTATTTAAATACAGTGGGGATCATTCCGAGTTGATCGTAGCTGTGCTAAATTTAGCACAGCTACAATCTTCTTCCCTGACATGCGGGGGACGCCCAGCACAGGGCTAGCCCGCCCTGCATGTCAGTCTGGCCCCCCCTCGCAGAAGTGCAAAGGCATCGCACAGCGGCGATGCCTTTGCACTTCAAGAGTAGCTCCCGGCCAGCGCAGCTTTAGCGTGCTGGCCGGGAGCTACTCATCGCTCCCCGGCTTGCAGCGGCTGCGTGTGACATCACACAGCCACTGCGGCCCGACCCCCGTTGGGTCCGGCCACGCCTGCGTTGGCCGGACCAAACCCACGAAACGGCGGCCAAACGCCGCTGTTCCGCCTCCTCCCGCCCAGCTATCGCCTCCTCCTGTCAATCAGGCAGAGGTGATCGCATCCCTGCTACGGCCTTCCACCGTCTGGCATGCGCAGCATGGACCCATTCACTCTGCTGTGTTAAAACGCAGCGAGCGAACGGGTCAGAATGACCCCCAATGTCATTAAAGTTCCTGTTGGTGTAATGGTCATAGGTCCACATAGTGTATATTTATTGTGGGTGATGTTGACCATAGGTGCATATGCACCCAGCTATACCACTCTCAACCAATGCGCAATCTGCAAAAATCTGTTCAATTACTTAAGGAAATTAGACTGCAAGCCAAAAAAATTATGAGTTCCAGTATACAAATATGTATACACTCATAAAGAAAAGTACTAGTTATTTTGGAAATTATGTTAGGGGGAAAAAATATGTAAAAATATACAATAAAATGACTTGTGTTGAAGGATACTTTCAATATACTCCAGAAATTAGAGAAATATCAATCCACAATATTCAGAATTACTAAAATGAACGCAAAATAAACATTGTTCTTCAAAAAGGAGTTAAAGCACATGGGGGGTCATTCAGACCCAGCCGCAACAGCAGCCCGCAGTGAAGTTTGCCGGTGGTGGCAAACTGTGCATGCGCAGTGGCCACACAGCGGCTGCGTGGCCATACGCACTGCGGTTGCATCCCCAATGGATGTGACCACAATGTGATTGACAGCCAAGGCCAATACGGGGTTGGGGTTTCAGCTTTGCGGGGACGGTGATGGGAAAATGGGGTGCTCCGGAAAAAAAAGCGCCCTGACCGCCTGGTAGCACAGCCAGGCTGCGCTGCCAGAGGTCAACCCCAGATCTGAGGCGTTCGTAATTAGATCATGGATGCCTTTGCTGGGGGGACCTCAGCATGTGCAGAGATGAACGCAGTGCAGAGGGGGGGAGGTTAAGTTTAGGCATGAGAAGGGGAGGTTAGGGTTAGGAAGCAAGCGGGGAGGGTTAGGTTTAGGTACCCACAAGGGAGTGTTAGGGTAGGGAGCAGGGGAGGGTTAGGGTGCTTTGCAGGGGGCTAGAGAGGTGCCACTGTCGGTATTCTGACCGCCGGCATCCCGACCATTCATACTGAACCCGCCCTTTGAAGTAGCGTAAGTTCGTCCCAGTTGCCCGGAGGCAAGATAAATATTGGTGCCCCCCTATTTCCTATATTAAGATAAAAATGTGTGTGTGTGTGTGTGTGTGTGTGTGTGTGTGTGTGTGTGTGTGTGTGTGTGTGTGTGTGTGTGTGTGTGTGTGCAGTAGCGGATCTTGCCACGGGCAAGCAGGACTTTTGCCCGGGGTGCCGCCTTCCGGAGGGCGCCGGCACCATCCGGAGGGCGCCGCACCATGGCAAGATCCGCTGCTGCTGTGCCCCCCGCTGCCCGCTCTGTCCTGCTCCCGCTGCCCGCTGTGTCCCGCTGTGAAGGGAACTAGACGCGTAGCGTCTAGTTTCCCTTCGTGGAGAGGACCTTTAGTGTGAAGTGCGCGATGACGTCATTGCGCACAGCGCGTGCTCACTGAAAAGTGGGCGTGGCCTCTGGAAAAGTGGGCGTGGTCTCGTAACTTCATATCAAACTATAAATATATTTTCACACAATTAGCAGCCTTACACATAGCCACAGTAGTGTTCCTTACACACAATGTCTCCAGTATAGTGCCAGATACACATAATGTGCAGTGCCAGATAGACATGACATGCCCCCCAGCAGTGCCAGCTACACATGACATGCCCCGCAGCAGTGCCAGCTAGACATGACATGCCCCGCATCAGTGCCAGCTACACATGACATGCCCCGCAGCAGTGCCAGCTACACATGACATGCCCCGCAGCAGTGCCAGCTACACATGATAGTGTTCACTTTTTAGGGCATGGTGCTGATCACAGGGAGGGCACATTTTTAAGTTAGGAGGGCAAAATTATGTACATACTGCTTGTTGTTCCCATACCTATATGCCAAAGCATGGACAGTGCGCGCCGAAGGCGCGCAGCAAAAATTAAGGGGAGTTACTTCATGGG
Source organism: Pseudophryne corroboree (assembly GCF_028390025.1). Taxonomy (NCBI): domain Eukaryota; kingdom Metazoa; phylum Chordata; class Amphibia; order Anura; family Myobatrachidae; genus Pseudophryne; species Pseudophryne corroboree. The sequence continues at coordinate 135,982,410 of NC_086454.1, read as the reverse complement.
GAAGGTACGTGGCCACATAATAGTGGCAATTTGCATTACACCACACAGTAGTGCAGCTAATACACACTGCACCAGGTAGAACCTCCTATACACTTTGCGCCAGGCACAGCACTGAGACACATTGTACCAGGGAGAGCACTGAGACACATTGCCTAGCCACAGACGCCTAGCGGGAACACTACATGACATGCCCCCCAGCAGTGCCAGCTACACGTGACATGCCCCCCAGCAGTGCCAGCTACACGTGACATGCCCCCCAGCAGTGCCAGCTACACGTGACATGCCCCCCCAGCAGTGCCAGCTACATAAATGGCCACACAGTGCCAGATATGCACCCACAGTTCAGATACAAAAATGCCCCCAAAGTGCCAGATACATAAATGCCCCCACAGTGCAGATATGCCCCCACAGTGCCAGATACATAAATGCCCCCACAGTGCCAGATACATAAGTGCCCACACAGTGCCAGATATGCCCCCACAGGGCCAGATACATAAATGCCCCCAGTGCCAGATACATAAATGCCCCCAGTGCCAGATACATAAATGCCCCCAGTGCCAGATGCATAAGTGCCCACACAGTGCCAGATACATTATTGCCCCCCACAGTGTCAGATACATTAATGCCCCCCACAGTGTCAGATACATTAATGCCCCCCACAGTGCCAGATACATTAATGCCCCCCACAGTGCCAGATACATTAATGCCCCCCACAGTGCCAGATACATTAATGCCCCCACAGTGCCAGATACATTAATGCCCCCAGTGCCAGATATGCCCCCACAGTGCCAGATACATTAATGCCCCCAGTGCCAGATATGCCCCCACAGTGCCAGATACATTAATGCCCCCAGTGCCAGATATGCCCCCACAGTGCCAGATACATTAATGCCCCCAGTGTCAGATATGCCCGCACAGTGATAGATACATTAATGCCCCCAGTGCCAGATATGCCCCCACAGTGATAGATACATTAATGCCCCCAGTGCCAGATATGCCCCCACAGTGATAGATACATTAATGCCCCCAGTGCCAGATATTCCCCCACAGTGCCAGATACATTAATGCCCTCACAGTGCCAGATACATTAAATCCCCCACAGTGCAGATATGCCCCCACAGTGCCAGATACATAAATGCCCCCACAGTGCCAGATACATAAACGCCCCCAGTGCCAGATAAATGCCCCCAGTGCCAGATATGCTCCTACAGTGCCAGATAAATAAATGCCCCCACAGCGCCTGATAAATAAATGCCCCCACAGTGCCTGATAAATGAATGCCCCCACAGTGCAGATATGACCCCACAGTGCCTGATAAATAAATGCCCGCACAGTGCCTGATAAATGAATGCCCCCACAGTGCAGATATGACCCCACAGTGCCTGATAAATAAGTGCCCGCACAGTGCCTGATAAATGAATGCCCCCACAGTGCAGATATGACCCCACAGTGCAGCCCCCACATAATGCCATCCATAATGCCCCCAATACCTGCTGCGCTGGGAGGGGGAGGAGTGCTGCTGTCTGAGGGAGCAGGGCCGCGGGCGGTGTGGCGGCGGTGCGGGTGGTGTGCGCTATGTGCGCTGCGCTGGCGTCTGACGTCAGATGCCGGCGCCGCACAGCGCACAAGGACACAATAGGCCGGGCAGCGCAGCACAGGGCCAGCTCCAGGAACGAAAATGGCGGCGCCAGCGCGCGGCCGCTCAATTCGAACGTGCCTGGAGCCGGCCCTGGGCCCTCTGTGTGTGTTCTTAAAAAAAAGGAATATACTGTATTTATACATTTAATTGTCTTTTATTTTCAATCACACATTTCTTAGTAGTCATACCCAGGATTAGAACCCATGACCTGTTACACTAACAGCAGACACTTTACTGATGGTGTTATTTGCTCCTGTAGAGGAAGCCTGAGAATTCTAACTATATAAAGTTATGTGTAATTGTCAGAGAAATAGCTTCATATAGTTAAAATTCTCATATTTTCTATACAGGAGCAAACAGCTTCATCAATAAGGTGTCTGCTTCCAGTGTAATAGGTTGTGGTTTCTAATCCTGGGTATGACACTTGTGAAATATGTATATTCAGTAGTGATGTGCACCGTACATTTTTTGGGTTTTGTGTTTTGGATTTGGATTCGGTTCCGCGGCCGTGTTTTGGATTCGGACCGGTTTTGGTAAAACCTCACCGAAAATTTTTTGTCGGATTCGGGTATGTTTTGGATTCGGTGTTTTTTTCAAAAAACCCTAAAAAACAGCTTAAATCATAGAATTTGGGGGTCACTTTGATCCCATAGTATTATTAACCTCAATAACCATAATTTCCACTCATTTCCAGTCTATTCTGAACACCTCACACCTCACAATATTATTTTTAGTTCTAAAATTTGCACCGAGGTCGCTGGATGGCTAAGCTAAGCGACACAAGTGGCCGACACAAACACCTGGCCCATCTAGGAGTGGCACTGCAGTGTCAGGCAGGATGGCACTTCAAAAAATTTGTCCCCAAACAGCACATGATGCAAAGAAAAAAAGAGGCGCACCAAGGTCGCTGTGTGACTAAGCTAAGCGACACAAGTGGCCGACACAAACACCTGGCCCATCTAGGAGTGGCACTGCAGTGTCAGACAGGATGGCACTTCAAAAAAATAGTCCCCAAACAGCACATGATGCAAAGAAAAAAAGAGGCACACCAAGGTCGCTGTGTGACTAAGCTAAGCGACATAACTGGCCGACACAAACACCTGGCCCATCTAGGAGTGGCACTGCAGTGTCAGGCAGGATGGCACTTCAAAAAAATAGTCCCCAAACAGCACATGATACAAAGAAAAAAAGAGGCGCACCAAGGTCGCTGTGTGACTAAGCTAAGCGACACAAGTGGCCGACACAAACACCTGGCCCATCTAGGAGTGGCACTGCAGTGTCAGGCAGGATGGCACTTAAAAAAAATTGTCCCCAAACAGCACATGATGCAAAGAAAAAAAGAGGCACAATGAGGTAGCTGTGTGACTAAGCTAAGCGACCCAAGTGGCCGACACAAACACCTGGCCCATCTAGGAGTGGCACTGCAGTGTCAGGCAGGATGGCACTTCAAAAAAATAGTCCCCAAACAGCACATGATGCAAAGAAAAAAGAGGCGCAATGAGGTCGCTGTGTGACTAAGCTAAGCGACCCAAGTGGCCGACACAAACACCTGGCCCATCTAGGAGTGGCACTGCAGTGTCAGACAGGATGGCACTTCCAAAAAATAGTCCCCAAACAGCACATGATGCAAAGAAAAAAAGAGGCACACCAAGGTCGCTGTGTGACTAAGCTAAGCGACATAACTGGCCGACACAAACACCTGGCCCATCTAGGAGTGGCACTGCAGTGTCAGGCAGGATGGCACTTCAAAAAAATAGTCCCCAAACAGCACATAATACAAAGAAAAAAAGAGGCGCACCAAGGTCGCTGTGTGACTAAGCTAAGCGACACAAGTGGCCGACACAAACACCTGGCCCCTCTAGGAGTGGCACTGCAGTGTCAGGCAGGATGGCACTTAAAAAAAATTGTCCCCAAACAGCACATGATGCAAAGAAAAAAAGAGGCGCAATGAGGTAGCTGTGTGACTAAGCTAAGCGACCCAAGTGGCCGACACAAACACCTGGCCCATCTAGGAGTGGCACTGCAGTGTCAGGCAGGATGGCACTTCAAAAAAATAGTCCCCAAACAGCACATGATGCAAAGAAAAAAGAGGCGCAATGAGGTAGCTGTGTGACTAAGCTAAGCGACCCAAGTGGCCGACACAAACACCTGGCCCATCTAGGAGTGGCACTGCAGTGTCAGACAGGATGGCACTTCCAAAAAATTGTCCCCAAACAGCACATGATGCAAAGAAAAAAAGAGGCACACCAAGGTCGCACCACAGGTATAGAATGTAGATGGATAGTATACTTGACTACACAGAGGTAGGTACAGCAGTGGCCTTCCGTACCGTACTGCTATATATACTGGTGGTCACTGTGTCAGCAAACTGCCAAACTAAAATGCACCAAAGGTATAGAATGTAGATGGATAGTATACTTGATGACACAGAGGTAGGTACAGCAGTGGCCTTCCGTACCGTACTGCTATATATACTGGTGGTCACTGTCAGCAAACTGCAAAACTAAAATGCACCACAGGTATAGAATGTAGATGGATAGTATACTTGATGACACAAAGGTAGGTACAGCAGTGGCCTTCCGTACCGTACTGCTATATATACTGGTGGTCACTGTGTCAGCAAACTGCAAAACTAAAATGCACCACAGGTATAGAATGTAGATGGATAGTATACTTGACGACGCAGAGGTAGGTACAGCAGTGGCCTTCCGTACCGTACTGCTATATATACTGGTGGTCACTGTGTCAGCAAACTGCACAACTGAAATGCACCACAGGTATAGAATGTAGATGGATAGTATACTTGACGACACAGACGTAGGTACAGCAGTGGCCTACTGTACCGTAGTGCTATATATTATATACTGGTGGTCAGCAAACTGTGCAAAACTGAAATGCACCACAGGTATGGATGGATAGTATACTTGACGACACAGAGGTAGGTACAGCAGTGGCCTTCCGTACCGTACTGCTATATATACTGGTGGTCACTGTCAGCAAACTGCAAAACTAAAATGCACCACAGGTAAAGAATGTAGATGGATACTATACTTGACGACACAGAGGTAGGTACAGCAGTGGCCTTCCGTACCGTACTGCTATATATACTGGTGGTCACTGTGTCAGCAAACTGCAAAACTAAAATGCACCACAGGTATAGAATGTAGATGGATAGTATACTTGACGACACAGAGGTAGGTACAGCAGTGGCCTTCCGTACCGTACTGCTATATATACTGGTGGTCACTGTCAGCAAACTGCAATACTAAAATGCACCACAGGTAAAGAATGTAGATGGATAGTATACTTGACGACACAGAGGTAGGTACAGCAGTAGCCTTCCGTACCGTACTGCTATATATACTGGTGGTCACTGTGTCAGCAAACTGCAAAACTAAAATGCACCACAGGTATAGAATGTAGATGGATAGTATACTTGACGACACAGAGGTAGGTACAGCAGTGGCCTTCCGTACCGTACTGCTATATATACTGGTGGTCACTGTGTCAGCAAACTGCAAAACTAAAATGTGATGCAAATTAGTATGGCCTTTGATAGGACCATTTGCTCATTGTAACCCCGCCCCCAGTATGTGCATTGGCTGATACTAATGACAGGGGTCTTTAAGTATTCAGGCTTTTGACTCTTAGGAGCTGCTCAGAATGGAAGTGAACAAGCCCGTGACCGGGTGAAACACGTTTTCCTAGTGGGCACCTTGCCTGTCTGACATTTGAATGGGTGATATTTAATGCCTTACTTATTTCATTGTGGGCACCTTGCCTGTCTGACATTTTGAATGGGTGATATTTAATGCCCTACTGAAGCCTGTTTTTTTTGTGAATGGGTGATATATATTTTTTGCCTCTTTAATTAAGCATTTATACTTTAGCTGAATATTTTCCAGCCAGGCTGTATTGCATGTGTGTATACTCCCTCATGTATGTACATTGTTATACAACTTTGTGATAGGGGTGGATAATTTGTTCCCCGCTTTTCCTGCGGACACACCGCCTGTCTACTGGCTGTAGGGGTGACACACAAACACGTATTTGCTCTATCTAGCTAAGCCTTCACGCTTTAGCTAAAATAATGTGTGTTTCAGGAATATCACTGTAGGGTGATATTCTTTGTCCTTTTGATCAAGCATTCATGTTTTAGCCCAATATTTTTCAACTAGGCTTATTTGCTCTATCTAACTAAGCCTTCACGCTTTAGCTAAAATAATGTGTGTTTCGGGAATATTTCTGTTGGGTGATATTCTTTGCCCTTTTGATCAAGCATTCATGTTTTAGCCGAATATTTTCCAGCTAGGCTGTATTGCACGTGTCTGCACTCCCTTATGTGGGTACATTGTGACACAACCTTGTGATAAGGGTGGGTAATTTGTGGCCCCGCTTTTCCTGCGGGCACACCGCCTGTTTACTGGTTGAAGGGGTAAAACTTAAACATCTATCTGCCTTATCTGGTTAAGCCTTCACGCTTCAACTAAATATTGTATGTTTCAGAAAATCTTTCTGTTATTCAGTGTTCACATGGCTGATGTTCCCAGTGAATGAGTACAGCATTTTTGCTTAATTCTCTGTTTATGCACATTAAGAAATACTATCTTTTCATGTATTTAATGCAATAGGGACAGGTGTTGTGCGATCCCGCACTTAGTCTGCCCTAGGCAGTTTCCAACTGTGTGTATCATGTTTGTGTTCCTCTAAGGGAATGCCACTTAGGGGATTGTTTCATGGGTGACAATCCATCTGTCTCACACACTATCTTATGTCAAAAAAAGCAACAATCGTTGTTGACAGTAATATACTTTGCCACAGTCACAAGTGACTTTGAAGGTTATTTCAGGTTTTTTTCAGTGTATCACACAAGTTCTTTGGTTCTAAAATACTACTAGGGTCTGTTATGTATAAGTAACCTGCCTGGCTATCCGTCACAGTTACTAGGATCCATCAGTATTCAAACAACATAGGTGACCGAAAGGGGATTCATAGCAAGTAATTCTATTGTTTATTGCAATATCTCCTTCACCCCACAACTATTTTCCTACTCCTCTTCCTTCTGTGAACTCTCATCCACGATTCTGGTAAGCGTGTCCCCCCAGGGACGCGTCTCGCCAGTCTAACGTGGACAGCAGATTCACACCTACCTGACTGCTATTATGTTTTCTTCTCATTAGTCCTATTATTCTTTTCTTGAGGAGGAACCAATCCTTCCGTTTCGGTGCACTCTCATTGGTGGTATAGGGTCAGTTCTTTCTACGACCATACCCCTACGTTCACGCCCAATCTCGTCCGATCTTGGAAGCTAAACGGAGGTGGGCTGGGTCAGTACCTAGACAGGCGACTGCTAGGGAATACCCGGTGAAGTAGAAAGACTCCCTTCCCTATAGAAACAACACCAACAGCAGTATCACCACTTACTCTCAATCCTACTACCTCTTGATCCTTTAGTCGTCACAATTTATTTATTTATCCAAAATATTGGCAAACTATTAGAATTGTTAATTAGTGTGTGGGCTCTTCCACTCACGAATTTAACCCTATTTAGGGCCGCATTAATACAAACACAGTTTGTACAGATCTTTGGCAGACGGAAGCAGCTTAAGATGTAGCTATCTTCCGATATGCATTTATCCAGGCATAATTAAGATCTGAACATTTTACAAATTTTGGGAGACACACTTTCCATATGACATATCAATAGCTACTTATGTTTAATTTGTCTTGTAGAGTTCTTATGTATTTTAAAGAGCAGAATTAAAAGACTACGTTATCAATTTTTAGGCACATCACTTATGGATTAACACTTACATAAGAGTGCGCCCAAACAAGAGTCATACTTTTCTCCTTGTGCATATACAATTGTTTTCCTTCTCGTGACTCTGGGCGCACCGCCATACGGACAGATAGGAATTTCCAATTATTATTGTCCATCTCTGGCCTCTATATATTCACATGTGTATTTTGAATCTAGGTCGGTGCAGGATCCAAAACCCTCCTTTCTGTGTAGACACAGAGGTAGGTACAGCAGTGGCCTTCCGTACCGTACTGCTATATATACTGGTGGTCACTGTGTCAGCAAACTGCACAACTGAAATGCACCACAGGTATAGAATGTAGATGGATAGTATACTTGACGACACAGAGGTAGGTACAGCAGTGGCCTACTGTACCGTACTCCTATATATTATATACTGGTGGTCAGCAAACTGTGCAAAACTGAAATGCACCACAGGTATGGATGGATAGTATACTTGACGACACAGAGGTAGGTACAGCAGTGGCCTACTGTACCAGAATGCTATATATTATATACTGGTGGTCAGCAAACTGTGCAAAACTTAAATGCACCACAGGTATGGATGGATAGTATACTTGACGACACAGAGGTAGGTACAGCAGTGGCCTTCTGTACCGTACTCCTATATATTATATACTGGTGGTCATCAAAATTATGCACTGTACTCCTACTATATACTACACAATGCAGCACAGATATGGAGTGTTTTTCAGGCAGACAACGTATACTGGTGGTCACTGGTCAGCAAAACTCTGCACTGTACTCCTCCTATATAATATTATACTGGTGGTCCCCAGTCCCCACAATAAAGCAGTGTGAGCACAGATATATGCAGCACACTGAGCACAGATATGGAGTGTTTTTCAGGCAGACAACGTATACTGGTGGTCACTGTCAGCAAAACTCTGCACTGTACTCCTCCTATATAATACAGCTGCTCCCCAGTCCCCACAATTAAGCAGTGTGAGCACAGATATATGCAGCACACTGAGCCAGAGCCGGATTAAGGGGAGTACCCCGGGCCCCCCCTAACTGAAAGGGCCCCCCGCCGGAGATCGGATCTCTAATCAGATCCGATCCGCGACAGTGCGTTGCGCTCCCTCCCCACTGCCTCCAGCCCGCCAGCCGCCGCTCATCACAGCCGTCGGCGCTGCGGCTGCAGAGCTGGCTGGGCAGTTTGCTGAGCGACGGCTCAGCTGCCCAAAAAGGAGTCAAGCTGCAGCCTGCGGCTCAGTGATTGGATGAGCACGCAGGCTGGAAGACGGAAGTTCCCCAGCTGCGTGGGGATTTGTGCTGGGGCAGGGTGCAGAGCAACATTCAATCTCTCACCTTGTATGGTTGGTAAGTATGTCTATATTGATGTTTTTATTTAATGTTATACATTAAATCGGAAATTAGGCTCTGAATTGTGTGTGTATGTGTATAAATATATGTATATATATATATATATATATACACACACACACACACACACACACACACACACATACACATTAGTTAGACCAGCACTCACATAACCAGCATCTAGTCACCTGGTGCCCTCATCAGCTTAACAGCAATGATATACACGAGATGCAGCACTCTCGGCTGATTCAAATAAGGCACAATACCACGGATACCGTATCAACGTTTCAATTCAATAGAATTGTCAACAGGATGCGAAAAACCTTTGTATTGAACTGAAACGTTGAATCGGTATCCGTGGTATTGTGTCTTATTTGAATCAGCCGAGAGTGCCGCATCGTGTTTAGGTTACAGTTAGGCTGCGTGGAGGGGTGGTTAGGTTTAGGAACCCCTGGGGAGGGTTATGGTTAGGCTGCGGTGGAGGGGGAGGATTACGTTTAGGCTGCGGGAAGGGGAGGTTAGATTTTGGCACCAACCAGGGAGGATTAGGGTTTGGCTGCAGGGGTGGGGGAGGGTTTTGACTGTGGGAAGGAAGGGTTAGGGGGGCATTGGGGAGAGGTAAGTGCCGCGATTGGTAATCTGAAAGCCAGCATATCAGACCCAAACCATATGTGTATATATATATATATATATATATATATTACACACACACACACACACATACATACAACGCTGGTGGCTGGCAGTAGAGAATCAGTAAGGTGCCCAGGTGCCGACCTAGGGTTTTCAAGTAGAAGAGAGAAAGAGGGTTGGGCACTCACGGGTCTTGTAACATTGGTGTAACCGCTCAAAAAGTTAGCATTCCAGCTAAAGAGACAGCCTCTGTTAACGTTTTATTTTAATTTGATAACATTTTGTGAGGACATACCAAATGCTAACATTGTGAGCGGTTACACCAATGTTACAAGACCCGTGAGTGCCAAACTCTTATATTGGGGAAAGGTAAGTGCCGCGATTGGTATTCTGACCGCCAGCAAATCAGAGCCAAGCCATATATATATATATATATATATATATATATCATAGAGTATTGGCGGCACTAACGGACTTGTAAGAATAAGCTCAGGTCGACACACCTGTCTTCTTTCAACGTTTTGGTTTATTTCAACCTTTGTCATTCCTGACGAAGGTTGAAATAAATAGAAACGTTGAAAGAAGACAGGTGTGTCGACCTGAGCTTATTCTTGCAAGTCCCTGAGTGCCGCCAATACTCTATGATATATTGCTTCTGCTGTGGAGGGCACCAAGCGAGGTGGAATTTATTGTGCGGGAGAACTGAGCATCTGCTTTGTATATAGTATAATTTATCCAAACTACCCGATACGCTATACTTTTAATTTTAGACCTTAGGGCCCCCGTGTCATAAGTACCCCGGGCCACCCAATGCCTTAATCCAGCTCTGCACTGAGCACAGATAAGGAGCGTTTTTTTCAGGCAGAGAACGGATAAAACTGGTGGTCACTGATCAGCAAAACTCTGCACTGTACTCCTCCTATATTAATATAAAGCTGCTCCCCAGTCCCCACAATGATATAAGCAAGCACAAATATTTGCATCAACTCAACAATGAATAAACGGAGAGGACGCCAGCCACGTCCTCTCCCTAACATTTCCAATGCACGAGTGAAAATGGCGGCGACGCGCGGCTGCTTATATAGAATCCGAATCTCGCGAGAATCCGACAGCAGGATGATGACGTTCGGGCCTCGGACCCGTGTAAAATGGGTGAAGTTCGGGGGGGTTCGGTTTTCCGATGAACCGAACCCGCTCATCACTAATATTCAGTATAATATAGAGGGTGTGATATGTAAGGTGCAGGGACCAGTGAGTAAGTCGGCCACTGAAAAGACAGTGGCAGCTATCAATTAACTTAATTCAATGGTGTCACAGAATGGGAGGAGAGGTGCCCCCCTTCAGAGCAGGAGCCCGGCGGCAGATGACTCCGTTGCCTCCCAGAGTTCTGCCTCTAGCCCTTTGGCTGTGTTAGATATCAGATACTCATCACAACTGGCCAAGCCATTTGGCCCAGAGAAGCTGGCTCAGGAGGGATGACGTTACCCACGCACATAACTTTCAATGCCTCCCTATCTAATTACATTCCCTCTGTACAGTCCACATAACCTCACATATTTTGTCTTTCTTCATTTTCATATCTTCCTGACCCCAGGCCAACATTTCTGTGTGACCATATCATACATTCCGTCAAGAACCTTTGCAATCTAATCAGGGGCGCTTAAAGGGAGGAGGGGACCCTGGTGCAGCCTCATCCGTTTGAGACCCCTCCTCTCTGCTTGCTTCGCTGAGATTCTGAGCACTAGAGGGCATGCACATGCGCAGACCTACAGGAGAATGACACAGCAGCCATTTTCCCAGTGATTTCTCTACTGCACATAACCAAAGTGCCATTTTCACGGTGATTTAACAACACTCTGATGTTGGCACGGGACTCCGGAGAGTGTGTATTTAAATAATGGGTGCAGTGTGTGCAGTGGGGGGGCCCTCCTGGACTCAGGGGCCCATGTGCACCATACACACTGCACCCATTATAAATACACCAGTGAATCTGCTGGACCATTATGAAATAGATCAGGCCTGTCCAACCGGTGTCTCTCCAGCTGTTGTGAAACTACACATCCCAGCATCCCCTTCCACAGTTCTAGCATTCCATAATAGCAAAACTGTGGCAGGGCATGCTGGGACTTGTAGTTTTACAACAGCTGGAGAGCCACAGGTTGGCCAGGCATGCAATAGATAGTACCTATCCTAGTGTATAAATGTCTATTTCCCTATAGATTGTAAGCTTGCGGGCAAGGCCTTCCTACCTCTATGACTGTCTGTTATTACCCAGTATTGTTCTATTATTAATAAAAGTTATAATTACAATCATTGTTGGTTTTACTGCACTAAATATTTTTTATATGTTATCACAAGGATTTTGTTGACGTTAAAGACTATAGTCTTATAGTTGGAGTGCTAAGCATTTTAAATGGATTATTTATACTGGTACAGTAGTTTTAATAGAAATCTATATTGTGTGAAGGGTACATGGTCAGCATACCGTTTGTCGGGATCCCGGCTGTCACAATACCGATGCCGGAATTCCGACTGGGTTACCATACCGACGTAGGTATACCCACGAGGTAGGTGATTCCCCCTCTGTGGGCGTCCACAACACCCATAGAGGGAGAATAGAACATGTCCTACTGCCGGCATGTCGGTATACTGACATTTGCTATCCCGTGTCAGTGGCAAACGCAGGATTTGCATGGGGGGGTTTCCAGAACTGGGTGGAGCCAATCACGGGGGTTGGGACTGAGGTGACCCAGTATATGCTGGGTCCGTAAAACTAGTGTGTGTGTGTGTATATTTATACATATACATATCTACACATATATATACTGTATATATATATATATATACACACACACACACACACACACACACATACATATACACATTTACATAGCATATCAAACATGAATACATATATATATATATATATATATATATATATATACATATATATATATATACACATACAGTACACGTATATATACACATGTTTTATATGTATGTATGTATATACATGTGTATATATGTATGCACATGGATATATATGTACTATAATTAAAATAAAGTAAACTTTTATTGCATTTACAAGTGCCACCAGGAAGACAGCAGGCTGCAGAGGCCGCTAGACAGCCATTAATAATACTCATGCAGCTAAAAAAAATAAAAAATAAAATGTTTTTTGTTTTTTTTAGTGGAGGGGGGTTTCTGGGTGCTCGGAACCCCCCCTGGGTGCGCCACTGCGTGTGGCAGTGTAACATACTGATCCCGTGTGATGCACCATTGCTTTCATATCCAGTTTGTGTATTTGGTGACTCTATAGCCTGATAGATGTGAAATGACCATAAGAACACCTCTTACTGCTCAGCACCGCTGCTCTTGTGAGTATATTTCTGCATTCAGAATTATCATATACTTTTACATACACCTGCTAGATCAAAGGGGTCTATTTACTAAGCCTTGGATGGAGATAAAGTCGACGGAGATAAAGTACCAGCCAATCGGCTCCTAACTATCATGCCACAGGCTGTGTTTTAAAAATGACAGTTAGTTGCTGATTGGCTGGTACTTTATTCTCCATCCACTTTATCTCACTCCAAGGCTTAGTAAATAGACCCCTAAGTGAGGTAGGCTACATGCACTCACCCAGTTATTGTACATCAACAGTGCCGCGCCAGGGAGACACACGGGGATATTCAATTTGCCCCAAAGAGACATCAGGAGTAAAAGCCCCCAATGTTTCTTCGGGTGTTGCGGTCGGGCTATTCGATTAGCTTGTCCGGTAAAAAGTTTATTTACACCCGTAAACACACATGTTCAGTGAAACCTGTGTGTTTTCGGGTGAAATAACCCTGTTTTCGGATGAAAACGGGGCTGTTATCGGGGATTTTGCTTCGCCCGGAGGCAGGTGAAACAAAATCCTTGATAAGCCGCGGCACGCACCGGATAATCAGGGATAATCAGATCCCCCCACCCCCCGGCGATACATTACACCCGACAGCAAGTCGGGGTAATTGAATATCCCTGACATTCTGCTAGCATTAGCTTCAATTATATTTATTCATGTACTTATTGTGATAATTACAGAACTGTATAGCTATTGTAGTTTTGGTAAGTTAAAGTTTTTAAAAGGCATGGAAGGCAGGAAACTAAAATATGACTGAGTCGTGTGTTGCTATGGGGTTAGAAGCTGCTTGTCAGATTTACACTAATCTCTGGCCAATATCCTGAATAGCCAGCTGTTACACAGCTATTATATACAAGTTAGTAACAGTTTCTTATATAGTGCAGGATATTCCGTTGCACTTTACGATTGGAAACAACAGTAATGGAATAAAACTGGGTAATAACAGACAGACAGGCGTGTAGCTAATTACCTGCGTTCTGTTTTTGGCTGATAAAAACAGCCTGATATCACAGTTTTTTGACTGATGGTCATTATCGCGGTATATAATTAGAGGCCACTTTTATTGCCTGTAAACGTACCTGCGATCATACGGTAACACGTGATCCGAGATAAATTCCCAATCTCATGTGTTATCGCAGCTCTGATAGCTGCTTATTTCAGAGTATGCTTCGGGTGCCTGAGGCACCCAGAGCTTAATCCCTGACAAGGGCTGGGATCAGGGGAGGCGCACATCACTTCGGGTCTAATAGGATAGCCCCTGGCAAACCTAATAGCAGTGATCAATTACCACTGCTAATAGGCAGAGGCGTCACCGGGTGTGGTGACACCCGGTGCGCACCCCTGATCTCCTGGGCGTGGCCTTGTACTTGGGGGCGTGGTTTCGTGGGGATCCCGGAATCGTCACTCTGGGGGCGTGCCCAGCATCTCCGGAGATGCTGGGCTTCCCCCAGAGCCAGTCTCCGTCCGCTGTCGGCTCCTCTTCTGTGACAGGCGCCGGGTGCTGTAGGAGACTTTCTCACTGCAGCACCTGGTTCATGTCAGTGCAGAGGAGCTGACATTTGGTGTCACCCTCCTCCAGGCGTCACACCCGGGTGCGGGTCGCACCCCCCGCACCCGCCTTGTGACGCCACTGCTAATAGGATACCCAGCATATTCTGATGATTCAATGTTTATTTGCAGATTTCTAGGTTGGTTTCTTTGTTTGTTTGTTTTTAAACGGTTTATTTATAAAACTGTACAATAGTTTTTCACGTTTTATTACCATAAACTCAGTGATTCAGGACGCACTAAACAAAGAAATAACACAAAAAAAAGAGATACGTGAATTCATCAACAGTAGTTTTAATGTGAAATATATCTTCAGCAAAAAATCTGAAAATACCAATGCGCAGATTTATATCAAGCCAAAGCACAGGTTAAGCTTATTTATACTTCAATACTGTCAGCTACTGTATAGTGAGGTGATGGTTCAAAACCCTTTCTACCAGCACCATCATGATGACAAAACATACATCTGCGCTTATCTGTCTTTATGGGGACAATTCAATTTATTTGGGCGTCCAAACGGGACTTTTCACATTGCAGGCAGTATTTTAGTGCTTTTGGGTGTGTGAGAAGTAATGGGCACCCGAATGAAGCAACAATTGAATTGCTTCAACGGGCACCCAAAAAACGATTGCATTGCTTCTTATTTGATATTGTCTAGATTTTGATGAATGCTAGTTCTGTTTTTCCCTTCTTCGTATGTTCAAATGATCCTGTTCATCCATATGTTTTATGCAGACTTGCAAGCTGAACGCACCTGTGGCCTACAGAATTGACAGGCAGATTTCATATCCCCTGGCTGTCAAATCATAGGTCATAGACCCGTGCACTCTCATGCACTCCCTATTTCTGGATTTTTTTTATTTTATTTTTAACAGCATCAGTTCATTTTTAACATTTACCAAATATGCATACTGTAACTATTCTCAATGTAGACAGTATTGGTTCTCTATAACAGAGGTTATTATAACACTATAATATGATCATATACTATGGGAGAACGAGGCATACAGAACTTAGAGAAAACAGATTTTTCTCCACTGTACACCAAATGTTCCTTTGGATTGGAACATATACTTCTCCAGGGATCCCTTCCTGAAATATTCTGGGTAAGGTTGTCACATCTTCTCGTGATCCTTGCCAGCTTGGGGTGTTTCAGTCAAATTCAAAATGTAAACAAAGAAAACATAGAATTTGACGGCAGATAAGAACCACTTGGTCTATCTAGTCTGCCCTAAACACACACAATCTGAGTTTTTCTTTGTTGTCAGGATCCAATTAACCTGCCAGTATATTTTTGGAATGTGGCAGGAAAACCTATTACATGTGAAGTAGTAAATACATAGAAGGGACTTTCAGTAAATAATAATATGTGTTAGCTCTTAAATATTTATTGAGCTAATGAATGCTTGTTAAACACTTTTCGGTATTACACGGTACTTGATAATAACTTTCTGTATTACAGGGTACTTGGTAATCAACTTTTGGTATTACAGGGTACTTGGTAATCACTTTCAGTATTACAGGGTACTTGGTAATCACTTTCAGTATTACAGGGTACTTGATAAACACTTTTCAGTATTACTGAGTACTTGGTAAACACTTTTCGGTATTACAGGGGACTTGGTAAACACTTTAGGTTTAAATGAGGTATATACTGTAGTAAACATTTATCAACAGAAGTCAGCAAATGGTGCACAACTGAGGACACATGGAAGTAGATGAGTCTTCAAGATCTACTGTAGATCGCTATGATAGATGCGGCTGGATGGTTTTCAATCTCAGATGAAATCATCACCCATCCTATTGGTTGAAGCATGTAACAAAACAGACTCTTCTAAGCCATTTAATATTCTACAGTACTAAAATATGTCGTTTTGAAATTACACAATCAGTGCTGTGCCTGGAATGACTTCGATCTCTGCATGGATGGAAGGTTTTCTGAAGACGTATAGATGTCCACCACAGATAACAGCATCTCCACTGGAATATTATCTCCACCTTCCACATGGAGTTGCTGTTACAAGTCATGAGCATCAACAAGGAGAGGCGAGTCGCATTATAGTACATTGTCTGTGACCTGTGAAGACAAGAACAACAAGTAGAATATGAGAGGCTGGAAATATTGTAGTGTGATTGGCACTTTCTTTTCACCAGAATATTGGACTCAATTTTTGTTGAGGTCAAATATTAAGCAGTATCGTACATATTTCATGTGTGTTTAAGATTGTCGCTCAGTTAATACTTTGGTATAATTATGTTTTACTGGAAACATGCCTATAGAAGGACTGGAAGTAACCACAAAATATAGTCAGCAGCAATGTATGTTCGTGAAAAACAGATTCACCTGTTTTTCACGGTGAAAACTCACAATTTTAAAGTCCAATAAGAATTTCCAAAAGGCAACTTTGCATCTATCAGTAAAGAAGTTAAGAGTTCTGTGTGCCCATTGATAGACACTTAAAAAAAATCTTAGTGCATATATACGTCCATTTTTACCGTACATTGTATCAAAATAACCAGTCATGTGTTACTTGTGTGAGCTTACTCAAGCTTAATTACTCAGAACAGGTAATATGTATTTAGGGATGATTACTCTTTTTTTCTCTCTCTCTCTAATATATATAGTTATGCGGTACTCATGGGGCTTCCAAACATCACCAGATTGGGTAGATCACAATTTCAAGAGGACATCCAGTGCAAGAATGCGGTCAACGTTTCATTTTAATAAATAAAATTGTCAGGACATAACAAACAAAATGTTACTTATTATAATGAAACGTTGACCTCATTCTTGGATTGGATGTCCTTTTGAAATTGTGATCTACCCGATCTGGTGATGTTTGGAAGCCCCATGAGTGCAGCAGAACCTGCCTACTACTATTATTATGTTCCTGTGGGCACCTAAGCATATTCAGATTAAATATTGTGAGTGCCAGCCAGTAACTATAATTATATATATATATATACACACACACACACACACACACACACACACACACACACACACACACACACACACACACACAGTATATAGAGGTGTGTATGTATATATATATATATATATATATATATGTATCTATCACCTTGACAGAGGGGCGCTACTGCTTGGAAATGTTGTTTGGAGTTATGTGATGGATTACAATTATCAACTTTTACCATCTCCGAGTGCCGCTGCTTGTCAGGTGTGTGATAGATAGATATATATATATATAATATATATATATATATACACAAACACACACACACACTAATTATTTGTGTAACATATGTTAATTAGTATCCATATTGAAAAAGTCAATTGGCAAAACGGAGTATGTAAATAGAAAGTATCCCGGTGAGAAAATAAATCTGCTGTTCCATAAACTATAAACACCATCCATTGAGGGTGTACAAAACATATATGCAGATATAAAAGGAAGGGCGGAACAGGCAAGAGATTGTAAAAAATATACACAGAAAATGAATGCTCTTCTTCACGTACTGTGGCCCAATCAGTATTAATGATCTTGACAAACTTTCCATACATTTAGTATTTATAGCCAATAGAACAAAATATTAACTTAAATTTGTTACTTCCCCCGAAATACAGTGGGTTATAATTACTTAACCAAAGCTAAAAGGTTTTTTGTCCCAGGGTAATCTGACAGAGGCTTTCAGCTCTCCGGAGTGATAAGCAATTCCACACTTTAGTAATAAATAGCCGGGAACAGCCGCCAGAATGGCTTCTGTCCGCTATCCTGGATGTGTCTACCTCGTTATTTCTGCTCACAGCCTATTGAGATATAAGCAAAAGTCAATGACTGTAATTGCTCTTATGTGTAACTGGATCTGCCCCCAATTGTCTTGAAGGTTTCGAAGAGAAGGTTAGGATGGAAATATATATGATTGTGACTAATATCATTTTGAATAGGGTATTTTTCACAAAGGCAAGTACATGATACTAAATAAGTACTGTACAAAGATCAATAACATTGCTTGAATTAAAATGTGTCCTGCCTGTTAGATAGTAAGTTCAGCCTACCCCCTAGTCAGTTCTGCGTCTTGCAGAGGAAAGCTGCAGTTCTAGTCCGAAGTTCAAGTCCCTCCCTTGGTGTGTGTGACAGTGATAGTCTAAGGAGAGGGGAGGGGGGGAGGGGGCTTTTTCATGCCACAATGCAGACCTGTTACACCCTTTCCTGTTTCTAAATAGGAAGAGACAATGGGGTATATTCAATTAGCGGAGATAACGGACTTTTCGCGTGAAAAGTCCCATTTTCGCGCGAAAAAAATGACTTTTCCTGCGAAACGCAATTACAGCCTATTCAATTTTCGGGAAAATTTATCGGTGATAATGTTTTCACTAATTTCACTTCACCTACTCTGAAGCAGGTGAAAAGTTGGGAAAAGTCACTATTTTAAGGTAAAAATGTTTGGATATGGTACAGAACTCCTGGGACACCCCACTTAATGACTAATTAGGCACGTTGAAGTTTTTAATTATTTTTAATTGGCCAATAATGACATGTCATTTTTGGGGTGAAAAAGTACAAAGTGATGGAAATTGGGGTTCAAGGTATGGGACAGGTATATTGAGGTGCTTTTTGAGTGGGACAGGTGTTTTTAGGCTTGCAGATGGGAGTAATCGGTCTGTTTCCACTTTTTTTTAAAAGTACCCTAAAATGACCCAAATATATACTTATACCCATTTTCATGTACCCCAAATTTAAAAACTTGCTTTCTATCATTTTTTTGCATTTTTAAAAAAATGCATATAACAGCCATTTCACACAATTTAAGCCCCCCCAAACTCTCTAATGTGATCTCTAACACACTTCTCTTCTGTTTTCATATGTTAGTTTAGCATTTTTTGGGGTACAGGCTAATTTCCCCATTTTCACCTGCACTTTTCACTGCAAGAATTTTCATGTGAAACCCGTTTGGAATTAAATAGGTCGAAAAACGGAGCATTTTCGCGGCAATTTTCGCCCGAAAAATTGCAGCGAATTTGCGCATAATTGAATACCCTAGAATGTCTAGGTCACCCGCCAAAGTGACAGTTATTACTTTGCCTGGTTCTGTGGCAAAGATGGGGACAGGCCAGACCTCCTGCAGTAGTTAATGATGTACACAGGGTACACACTAATAGATATATCTGCAGATCAATTGATCTGCAGATATATCTATGGACGGAACGGGCAGTGTGCTGTGCATACACACTGCCCGATCCGTCGGGGGCTGACGTCATGAACTGGGCGGGCGTGTACACACGCCCGCCCAGTTCAGCTGTCAATTACCGCCGGCCGCCGCAGCATGTGTACGACCCGTACACACACAGCGACGCGCCAATATATTGGTAGATATATTGGCCGTCGGCTGTGCTGCGCGGCCGACGCGATACGTCTGTGAACGACGGAGTTTACAGCCGTATCGGCCGTACACACTGGCCGACGGTCCCGCGATATATCGGCCGTTCAAGAGAACGCCCGATATATCGACCAGTGTGTACGGGCCTATAGAATGAGCAGAGAGTATTACTTGGTCATCCTGCAATGGTGAAGGACATTACATATTATCCTCCAAACATGGTATTGTATAATGAGATCCATTTAGGCCCATGTTCATCTATGTATATACCCATACATAGTCCTGCACATTAGCCCAGAGTCTAGACTAGGGGTGGGCAACAAGCGGCCCGCAGGCCGGATGCGGCCCGCGAACCGATCCTGCCTGGCCCCGCTGTCCCACACAGTGTGCAATGACAAGCGGCCCGACTGGCTGAGCCACTCGTCATTGCGCTACGTACCTCCCAGACGCGGCGCCGCAGAGGAAATCCCGGTCACGTCACTGCTGACCGGGATTTCCACTGTGACGTCAGGTGCTGGGCAGCACGGGGAGCGGGGCCACAGCAGGAGCGGGCAGCAGCAGCGACTCTGTGCGGCACCGCGGGCAGCAGGCAGCGGATCAGGCAGCAGGCAGCGGGGATCTGGCATCAGGCAGCGGGGATCAGGTAAATGGATCTGTGCTTAACTTTAAAAGCTGCTATATAGGTTCAGGGAAGGGGGGTTAGGAGGGGGGGGGACTGCTATATGGGTTTAGGGGAGAGGGGGAAGAGGGGTAGGGACTGCTATATGGGTTTAGGGGAGGGGGGAAAGAGGGGTAGGGACTGCTATATGGGTCCAGCAGGGAAGGGGGGTAGAGACTGCTATATGGGTCTAGGGGAGGGGGTGGGGGGGTGTTTTCAGCACTGTTTTAAAAAAAAAATTATTACTGGATTACTGTGTTTTTTTAGACATCTTGGATTTTGCCTGTAAAAAAACTATGTATGTAATGTATATTGTGGTGTATGTTTGTGTAGTTTTATATCTATATATATATATATATATATATATATATATATATCCACACTATGTTTTTATAGTTATATACGTAACTATGGGCCTAATTCAGACCTGATCGCTAGCAGGCGATTTTTGCACTGCTGCGATCAGGTAGTCGCTGCCTACAGGGGAGGGGGAAATCGCTGTGCAGGGGTGAGATCGCATCTGCAGAGAGCTGCACAAACAGAAGTTTGTGCAGTCTCTGCGCAGCCCAGGACTTACTCTTCTAGTGTGATGATCGGGGCCAGAGCTGAGTGCTGACGTCAGAAACTCTCCCTCCAAACGCCTGGTCCCTCCTGCGTTTTTCCGGACACTCCTCTAAAACGCTCAATTGCCACTCACAAACGTCCTCTTCCTCTCAATCACCTTGCGATCGCCCGTGCGATCACTTTGTTCGCACCATCCCATTGCTGCCCGACGCTGCGGACCGGCGCACCTACACATTGCGGTGCATGCGCAGTTCAGACCCGATTTACAAGATATTTTGTGTGTGGCCCTCGACTATTCACTGGAAGTGTTAAGCAGCCCCCCAGCTGAAATAATTGCCCACCCCTGGTCTAGACCTTGGTGTCAAATACAAAGTCTTGCACATTTACAAGGAGTGGAATAATGCCACCACCCACTGTTTTGTTTGCAGTTAAATACATGTATATTGTGTCAGCTCTTAGTTGATCTATTAAAGTGTGATGCACACTGGTGGCTATGGCCTATTCCTGTATGTGAGGACTTTCACTGGGGATTACCATTGATACACTTAAATACCATTGTACTATTTTATTTCTTTAAGGAAACTTAAAAACTATACATTTAATATGGTAATTCTTTTCAGTTTGTATTTGCCATTAAGTCTAAATTCATTTGAATACTTACTGCCCCAGCTGGGACATAAGGGCAGATGTACTAAGCTGTGGCGACAGATAAAGTACCAACCAATCAGCTCCTGTCATTTTTCAAACACAGCCTGTAACATGACAGCTAGGAGCTGATTGGCTGGTACTTTTACTCTCTGTACTTTATCACTCTCCAAGGCTTATTACATCTGCCCGTATTAGACTTTAGCACATAAACTGTTAAGGTACTGACAGTCAACATGGTGCCCATCACACGTAGTTCTAGACATACTGACCACACCCTAGGGCAGAACAAAAGGTTGAAGTCCACTGATGTCTCCTTACAGCATATAGGTAATATACAGTTTCTCCATACTAGGTCATTTCCGAGAAGACTTCATTACTTAGCTATGATTGATAGTTTGTGCGTAAAAATAGCACAGACTATTTGCATGAAGTGCACATGGAAAATATTTGCGCTTCAAAATGTATTTCCCCACCAAACGATCACATTTGCAGTACTCATATCACATCTCCACCGTGCCAGGGAATTTTATCTATTTTAAAAAAGAAAAACAAGAATAATACACTTAGTCATTGAGGACTGTGCAAGGCGAGGCCCTGTGATACTGGATCATTCAGGAGCTGTAATACAGAATTTACCAGAAAACAAATGTCTGCGTGGGTGTGTATTCTAAACGAAATATATATGTTTTTGGAACACGCATAATCCTTTCTAGCAAATGTAGGGGAAATAACCACTATTTATCTTTCTATATGTGTGTAATGGGTTATCCCATATTTACAGAGATCTTACCTTTACCATTTATATATAGTTATATCCACTGATGAAAGCTGTATAATACCCCTTTCAGACATCAGACCAGGGAAATTGCCGGGTCTAGCATGCATGCAAATTGCCGCCCGGGAGAAAGGTCGTTTGTATTCAGACATACCAAAGTCTCGGGATGATGTGTGCTCACTTGCATCAACCCGGGATTTTGACGCATGGCTGAAAAGGGTATATGTGCCAGATGTTCTAAGCCTTGAAAAGTGATCATTTTCACGGTGATAAACTAACAGCCAATCAGGTCCTAACTATCATTTTTCAAACCCAGCTTGTGACAGGGCAGTTAGGAGCTGATTGGCTGATACTTCATCACCGTGAAATGTATCACTTTTCAGGGCTTAATACATCTCCCCTCAGAGAGCAGGCAAGAAAGAAAGATGGCATTTGAAACTCAAATATCCAAGATTTCAAATATTTCTATCCGATACCTTTGCCATGTGTGTGTCATGAGCTTGTTCTTTTTTTACGTGATGATTTTTTCAGTGTAAGTGAAATATTTGATTTGGATTTAGTGGAGGAGATAAAGCACAATGCATGAAGGTGTTACCAGTTTACAGTTGCACGGAGAGAAACGAGCTGACAGGCAGAGCCATTACATTGCACTTGTGCACACACACCTAAGTGTGCATGCGCGTGGTAACACTGCACTACAGTTTAAAACCATTAATTTTATTTTTATACATTTATCCAATTTGATACCAGGCAATTAAAACACCTGTGCACATTATGAACAAACAAACGTTAAGTAATCTCAAATGTTGTGAAACATTATTTCAAATGCCTTGTAACAAATGGGAATAACAGTATGTCCTGAACATGGGCCCTCATTCCGAGTTGTTCGCTCGTTGCCGAGTTTCGCTATATTGCGATTAGTCGCTTGCTGCGCATGCGCAAGGTTCGCAGAGCGCATGCGCTTAGTTATTTTACTCAAAAGTTAGGTATTTTACTCACGGCATAACGAGGATTTTTCATCGTTCTGGTGATCGGAGTGTGATTGACAGGAAGTGGGTGTTTCTGGGCGGAAACTGGCCGTTTTATGGGAGTGTGCGGAAAAATGCTGGCGTTTCTGGGAAAAACGCGGGAGTGTCTGAAGAAACGGGGGAGTGTCTGCGCGAACGCTGGGTGTGTTTGTGACGTCAAACCAGGAACGAAACTGACTGAACTGATCGCAATGGCTGAGTAAGTCTGGAGCTACTCAGAAACTGCTAAGAATTTTCTATTCGCAAATCTGCTAATCTTTCGTTCGCAATTCTGCTAAGCTAAGATACACTCCCAGAGGGCGGCGGTTTAGCGTCTGCAATGCTGCTAAAAGCAGCTAGCGAGCGAACAACTCAGAATGAGGGCCATGGAGTCTGCATGTTTATGCAAATGCCAGTCCTACCATTATGAACGTATTATGAGTATTTATCGCCATTGAGTACAGCAGAAGAAATAGTGTATATATATATATATATATATTTTTTTTTTTACATTTATTTATTTATTTATTTACCGTAACTATTAAAACAGTTTTTTTTTTACAAATGAAAGCACATGTCTGATACCTGAAGCTAGTAGACCAAATAGAATGTGTTATGTATTCAGACTACACAGTGCTCGCCCCCTTACATATGCTCACTCCTTGACATACTGTATTTCGTAATTGAGATTGTTCAGACCTTTGCTCTGAGGCCAGGCTACCTTATCCACAGGGATTCTAAACCACAATCCCCAAGTACCACAGGCATGTTTTCATGTTTTCTGTCCGTGGTAGCAGGTTGGATAATTACTGACCCAGCAAAATAGTTTAACTTACCTGTGCATGATTATAGACATCCATAAAACATGACTTGGCGGTAGTACTTGAGGATTAGGGCAATGGTTCACAGACTCAGTCCTTACGGCACCCTAACAGTCCAGATTTAAAGGATATCCATGGTTGAGCACAGATGACTAAGTAAAATTTACTGAGGTATTAATTAAAACACCTGTGCTACAGCTGAATATCCTTAAAATCTGTACTGATATGGAACGTTGAAGACCCATTTTGAGAACAAGACTGGATTAGGGTTTAGAACCCTGTTCTATTACAATGTAGTAGTAAGGAGCCTGTGCTCTACCAGTGGACGGCCAGCCTCAGCCTCGTGTTCACACTACAAAGTTCAATAGTGAACTTTTCCCTGTGTGTGTGCAATGTGTGGTGTACATATATTTCCAGTCATACGTCCCTTTCCACATATTCTGCCCCAAAGCAGCCAGTATACAAAGTGTCAGACACCATTATATGTGCCCCCCTGTCACATGACTGCCTTCTGCTAACTTTCACTTCATTTTTTATTATTTTTGTTCATTTCTTTACAGTGCTATTTTTTTTATATACAGCCACTGCTCTGGTTACCTGTCCCATTTCCTCTCTCAGCATTTCCTTCTACAGCCCAAATGTGCTGTATCATACATTGCAATAACTAGAGCTACATAATTAATAATATGTATTTTTCGCTTAGCCAGTATGTTAGGACAAGTGCAGCAGAATGACTGACACCGCATGTGCTAATATGGAGTGTTCTCTTTCCCCAGTCACGTCCCTTTCCACCCTCCTACTGCTGCCGCAAGGAAGGTGCATGTTGTAGACTCACCAGTGTCCTTAACTCCAGAAGCAGCAGCCAGTCTGTCAGTGCATCTGCCAGGCCAGTAAGGAAAATGAGAGCCTCCGTTACAGCCTCCTATCTTTTTGACCACCTTAGGGAGGGGGTGTGCAGCCCAGCCCTGAGCCCGGGGTTAACCATTAACCCCAGCTGTAAATGTTTGATAAACCCTGGTGCAGAAGTCACAAACATGGTGACAAGACTGGTAGAAAGAGACTGGAGTAAAAGAGAAGGGTGTGGAGGTTAAAAGGTGTGTCTGTCAATGAGTCGAGAGTTATGGACTCATTATACTGCTTTGGTGTCCTGAGACCTGCACCTATTCTGTATAAGAAAAGTTTACTTGTCACAAAGCAGATATTGAATGTACAATGTAAAACTGAAGTGGAGCTGTGTGTACAGATCTATGAAGACCCACATAATATAAACAGTTCCAAACTCTGGGGCCTATGTATTAAGCCTTGGACGGAGATAAAGTGGACAGAGATAAATTTCCAGCCTATCAGCTCCTAGCTGCCATGTTACAGGCTGTGTTTGAAAAATGACAGTTAGGAGCTGGTTAGTTGGTACTATATCTCCGTCCAAGGATTAGTACACAGACCCCAATATCTTTATTATGCTAGGGGGCTTATTCATTATTGGGGCTTCAGGACCCCAACAATGTATGCCCACCACTGCTGCAGGTGCAATGGATAATTAATGTGGTAGGTTGGGGGGTGAGCTATTTGTATAATATAAAGTGGAACAATACTGGGATTAGGTATTAAATGGGGAAACACATAAAGGTGGGCCCATTATATGTAGAAGAGTAAAAAGGGTCCCATGATATGGAAAGAATAAATATATGGCACAATATCACGGCTAATTAGGATGCTCTCCTTATTCTATGGAGTTTCTAAGGTGTTATCTGTATTGCATGGTAGTTTTTAAGATATTTTCTTTATTATACAGGACTTACTAGAATGCTCTTTCTGTATTATATATTGGACACTATGATACTCTTTATTGCATATTAGTGATTAGAATGCTCACTGTGTTGTATGGTGGTCACTAGAATGTTCCCTGTATTGTACAGGGTTCACTAGAATTATCTATGTATTGTTCTGGATCAATAAATGCCCTTTGTATTGTAAAGAAGTCACTAGATTGCTCTCTGTATTGTACATGGACAACTCGAATACTCTTTGTATTGTACAGGGGTCACTAGAATTATCTTTTTATTGTAGTTAAGTCAGTAGAATGCTGAAAGAGAACTAGCTGATAAATCCAGAGCAAAGCATCCAGCCAGTAGGTGAGGGCATGCCACTGATGTATCTCAGGATATAGACAGAGGAAGAGCGAGGCAGGCTAAGGGAAGAAGATCTGTAGCGCTTTCCTTCTAGATCAGTGATAGGCAACTTGATACATTTCAGAGATCACACTGGATGGCCCTCTAATATTGAAAGTAGTCGCCCATTACACTTAACCTCAGTAGCAAGTTAAATGAATACATTTAATCAATGAAAGAGAGACCTGTTTGTAATAACATATAAGTAGCCCTTTTAAACAAGCACTATAAACTATAACAAAAGACAACAAAGTAGGATGGTGCCGGAGGCTGCTATTGAAGGCTTGGAGTTTTGAAGGGTTGCATGTGGACACAGGGTGCAGACCAGACGAGAAGTTAAAAAAAACCCAGTTGTATCCTAGTGGTCCGAAAATCCTATGGATCATAAGCTAAGTTAAGCATCTGGTGAAGGGATCTGTGAAGAGACAAATCAAGGCACTGGAGGTGGATGAGTCCCAATAGCAAAAGGTAGGCTGCAGTGAAGAGAACTAGGTAAGGAGCTAGAGTAGGCTGATGGACAGTTCAGCATAAATGGACAATCTTTCTGAGAACATACAACCATCCTCAGCCATTCCAGAAAAAAATAAGGGTGTGGTGAGGCTGTAACCAGAGTGAATGATTGTAAAGAAGATCTCTGAATTCTCATATTCAAAAGAACCAAAGTGGAAGGAAGAGTTGAGAACTCAGCTTTATCTCTTTCGGTGTGCATCAAGGAAATAATTCCTGTTAGGTTGAACCAGATTAGAATTTGGATCAAATGAGTGGTGTAATAATATTTATTAATATTAGAAGACCTCAATTATCTAACAGAAAACAATACAGTAGCGCTTTGTGCCAATCATTTGTATATATGATGTTCACTAAAAAAATTAATAATATATATATGTATATAAAACTGGATGCATGTAAAATTCAAAGAAAAAATTATTAATAACTCACAATAAAACCAACAATATAAATTAACATCTGCATAACCAAAGCCCAGCACACACATACACCAAAGTGCCAGAGTCTACTGTGGAAAAAGGGCGGACAGAGGCTGCAAAAGGGTCCACCCCGGTCTTGATCCACCCCTGACATGCAGGCATGTAAAGATGAATAAAATCCTTTCCTTTACGCTATACATACACCAAAGTGCCAGAGTCTACTGTGGAAAAAGGGCGGACAGAGGCTGCAAAAGGGCCCACCCCGGTCTTGATCCACCCCTGACATGCAGGCATGTAAAGATGAATAAAATCCTTTCCTTTATGCTATACATATATTAATAACATTAATATTTAAGAAAAGCTAAACATATTATTCTAAATCCATACATTAGACATACAGATCGAACTGTCCATTAGATCTCTCCCCTTTTAACCATACAGGTCCTCATATACTGTATGTTTTTAGATAAGAGGAGATGTACTAAGCAGAGGCGTAAATAGGGTTTTTGGAGCCCAGGGCAAGATCAATAATGCCCCCCCCCCTCCCCCAAAAAACGAAGGAAAGTACAGTATGTGCGCATGCCACTGGCGCACTCTGAAAAAAATGGCCATGGCCACATGCCAGAAGGGGGTGTGGACACAGAAAATAGGATGTGCCAACATGACACGCCAACTGTTTCATGTCATACTGGAAACATTCTTTTTAATTCCACATGCACCTTACCATCACCATCATCATGTCACTGTATATAAAGATGTCAGGGTGTGTATGTATAGTAGGTGCAGTGGTCGAAGTGGAAGTTTTGAAGCTGTTAAATGTGTGACCTACTTCACAATGGTCTCATTATAGGATCTCACCCACACTCTTTTTATTCAGTCTGACTACTCATATAAACAGTCGTATCCCTGTGTATAGGCAGAGTCTGGCAATGACAGTGCTATGTCCGCACTGTCCTCATACGATAAGCATTCAGCCATTTCCATTCTATGCAGTGAGATATATGCACCAATATAATCTATAATAGTAACAGCTTTGTCAGTGCAGAAATTCTGTGTGCACACACACACAATCGAGGTATGATGATAACACAGTCTATGGTCCACAGTAAGGTCACATGCATCATGCCACGGTCACATGCATTATGCATAAATCCCCACTTACGCGATCTTGAAGAAAGGTCTATCAGTCCAAGCCATGAGTGTCTACGAGAGGTAGGGGCAGCCAAAAGCCAGAAGGTGAACTGCAAGGAGCTGCGTAGTGCTGGATGGAGTGGGCCAGCTCAGCAGCATCCTCATCAGTGCACCCGGCCCCTCAGCTGCGGGAATACTAGGGAAGACTCGGCAGCCGCAGGAATACTCAGCCCCCACCCCACCGCCGCGGGAACACTCATGATTGGCTGCAGGCAGATCGCGTCATGGGGACCCACCCATTTAAAAAATATGAGTCCCGGGTCGTCAGTAACTAGTAAAATATGCACTCTTTGGGGTAAATTTACTAAGATGGGAGTACTATTTAAGATGGGATGTTGCCCATAGCAACCAATCAGATTCTACTTCTCATTTATCTAGCACCTTCTAGAAGATAATACCTGGAATCTGATTGGTTGCTATGGGCAACATCCCATATTAAATAGAACTCCCAACTTAGTAAATTTACCCCTTTGTGTTTACTGGGTGTGCGCATGGGGCGAGCGGGCCATGCAGGTGCAGGTGGCGCCCCCCTCGGCTGGGCCTGCCACGGCGCCCAGGGCACGTGCCCTGCTCGCCCTGTGCTAGTTACGCCTCTGGTACTAAGCCTTGAAAAATGATAAAGTGGAGAATCATAAAGTACCAGCCAATCAGCTCTTAACTGCTATGTCACAGGCTGTGTTTGAAAAATGACAGTTATGAGCTGATTGGCTGGTAGTTTATCACTCTCCAGTTTATCACTTTTCAAGGCTTAGTACATCTCCCCCACAGTTACACTGGTGGTGTTCCTATTTGTCTTGTGTGCCCTCCTAACTGCCTCTCTAATTACATTAGTAGTTCATGCACTACCTGGCCCCAAGATTTCTGTTGCTAGCCCTGTCTGTGTCCCCTACCTCTTCTATGTCACATATCCACTCATAAGGGACACATAGGCACACATGTTATTGATCTGCACACACAAGGGACAAACAGACAGACATAAAACAGACTGATGTTGGGTACACACCTGACCAACATGTCGGCAGACCTGCCGTTGCGCTGACCGATCAAGGTAAGTGTACACCTCACCGATCAGAAAATCGACATGTCGATCAGGAAAAACAGCTGGTCCGCTATTTGACTTTGCCTGCCCAGCTGAGATGTCAGCCCTCCGCAGCAAGTGTATGGGCGGTCGGCGGACCGCCAGTACACACAGCCAGATGACCCATGTATCTGCAGATATATTAGCCATCGGCTGGGTTGCCAATGCAATATGGCCCTCATTCCGAGTTGTTCGCTCGCTACCTGCTTTTAGCAGCATTGCACACGCTAAGCCGCCGCCCTCTGGGAGTGTATCTTAGCATAGCAGAATTGCGAATGAAAGATTCGCAAAATTGCGAATAAAAATTTCTTAGCAGTTTCTGAGTAGCTCGACACGTACTCTGCCACTGCGATCAGTTCAGTCAGTTTTGTTCCTGGTTTGACGTCACAAACACACCCAGCGTTCGCCCAGGCACTCCCCCGTTTCTCCAGCCACTCCCGCGTTTTTCCCAGAAACGGCAGCGTTTTTTCACACACACCCATAAAACGGCCAGTTTCTGCCCAGAAACACCCACTTCCTGTCAATCACACTCCGATCACCAGAACAAAGAAAAATCCTCGTAATGCCGTGAGTAAAATACCTAACTTTTGAGTAAAATAACTAAGCGCGTGCGCTCTGCGTACATTGCGCATGCGCAGTAAGCGGCTAATTGCAATATAGCGAAATTCGGCAACGAGCGAACAACTCGGAATGAGGGCCTATGTCTGTTAATAATGCTGTTCATAGACATATCTGTGGTACAAACCCGACGATAGGCTCACGATATACAGTATCAGCCGATGTGTACTTAGCATGAGAATAACATGCGATTTGTTGGGATATGGCTCTGTCAGTAATGTGCCTGCCTGTGGCATATTAGAACAACAGGTTTGTTTATCCTGCCAGAACATCATTCCATACTTACCTACTTTTAATTTCTCCTCTCCGGGCTTCTGTACACTGTAGGGAACTTCGGGGGGCAGGCTGGGTTGTTTCACCATTGCGCAATTTGCATCTTTTTAGTCCCTCCCCAACCCACAGACCCACGAATACCGGAGAGTATCTCTCCATCCTGTCCGCTTCACTACGGTGCAGGCAGGATGTGGGAGATATGCCTGCTCTTCCGGGGGTGCGGGGGTACCCCAAAAATCGTGAGCCTCACGCAACTTCCAGGAGAAGTTCAGGTGAATTAATTATCTTTCATTTTACAGTGTGTCTGTGACTGAGGTATTCAGGGGGCATCCATTTTTCTGGAGACCAAACCTCACTGAGGCCTATGTAAGTAGCTCACTCACTTTGGATTCTACTTTGGAGACAAATTATGTTTGTGACTATTAGGTCACATGAGGTGAGTTGAGAGAAGTTCCAGAATAACATACCGTTGTATACTGTCCCCAGGGGCGGGCTGGCCCAGGGGGCAGGGTGCCATGTGCCCCCCAGGCCATGCTACTGCCCAGGGTCACAGGCCGGCTGCCACCTACCACTACACCAGTGGTGGCCAACCCGCGGCTCTCAAGCCGCATGAGACTCTTTCTATCTCCGCATGCCGCTCGTAAGCTTCCGCTGCGCCTCCTGCTGCCCTAGTCTGATGTGCCCGGCGCCGGCCCATAAGCCAATCAGAGCTCGCGGACCGGCAGCCAATCAGGAGTATTAGCGGCCGATCCGTGAACTCTGATTGGCTCACGGACCGGCACCTAATTAGAGAGAATCAACGCCGCCAGAGAGAGAAGACTGAGGGGCAGGAGAGGTGCACGCTGCACTCTCCTCCCCTCACAAGCAGCAGACTGAGCAGAGCAGCAGCGCGGCGGAGAGCAGCATTGGGGGGGGGGGGGGGGGGGCGCAGTGTGGGAACATGTGTATCTTACACTGGGGGCATATCTGGCACTGGGGGGATGTGTATCTGGCACTGGGGGCACATCTGGCGCTGGGGGCATATCTGGCACTGGGGGGACGTGTATCTGGCACTGGGGGTCATGTGTTTCTGGCACTGGGGGCATATCTGGCATTGGGGGGGACGTGTATCTGGCACTGGGGGCATATCTGGTACTGGGGAGATGTGTAGCTGGCAGTGGGGGCATATCTGGCACTGGGGAGATGTGTAGCTGACAGGGGGGGCATATTTGGCACTGGGGGCATATCTAGCACTGGGGGGGCATGTGTATCTGGCACTGGGGGGACATGTATCTGGCAGTGGGGGCATATTTGGCACTGAGGGCATATCTGGCACTGGGGGGACATGTGTATCTGGCACTGTGGGTATATCTGGCACTGGGGGGACATGTGTATCTGGCTCTGCGGGCATATCTGGCACTGGGGGGGATATGTGTATCTTACACTGGGGGCATATCTGGCACTGGGGAGATGTGTATCTGGCAGTGTGGGCATATCTGGCACTGGGGAGATGTGTATCTGGCAGTGGGGGCATATCTGGCACTATGGGGACATATATGTATCTGGCACTGTGGGGGCATATATGTATCTGACACTGTGGAGGAATATATGTATCTGGTACTGTGGAGGAATATATGTATCTGGCACTGTGGGGACATATATGTATCTGGCACTGTGGGGACATATATGTATCTGGCACTGTGGGGGCATATATGTATTTGGCACTGTGGAGGCACCCATTTTTTGTGTTTTTATATGTATGTGGCACTGTACAGGGGCTTTATTTGTATGTGACACTGTACAACATGACTAAAAATGGGGTTATGACACAAGGTCATACTCCTACAAACGTCAAACGAAAGGTGTGCGCATAAAAATGGGGTATGGCTTTGTGACAACTATGCCATGCCTCCATTTTTGCACGCGCGCCTTTCGCACATGATATGGCTCTTACCCTTGACTACAGATCTTTTCTGGCTCTTTGCCATTGACTGGTTTGCCACCCCTGCACTACACAGCTCTGCTGAAGTCGCGGCCGCACTGACAAATTTATAATAAAGTATCTTTGGTACAATTTACATCAGGCCTAATTTTTTTTATTCATAAATATTTTTTAAACAAAAATCCTCCATTTAAGATGGCGCCATTACTTATAGGCCAGTGCTCTGGACTTGCCCCCCAGGCTAAGAGTTGCCAGCCAGCCCCTGACTGTCCCACTTCCAGCACTGAAAATAAGGGCATATACCCTCATGTGTTTGATACGTGTTTTGCGTAGGTAGTGAGGCTGAAAAAAAATGACAGAATGGGTTGAATTAAGGTTTGTTTCTAGAAGCAGAAAAGATGACTGTGTGTGCACTCCACCTGACATACGGAAACGTCAATGCACGTAAAGAACGAGGCGGAATGGAAGATATAATGTGTAAATCCTTTTAATGAGTGGAGTAGTGGCCCATAAAAACCAATGAGCTTCTAACCGTCATTGTATAGACTGTGCTAAGTAAATGTTATCTAGAAGCTAATGACTTACTGTGGGCATCTAACCACTTTTTCTCTTTCGAAGGTTTGATAATCTGCCCCTAAATGTCTTTTCTATGAATATATCAATAAACCCCACATTCCTATGTTTCGTTATGGGGCCCAGCAATGCACTTTTACACCCCGAGGTTGATGATTTATTTGGTCTCCACCTCAAAGAATTGTTCATTTCTGGGAAGCAAATCAGCTACAGCTCATATTCAGACAGCTATGATCACACTGATTCATAAGAAGGGGAGGGAGCCACTGAACTTTAATAGTTACAGTTCAATCTTACTAATCAATGTAGATATGAAATTGTTTGCCAACAGACTGTCTCCATTAATACCACAGTTGATGCACCCTGACCGGGTTGGACTTATTACCTCTTGTAATCTCTCTTATTCGCTCTATCCTTAGAACCCTTCACAAATTATATTTATACCTGGCTCCAGATATGAAAAGGATTAAGGTGGAAGTTAATGAACACCAAGATCAGTATTTTTGCAGATAGCATCATTCTCTTTATCTCCCACCCACCGTCCCAAACCTTGTTAAGATTCTTGGTAATCTTGCAACTATCTCAGGCTACAAAACTCACATAATCATATGACAGGCACTGAACATTTTTTTGTCTCCTGTAGAACAGAAATTAATTCCGCTTACCTTTGACTTTCAATGAAAATCATCAGCAATGTTTTCAAAGTTTAATGGTTCCCACATGTTTTTTAATACTTGTAAAAAAAAATTTAAAGCCCCCAAATCATGGCTTTCACTGTCATTGCATAAGCACTTGCCACCTCACGCACAAGACTAGTCTGATAAAGTAGTAAATGTTCTCTTATGGAGCTGTATCGTCTGGGCAGTGAGTATCACTCCGCAGCCTCAATGACATTTTCTTGATAAATTAAAAGCAGCATTTTTTTATTATTATTTTGTATTACTGCATTGTCATAAATAGGCCCAATATATTTCCTACATTGGTTGAGTCTCCCATATCCTGTATTTTAAATGCCTAAATATTCCAAAAACCAAAGTTTTCCTTTACCCAAGATGGAGGCCAGGTCAGGAAATGCATGTCAGTGGAGGCACAGAAAGAGCTTTGTGCAGCCTGTGGCAGAGCCACCCACAAACCCTCAGGAGCCGCTACAGCCACCACTGCTGAAATCCAAGTTGGCACCTGCAAGACAACGGGGAGAAGGAAATCCGGAGCAACAGAGAGGGAAGAGCAGAGCAGATCACCGGTGACAGGAAAGTGCTGGTATTTCAGTTAGCCCCTACACCATCCCTGGCAATATTATTCCAAAATACGGAAAAATCCCATACCTGAAATGCTTCTGGTCTCGAGCATTTCAGATATGGGAGACTTAACCTGTATTGCAGTTCTCCTCAAGAATGGCGATAGGGGGGGTCAAAGGGGACACCTGTACTGGGCCCCAAGGATCAGAGGGGCCACGAGGATATGCCACTTAGTGACTAGCAGGGATGTGAGCCGTGTTGTCCAAATAGGGCAGCGAGCTGTAGGCAGTGTTGGCGGAGCCTTAGAGTGACAGGAGCCCCTCACACACAGTGACTGTGTGGCGCGAGTGCGCTACCGCTCTTCTGGGTCCAGCTCTGTTGAAGGCAGTTACGGGACATGGCAGCAGCTCCATTGGCCAGGATTCCCGTGTCCTGCCCCGGCCTCTTCTGGTGAGGTGTGAGGTCCGCATGGTATCTGCTGTGCGGTGTTCGGGCCTGTAAACTGGGGAGTGCAGCGCAGGTGAGTCTCTCACCAGGGTAAGAGTGGCTTGGTGGGGGTATACAGGACATTGGGATGGGGTGGGGGAGCTGGGAATGCGGTAAGGAATCATTGGGGTGAGACAGACTGTGGGATGTGTGGGAGCAAGGAGAGAGGGAGACAGACTGTGGTGTGTGTGTGTGTGTGTGTGTGTGTGTGTGTGTGTGTGTGTGTGTGTGTGTGTGTGTGGGATGTATTAACATATATCGCCGCCCCTCGCAGCGATGTTGATTGCATATATACTAACATATACGATCAACATCGCAATGCGGTGACGGAGGCCCCCCGCGATACCTGTGAGGTGGTCTGCGGGGGGGTGTCTCTGTCACCTCCCTGGGCTCTCCTTCTCCTCAGCTGCCGGGAACAAGGCAGCAGGCTGTCCCCTGCGCCTCCTCCTCCCCCCTGCAGCTGGAAGGACCTCCGGCTGCGTTGCTAGGGGGAGGAGGAGTTTACCTTCCGGGTCCACGCTGCCTGGAAGAAGGTATGCCAGGGTGGAGTGGGGTCGGCATCTGTGGCGGGGGGCGGCAGAGGTGGCGGGTTGCGGCGGCCAGCGATAAGAAGCCCGTAGGCTTCTATAGGGTATCGCCATCCAAAGATGGCGATACCTTGGGCCGCGAAAACCCGGCGGCCGGTGTGTGTAAGTAGAGATATACATATGTGTATAGATAGATAAATAAATAAATATATAAACAGTTTCTTCTGTTGCGCTTATTTATATAAATATATACATATACATATATACTGTATATATATATGTGTATATATATATATATATACTGTGTGTATATATATATATATATATATATATATATATATATATATATGTATATATAAAATCTCAGGGGGCACCAGAGATATCACTGTACCGGGCCCCAAGATTTCTGATTCTTGCTTCGGTTCTCCTCATACCTGGATGCATTGCTATTGTAAAGGTATCTCCTAACAAAGTAAGATATGTAGGATATGCGCTATAATGGATGCCAGGCAGTAACTAGATGTGTGCGGAGGGGCTACCGCACATAGTGCTGCGGGGTAGGGGGCGCTGTTGGAGGCACTTGTCAATTATCTGTTTTAATTACTTTCACTTGCAGCTTCCCCCCTTTTTGAAGCCCATCATCTCCTGATCGCCCCTTTCTCCTACTCTGACCCCTTCTGTTGCTAATGCATATATAGCATTCATGAACTCAACTTGAGATTTCTTTGTTATTCAGTCACACTGTCCTTTATTTCAAGATGCTAACATACCCGGGATTCTAACCCATTGCCTGTGGCATTGCAGTCAGACAATCTATTCATTGAGCGATCTGCTCTTGCATAAAAAGTTAGATAATTCTAAGCTAGAGAATTCTAACTCTTTGAAGCTTACCTTGTACTTTGTGAAGGGGTGATTAGCGTTGTGGCTGAGCAGATCTATGTAGTGTGTGGCTGCAAGAGATGAAATATGTGGCTGCACACTACCTAGATCTGCCCAATTGCAATGTTGATTATTTTTCAAAGTACCAGGTTATAGGTTTGAATCCTGGGTATGGCAGTATATTGAAATGTGTTATTTAATAAAGGATATTGTAAATGAATGACAGTGAGCTCTCAAGTTAAGTGCATGAAGAGGATTTGTTTCCAAATCCATTTTCTTGCAGTGGTCTATAAATATGTGTGTATTATTTACACATAATATATTATAATATATTATATATGATAATATATATAAAATGTGAGCTTTTTCTGGGATCAATCTTGTCATGCCCTTTCCCCACGAGGCATGCGCCTTATGTCTTTATTAAAAAAAATGGGGCGGAGAAAGGGGGGGGGGGGGAATTCTCTCTCTGGCACCAAAAAGTCTAGTTACAGCTCTGATGGATGCTGTGTGGACCCAGGACCGTCTTTTCGTATGGGCTTAATGGACAGTTGCCCAAGGGCGCCAGGAGTATAAGGGCCCTAGGCTGATAGCCCAATTTTTCAAGGGTACCAGATTTATGATATAAATTCTATGGACAACATACAACATGAACTGCTTGGAGAACATTCGGTGTCAAATGATAGCAGAACATTTGACTAACTAATTGGAGAACATTCAAAATGAACAGATTTGAGAACATTCATTATCAACTGATTAGAGAATATTCAACATGAACAGATTAGAGAGGATTCCACATGGACTACTACTTGGAGAAAAAAAATGAACTGTTCGGTGAACATTTGATATTAACTGCTTGAAAAATTCTATAGTTTTGAAAGTATTATTGCTATCCTTGATTTATATGACTCCACAAGGGTTTCATAGCACCAGAATGTAATATATGCAGCCTCAAAGTCAGTTTGAGGTCCTTAATAATTTTATGCAAATGCTCATTTCAAAACAGAACTCAGTTTTCCGTGATGTACCTTTACAAAGAAACCACACTTACTACAATATAAGATCTATGTATGCAAAATCATCAAGTTTGCCAAAGTCTTTCTTATTTTCCTTATATTGGTATTAACTAATTGTTGAAATTAAAAGGTAATATCAAAATAAATCTGTCTACAGCCATATATATACAGTGGCAGATCCAGGGGGGCACTCGTCATTTCTGTCATTATTTTTTTTTAATGCAGAGCAGCAGCACTACTACTACTGTGTGGCATAATATGCAAGGGGTGTTACAACTGTGTGGGAATTAAGTGTAAGGGACTGCTACTACTACTACTACTACTACTACTACTACTGCTATGTGGCATAATATGCAAGGGGTGTTACAAGCAACTGTGTGGGAATTAAGTGTAAGGGACTGCTACTACTACTACTACTACTACTACTACTACTACTGTGTGCCTTAATATGCAAGGGGCATTACTACTGTGTGGGTATTAAGTGTAAGGGACACTACTACTACTGTGTGGCTTAATATGCAAGGGGCATTACTACTGTGTGGGTATTAAGTGTAAGGGACACTACTACTACTGTGTGGCTTAATGTGCAAGGGGCTTTACTACTGTGTGGGCATTATGTGTAAGGTGCATACTACTACTGTGTGGCTTAATATGCAAGGGGCTTTACTACTGTGTGGGTATTAAGTGTAAGGTGCATTACTACTACTGTGTGGCTTAATATGCAAGGGGCTTTACTACTGTGTGGGCATTATGTGTAAGGTGCATTACTACTACTGTGTGGCTTAATGTGCAAGGGGCTTTACTACTGTGTGGGTATTAAGTGTAAGGGACACTACTACTACTGTGTGGCTTAATGTGCAAGGGGCTTTACTACTGTGTGGGCATTATGTGTAAGGTGCATTACTACTACTGTGTGGCTTAATGCACAAGGGGCGTTAATACTACTTTGTGGGGTAAGGTGTAAAGGGCACTACAACTGTGTGGGCATAATATGTAAGGGGCAGTACTACTGTGTAGCATACCATTCAAGGTGCACTACTACTGTGTGGCATAACGTGCAAGGGGCACTACTACTAGGGGTGTGGCTCACAAGGATGGCATATCTGGTGAGGTCACATCCCTTGTAGAGAGGCTGCACCCTTCTCCGGGAGCGCAAATGTACCTATCACTAGTAACCAACCCCTTCCCTTATCATGGTGAACCCCGTCATTTTCGTTTGGATCCGCCCCATGTCATATATGATTTTACTCTTCTTTGTCCAATCTCAAAGGGCTTAGACAAGTATTGTACTTGATTGATTGAGTGTGACTCATACAAGTAAGGTAGCACAGTAAATAAGAGTCATTGGTCATTGCATTATACTAAGCCCATAACTGTCTGAGAGCAATTACATAGAAAATGTGGCTGCACCAATCAAATGTGAAATCTGTTTGAAACCTGATAGATTATTTAATCATTCCAATGGTACTAATGCATTTTATGACTATAAAAACACTTTATCCTCGCCTTCATCACACTGGGAGCCTGACGAGATGTGTTGAGACATGCCGTGTTCTCTGGGGGCATACC
The DNA here is from genome assembly GCF_028390025.1 of Pseudophryne corroboree. Taxonomy (NCBI): domain Eukaryota; kingdom Metazoa; phylum Chordata; class Amphibia; order Anura; family Myobatrachidae; genus Pseudophryne; species Pseudophryne corroboree. The sequence continues at coordinate 135,943,761 of NC_086454.1, read as the reverse complement.
TACTTCTCTAGCCCTTTTGAAGTGCCAACCTCTCTATCCTAATTACATCCCCACATTATCACTTATTTATTTACTAACAGTGTCTTATATAGTGCAGCAAATTCCATTGCACTTTACAAATGGAAACAACAGTGATTAAACAAAACTAGGTAATAACAGTCATAGAGGTAGGAAGGCCCTGCTCGCAAGCTTACAATCTATACTTGCACCTGTTTCAGGTATACGCAGCATCTGTTTCAGGTGTACGCAGTGTTATAATCTACCCCAGCCCAGCAGTCAGGACAAAAGCACGGACTGCAGAGCAGCAGGGATGTTGCACCTAAACTGGAATGGTTAGGAGGTATGAGCACACCATAAGAGCCAGGTTAGACCATAAATGCAGGGCCCAACCCCCAGACATGCACTCATTCTCTCCTGCATTGATTATTTCAATAGTCTTCTTACTGGTCTTACTAAGAAAAGACTCTCGCCACTACAATCAATTTTGAATGCAGCTGCAAGGCTAGTCTTCCTACCAAGACGTTCATCGCCTGTTGATTCGTTCAGTCAGTCCATCCATTGGTTGCCCATATTCTACCATAGTCAATATAGAATACTTCTATTCACATATAAAGCTATTAATCAAATTACACCAACATATATCTCTTTGCTTATCTCAAAAAATCTCCCAACGCCATCTCTCCGCTCTGCACAAGAACTGCTTCTCTCATCTGCACATATTACCCGCTCCCATTCCCAATTGCAGGGCTTTCTTCGGGCAGCACTTACCCAATGGAATGCCCCCCATGCACGATAAGACTCTCCTCTAACCCCCAAACATTCAAGCGTTCCCTGAAAACTCACCTCTTCAGGCAAGCCTATCAAATTCCTGAAACGCCCACATAATCTTCAGAAGCATTCATATCTAATTACGGGCCTAATTCGGATCTGATCACAGCAGCAAATTTGTAAGCTAATGGGCAAAACCATGTGCACTGCAGGGGGGGCAGATATAACAGGTGCAGAGAGTTAGATTTGGGTATGGTCTGTTCCAGGGACGTGCGGTGAGCTAAATGGCTCAGGAGGCACTGGCTAGCACCAGAGCCAGATTTACATGCAATATACAGTATGAGCCAAAGTGTACATCTGGGCATTATACATGGGTGCAGCAGTATAAACTCCTGGAAATTTGGTGAGTTTTGATCACAAATGTGCGGAAAAGTTAGCCAGGTGAGGCACTGCCTCACCTGCCATAGACTTTTTACTCCAGAGTTTTGGCTTTAAAAATTATTAGAATAATACAAAAAAGATATTTCAAACATATTCTTTGTATTTTTCATATACTTTATACAGTCAAAACTCTGCTACAAACGTTAGTATGACAGGAAAGGCTCTGCCTCACCCCACCGCACGTCACTGGTGTGTTCAAACTGAAATCTAAATTGCAGTGTAAAAATAAAGCAGCCAGTGTTTACCCTGCACAGAAATAAAATAACCCACCCAAATCTAACTCTCTCTGCACATGTTATATCTGCCTCCTCTGCAGTGCACATGGTTTTGCCCTTTAGCTAACAGATTTGATCTGAACAGATCTGAATTAGGCCTCACATCCCATCAGGACTGCCTTTGCAATCTGGTAGGCCCGCTACACTATAGATAGCACCTATCCTTGTGTATTCTTCCTATTTCCCTATAGATTGTAAGCTTGCGAGCGGGGCCTTCCTACCTCTATGTCTGTCTCTTATTACCCAGTTTGTCTTATCACTGTTGTTTCCAGTTGCAAAGCGCAACGGAATATGCTGCCCTATATAAGAAACTGTAAATAAATATATAATGTGGTATAACTGGACAGCATCATAATGTTACATAATATGAACAAGGGACACTGTAATGTGGCATAATATGAACTGGGGAAATTGTATGTAATAACATGAATTGGGGGTACTGTGTGGCATAATGTGCACTGACAGCTCTACTCTACAGTGTGAACTAGGGCACTTTTATAGGGCAATTTAACTGCTGCCGTGAGGTGTCTCTTTAGAAGCATTGGGATAAGGGTCACTTCAAAATGTTGCTATGGGGCCCACAAAGTTCTGAGTACGCCCCTGATGACAGCTATGGAACCGAGCATTGGGGGTAGTTTGGTCACAGATTTACAGAACTCTATTACACAGGCAAATAAACACATTTAGATCCATGCACAAAATTCAGCCGACTTGTGCTCATCTCTGCTTCAGCCTCAATGTTAGTAAAAGAGCCCTAGGGCCTGATTCTGCGTGGGAGCTAAGCAATAAAGAGCAGGTAATTGTGCACTGGACAAACCATGTTGCACTGCAAGGCAGTGACGTGCAGTGCGGTCAATTGCCAGGGAGGCTCAGCTGCACTCACACAGCATGCAGACAACACACGTCCTGCCCAGCTGCCCCCCTCTCTCACCTGAGTCCTGGGCAGATGTGTCCTGTGCAGAGCCCCCTTCCCCCCCCCCCCCCCTCCAGGATAATGCGGGGTTATGCTGTTGCCACTGCTGCTGGCCGGGAGGGCAAAGGAGGATGAAGGAGCGGGAAGAGCGCCATCCGCCGCATGCACTCCCAGCTCTCACATCCTCTGCTGCCTGGTGTGTGACTCTGCCATCTGCCGGGTCCCACTGCCACTTCCCCCCCGCATATGGGTGATTGGACCAGTGAATCCAGCACTTGATACACTGTCCAATCATTTGTGCCTCGCTGACAGGGGCGTGCTTTGATGTGGGCTGAAAGGCCGTCCCTGTCAACGAGGCACTTGTATAGGTGCCACATTCTTCACTTTTTTAATGGGCTTTTACAGCCCACTGTTTGGTCCCCGCCCCTCGCTTTATCCCCGTTCTCATTGTCAAGGGGAGGCACTGCTATCGGTGCCTCCCAAACTAATTTAATGTAACAAAATGAATATAATTAATATAAGAAGATACTTATGACATAGAATATGTGTCATAAGTATCTTCTTTGTATATTTTGATCATTAGTGACAGGGGAGGCACTGTCAGGGGCAGCATGTCCCTGCTGCAAGGTCTGCAAGTACTTTTTTTATTTGTTTGTTTTGCATGTAAGGTAGATACTGACTTCTATTGCATGTAACCCACATTTACAGGACAGTTTTTTTTTTATACTGCATATTAGATTGTAGCTAGGACACGCCCCTCTCTAATGCCGGGTACACACTAGACGATATTGTGAGCGATGTGCCTGATTCTGACAGATTGAAATGACACATCGTTCAAATCGTCCAGTGTGTACGCACTATGACGTTGACGATGCGCGCTCTCGATGCATGCAGGTCTGACGGGTGACATCGCCAGCAAGGGCCATGCTGTAAAATGCAGCATGGCCACTCCCCCCCTCCCCCGGCTGCGTCTCCGATGCTGCCGGCACCACTCCACCCCTATGTAATGTTACACATTGTGACGTTACATACAGATGGAATCGTTGCAGACCAGCAGGAATTATTTATGGAGAGGAAATGCACAGGAAAGGCTTGTTCTAAGAAGTCTCATCAGCCTGCTGTTGTTGCGCAGCTTGGTGAAGCTCTACGGGTATTGGTGGTAGGAGCCAAGAGTTGGCCCCCCTCTCTGTAAGGGCCTGGGACTCCAGTCCCCCCCTGATGGCTGCCTTGCTTGCCAATGCCGATGCCAGTCCCCACACCAGGTCACGTCGCCACTAGAGATGAGCGGGTTCGGTTCGTCGAGATCCGAACCCCCCCGAACTTCACCCATTTTACATGGTTCCGAGGCAGCCTCGGATCTTCCCGCCTTGCTCGGTTAACCCGAACGTGCCAAAATGTCATCATCACGTCGCCGCCATTTTCACTCATGCATTGGAGATTGAACGGAGAGGACGTGGCTGCGTTCTCTCCCTGAAAAGCTCCGTAATCTGTGCTCAGTGTGCTGCAAATATCTGTGCTGTTTGTTGCAAATATCTGTGCTCAGTGTGCTGAAAATATCTAAGTTCTCTGCCTGAAAACCCTCCATATCTGTGCTCAGTGTGCTGCAAATATCTGTGCTCAGTGTGCTTTATTGTGGGGACTGGGGACCATTAGTATATAATTATACTTATAGTAGTACAGTACAGTAGGCCATTGCTGTATCTTGCAGCTCTGTGTCACTGCAAGTATTCATTCCATATCTCTGCTGCATTTTTGTGAGCAGTATATATATATATATATATAGTATTACAGTGCAGCATTTTGGTGACCCAACAGTATATAGTTGTGTACAGTAGGCTATTGCTGTATCTTGCAGCTCTGTGTCACTGCAAGTATCCATTCCATATCTGTGCTGCATTTTTGTGAGCAGTATATATAGAATTACAGTGCAGCATTTTGGTGACCCAACAGTATATAGTTGTGTACAGTAGGCCATTGCTGTATCTTGCAGCTCTGTGTCACTGCAAGTATCCATTCCATATCTGTGCTGCATTTTTGTGAGCAGTATATATAGTATTACAGTGCAGCATTTTGGTGACCCAACAGTATATAGTTGTGTACAGTAGGCCATTGCTGTATCTTGCAGCTCTGTGTCACTGCAAGTATCCATTCCATATCTGTGCAGCATTTTTGTGAGCAGTATATATAGTATTACAGTGCAGCATTTTGGTGACCCAACAGTATATAGTTGTGTACATTAGGCCATTGCTGTATCTTGCAGCTCTGTGTCACTGCAAGTATCCATTCCATATCTGTGCTGCATTTTTGTGATCAGTATATATAGTATTACAGTGCAGCATTTTGGTGACCCAACAGTATATAGTTGTGTACAGTAGGCCATTGCTGTATCTTGCAGCTCTGTTTTACTGCAAGTATCCATTCCATATCTGTGCTGCATTTTTGTGATCAGTATATATAGTATTACAGTGCAGCATTTTGGTGACCCAACAGAATATATTGTGTACATTAGGCCATTGCTGTATCTTGCAGCTCTGTGTCACTGCAAGTATCCATTCCATATCTCTGCTGCATTTTTGTGAGCAGTATATATAGTATTACATTGCAGCATTTTGGTGACCCAACAGTATATAGTTGTGTACAGTGGGCCATTGCTGTATCTTGCAGCTCTGTGTCCCTGCAAGTATCCATTCCATATCTGTGCAGCATTTTTGTGAGCAGTATACTGTATATAGTATTACAGTGCAGCATTTTGGTGACCCAACAGTGTATAGTTGTGTACAGTAGGCCATTACTGTATCTTGCAGCTCTGTGTCACTGCAAGTATCCATTCCATATCTGTGCAGCATTTTTGTGAGCAGTATATATAGTATTACAGTGCAGCATTTTGGTGACCCAACAGTATATCGTTGTGTACAGTAGGCCATTGCTGTATCTTGCAGCTCTGTGTCACTGCAAGTATCCATTCCATATCTGTGCTGCATTTTTGTGAGCAGTATATAGTAGGACAGTGCAGCATTTTGGTGACCAGCAGTATACATATATAGTACAGTACAGTGGGCCATTGCTGTATCTTGCAGCTCTGTGTCACTTCTAGTATCCTGATCAGTGCTCAATATCTGCTGCATTGTTGTGACCAGTATGTATACTGTACTGTGCGACGTGTGTTATACACCTGGGGATTATACGTCCTGTAATCTGTACTGAGCGATGTGTGAGATACACCTGGGGATTATACACCCTATATTATTATTATTATTATCCTTTATTTATATGGCGCCACAAGGGTTCTGCAGCACCCAATTACAGAGTACATAAATAATCAAACAAACAGGAAAACAGCAACTTACAGTTGATGACAGTATAGGACAAGTACAGGGTAAATACCCATAGTTACATCAACAGATGACACTGGAATAAGTATCAGGTGGCAGAAGACTGCTGGATGTGGTACAGTTGAAGATTATTAAAGTAAGACAAAGGATAAGCACATGAGGGAAGAGGGCCCTGCTTGTGAGAGCTTACAATCTAAAGGGGAGGGATAGACAGACATGTACCCCATGTACATAGAGAACGTGGAACAGAGGGTTAGGATGAGATTTGGCTGGGTTTGGTGAAGAAGTGGACCCCCAGAAGGCACAAGTCAATACTTAACATTGCAACATTTTACTGGGCTATGCAGGAGAAAATTAAAAATAGGGGAAAATAAAAATAAAAAAAAAGAATCGATAACTTCTACCGCTTTCAAAAAGGTCAATGGAAGCTGAAATAATGGACAACTACCTCATGGAAGCCAGATACAGTATACCAAACAGTACTTAGCAGAGTTAGTAATGAGTGCTTATGAAATACAGTAACATTTTGTCATAATATTTCAGAAACTGCATGGCTGGTCTCTTGCACTCTTTTGCTCTAATACACCACCTGCTTTAGGATTTATATTCAAAAACATTGGGGGTAATTCCAAGTTGATCGCAGCAGGAATTTTTTAGCAGTTGGGCAAAACCATGTGCACTGCAGGGGAGGCAGATTTAACATGTGCAGAGAAAGTTAGATTTGGGTGTGGTGTGTTCAATCTGCAATCTAATTTGCAGTGTGAAAATAAAGCAGCCAGTATTTACCCTGCACAGAAACAAAATAACCCACCCAAATCTAACTTTCTCTGCACATGTTAAATCTGTCTCCCCTGCAGTGCACATGGTTTTGCCCAACTTCTAAAAACATTCCTGCTGCGATCAATTTGGAATTACCCCCATTATGTCTCCATAATCCCAAAAACGTCAGTCTTCTTAGAAAGTGGTTTGTTCCTTTGTAAGGGAAAGAGAACAAACGTTCTCAAACAACGGTTTCTTAATCTCTTTTTTCTCTGGGAAGGGATTGTGGATTCGCAGGAATATCTGAGCATTTCTGTAATCAGAAAGCAGCGACTTTCTACAAATGTTTACGAATAATTCCAGTGATTTTGTCATTTTCTTCCAGTGATTTGGACCAATAATACCATTGATTAGAATGAATAATTCCAGTAATTTTGTAATTTTCTTCCAGTGATTTGGACCAATAATACCATTGATTAGAACAAATAATTCCAGTGATTTTGTCATTTTCTTCCAGTGATTTGGACCAATAATACCATTGATTACTAGAACGAATAATTCCAGTGATTTTGTCATTTTCTTCCAGTGATTTGGACCAATAATACCATTGATTAGAACAAATAATTCCTGTGATATTGAGGTGTTTGTGTCGCTTAGCTTAGCTGTCCAGCGACCACAGTGCACCTCTTTTTCTCTTTTCTTTGCATCATGTGTTGTTTGGGGCCAATTTTTTGAAGTGCCATCCTGTCTGACACTGCAGTGCCACTCCTAGATGGGCCAGGTGTTTGTACCGCCCTCTTGGGTCGCTTTGCTTAGTCATCAAGCAACTTCGGTGCAAATTTTAGGACTAAAAATAATATTGTGAGGTGTGAGGTGTTCAGAATAGACTGGAAATGAGTGTAAATTGTGGTTATTGAGGTTAATAATACTATAGGATCAAAATTACCCCCAAATTCTATGATTTAAGCTGTTTTTGAGGGGGTTTTGAAAAAAAAACACCCGAATCCAAAACACACCCGAATCCGACAAAAAATTTTCAGGGAGGTTTTACCAAAACGCGTCCGAATCCAAAACATGGCCGCAGAACCGAATCCAAAACCAAAACACAAAACTCAAAAAATTTCCGGTGCACATCTCTAGTCACCACTAGAGATGAGCGCCGGAAATTTTTCGGGTTTTGTGTTTTGGTTTTGGGTTCGGTTACGCGGCCGTGTTTTGGGTTCGACCGCGTTTTGGCAAAACCTCACCGAATTTTTTTTGTCGGATTCGGGTGTGTTTTGGATTCGGGTGTTTTTTTCCAAAAAAACTAAAAAACAGCTTAAATCATAGAATTTGGCGGTCATTTTGATCCCAAAGTATTATTAACCTCAAAAACCATAATTTCCACTCATTTTCAGTCTATTCTGAATACCTCACACCTCACAATATTATTTTTAGTCCTAAAATTTGCACCGAGGTCGCTGTGCGAGTAAGATAAGCGACCCTAGTGGCCGACACAAACACCGGGCCCATCTAGGAGTGGCACTGCAGTGTCACGCAGGATGGCCCTTCCAAAAAACCCTCCCCAAACAGCACATGACGCAAAGAAAAAAAGAGGCGCAATGAGGTAGCTGTGTGAGTAAGATTAGCGACCCTAGTGGCCGACACAAACACCGGGCCCATCTAGGAGTGGCACTGCAGTGTCACGCAGGATGTCCCTTCCAAAAAACCCTCCCCAAACAGCACATGACGCAAAGAAAAAAAGAGGCGCAATGAGGTAGCTGTGTGAGTAAGATAAGCGACCCTAGTGGCCGACACAAACACCGGGCCCATCTAGGAGTGGCACTGCAGTGTCACGCAGGATGTCCCTTCCAAAAAACCCTCCCCAAACAGCACATGACGCAAAGAAAAAGAAAAGAAAAAAGAGGTGCAAGATGGAATTGTCCTTGGGCCCTCCCACCCACCCTTATGTTGTATAAACAAAACAGGACATGCACACTTTAACCAACCCATCATTTCAGTGACAGGGTCTGCCACACGACTGTGACTGATATGACGGGTTGGTTTGGACCCCCCCCCAAAAAAGAAGCAATTAATCTCTCCTTGCACAAACTGGCTCTACAGAGGCAAGATGTCCACCTCATCATCACCCTCCGATATATCACCGTGTACATCCCCCTCCTCACAGATTATCAATTCGTCCCCACTGGAATCCACCATCTCAGCTCCCTGTGTACTTTGTGGAGGCAATTGCTGCTGGTCAATGTCTCCGCGGAGGAATTGATTATAATTCATTTTAATGAACATCATCTTCTCCACATTTTCTGGATGTAACCTCGTCCGCCGATTGCTGACAAGGTGAGCGGCGGCACTAAACACTCTTTCGGAGTACACACTTGTGGGAGGGCAACTTAGGTAGAATAAAGCCAGTTTGTGCAAGGGCCTCCAAATTGCCTCTTTTTCCTGCCAGTATAAGTACGGACTGTGTGACGTGCCTACTTGGATGCGGTCACTCATATAATCCTCCACCATTCTATCAATGTTGAGAGAATCATATGCAGTGACAGTAGACGACATGTCCGTAATCGTTGTCAGGTCCTTCAGTCCGGACCAGATGTCAGCATCAGCAGTCGCTCCAGACTGCCCTGCATCACCGCCAGCGGGTGGGCTCGGAATTCTGAGCCTTTTCCTCGCACCCCCAGTTGCGGGAGAATGTGAAGGAGGAGATGTTGACAGGTCGCGTTCCGCTTGACTTGACAATTTTGTCACCAGCAGGTCTTTCAACCCCAGCAGACTTGTGTCTGCCGGAAAGAGAGATCCAAGGTAGGCTTTAAATCTAGGATCGAGCACGGTGGCCAAAATGTAGTGCTCTGATTTCAACAGATTGACCACCCGTGAATCCTTGTTAAGCGAATTAAGGGCTCCATCCACAAGTCCCACATGCCTAGCGGAATCGCTCCGTGTTAGCTCCTCCTTCAATGTCTCCAGCTTCTTCTGCAAAAGCCTGATGAGGGGAATGACCTGACTCAGGCTGGCAGTGTCTGAACTGACTTCACGTGTGGCAAGTTCAAAGGGCATCAGAACCTTGCACAACGTTGAAATCATTCTCCACTGCGCTTGAGACAGGTGCATTCCACCTACTATATCGTGCTCAATTGTATAGGCTTGAATGGCCTTTTGCTGCTCCTCCAACCTCTGAAGCATATAGAGGGTTGAATTCCACCTCGTTACCACTTCTTGCTTCAGATGATGGCAGGGCAGGTTCAGTAGTTTTTGGTGGTGCTCCAGTCTTCTGTACGTGGTGCCTGTACGCCGAAAGTGTCCCGCAATTCTTCTGGCCACCGACAGCATCTCTTGCACGCCCCTGTCGTTTTTTAAAAAATTCTGCACCACCAAATTCAAGGTATGTGCAAAACATGGGACGTGCTGGAATTTGCCCATATTTAATGCACACACAATATTGCTGGCGTTGTCCGATGCCACAAATCCACAGGAGAGTCCAATTGGGGTAAGCCATTCCGCGATGATCTTCCTCAGTTGCCGTAAGAGGTTTTCAGCTGTGTGCGTATTCTGGAAAGCGGTGATACAAAGCGTAGCCTGCCTAGGAAAGAGTTGGCGTTTGCGAGATGCTGCTACTGGTGCCGCCGCTGCTGTTCTTGCGGCGGGAGTCCATACATCTACCCAGTGGGCTGTCACAGTCATATAGTCCTGACCCTGCCCTGCTCCACTTGTCCACATGTCCGTGGTTAAGTGGACATTGGGTACAACTGCATTTTTTAGGACACTGGTGAGTCTTTTTCTGACGTCCGTGTACATTCTCGGTATCGCCTGCCTAGAGAAGTGGAACCTAGATGGTATTTGGTAACGGGGGCACACTGCCTCAATAAATTGTCTAGTTCCCTGTGAACTAACGACGGATACCGGACGCACGTCTAACACCAACATAGTTGTCAAGGCCTCAGTTATCCGCTTTGCAGCAGGATGACTGCTGTGATATTTCATCTTCCTCGCAAAGGACTGTTGAACAGTCAATTGCTTACTGGAAGTAGTACAAGTGGGCTTACGACTTCCCCTCTGGGATGACCATCGACTCCCAGCAGCAACAACAGCAGCGCCAGCAGCAGTAGGCGTTACACGCAAGGATGCATCGGAGGAATCCCAGGCAGGAGAGGACTCGTCAGAATTGCCAGTGTCATTGCCTGCAGGACTATTGGCATTCCTGGGGAAGGAGGAAATTGACACTGAGGGAGTTGGTGGGGTGGTTTGCGTGAGCTTGGTTACAAGAGGAAGGGATTTACTGGTCAGTGGACTGCTTCCGCTGTCACCCAAAGTTTTTGAACTTGTCACTGACTTATTATGAATGCGCTGCAGGTGACGTATAAGGGAGGATGTTCCGAGGTGGTTAACGTCCTTACCCCTACTTATTACAGCTTGACAAAGGGAACACACGGCTTGACACCTGTTGTCCGCATTTCTGGTGAAATACTTCCACACCGAAGAGCTGATTTTTTTGGTATTTTCACCAGGCATGTCAACGGCCATATTCCTACCACGGACAACAGGTGTCTCCCCGGGTGCCTGACTTAAACAAACCACCTCACCATCAGAATCCTCCTGGTCAATTTCCTCCCCAGCGCCAGCAACACCCATATCCTCCTCATCCTGGTGTACTTCAACACTGACATCTTCAATCTGACTATCAGGAACTGGACTGCGGGTGCTCCTTCCATCACTTGCAGGGGGCGTGCAAATGGTGGAAGGCGCATGCTCTTCACGTCCAGTGTTGGGAAGGTCAGGCATCGCAACCGACACAATTGGAGTCGGACTCTCCTTGTGGATTTGGGATTTCGAAGAACGCACAGTTCTTTGCGGTGCTACTGCTTTTGCCAGCTTTAGTCTTTTCATTTTTCTAGCGAGAGGCTGAGTGCTTCCATCCTCATGTGAAGCTGAACCACTAGCCATTAACATAGGCCAGGGCCTCAGCCGTTCCTTGCCACTCCGTGTGGTAAATGGCATATTGGCAAGTTTACGCTTCTCCTCCGACAATTTTATTTTAGGTTTTGGAGTCCTTTTTTTACTGATATTTGGTGTTTTGGATTTGACATGCTCTGTACTATGACATTGGGCATCGGCCTTGGCAGACGACGTTGCTGGCATTTCATCGTCTCGGCCATGACTAGTGGCAGCAGCTTCAGCACGAGGTGGAAGTGGATCTTGATCTTTCCCTAATTTTGGAACCTCAACATTTTTGTTCTCCATATTTTAATAGGCACAACTAAACAATGGAGATGGATGGATTGGATACTAGTATACAATTATGGACGGGCTGCCGAGTGCCGACACAGAGGTAGCCACAGCCGTGAACTACCGCACTGTACTGTGTCTGCTGCTAATATATAGACTGGTTGATAAAGAGATAGTATACTCGTAACTAGTATGTATGTATAAAGAAAGAAAAAAAAACCACGGTTAGGTGGTATATACAATTATGGACGGGCTGCCGAGTGCCGACACAGAGGTAGCCACAGCCGTGAACTACCGCACTGTACTGTGTCTGCTGCTAATATATAGACTGGTTGATAAAGAGATAGTATACTCGTAACTAGTATGTATGTATAAAGAAAGAAAAAAAAACCACGGTTAGGTGGTATATACAATTATGGACGGGCTGCCGAGTGCCGACACAGAGGTAGCCACAGCCGTGAACTACCGCACTGTACTGTGTCTGCTGCTAATATATAGACTGGTTGATAAAGAGATAGTATACTCGTAACTAGTATGTATGTATAAAGAAAGAAAAAAAAACCACGGTTAGGTGGTATATACAATTATGGACGGGCTGCCGAGTGCCGACACAGAGGTAGCCACAGCCGTGAACTACCGCACTGTACTGTGTCTGCTGCTAATATAGACTGGTTGATAAAGAGATAGTATACTCGTAACAAGTATGACTATAAAGAAAGAAAGAAAAACCACGGTTAGGTGGTATATACAATTATGGACGGGCTGCCGAGTGCCGACACAGAGGTAGCCACAGCCGTGAACTACCGCACTGTACTGTGTCTGCTGCTAATATATAGACTGGTTGATAAAGAGATAGTATACTCGTAACTAGTATGTATGTATAAAGAAAGAAAAAAAAACCACGGTTAGGTGGTATATACAATTATGGACGGGCTGCCGAGTGCCGACACAGAGGTAGCCACAGCCGTGAACTACCGCACTGTACTGTGTCTGCTGCTAATATATAGACTGGTTGATAAAGAGATAGTATACTCGTAACTAGTATGTATGTATAAAGAAAGAAAAAAAAACCACGGTTAGGTGGTATATACAATTATGGACGGGCTGCCAAGTGCCGACACAGAGGTAGCCACAGCCGTGAACTACCGCACTGTACTGTGTCTGCTGCTAATATAGACTGGTTGATAAAGAGATAGTATACTCGTAACTAGTATGTATGTATAAAGAAAGAAAAAAAAACCACGGTTAGGTGGTATATACAATTATGGACGGGCTGCCGAGTGCCGACACAGAGGTAGCCACAGCCGTGAACTACCACACTGTACTGTGTCTGCTGCTAATATATAGACTGGTTGATAAAGAGATAGTATACTCGTAACTAGTATGTATGTATAAAGAAAGAAAAAAAAACCACGGTTAGGTGGTATATACAATTATGGACGGGCTGCCGAGTGCCGACACAGAGGTAGCCACAGCCGTGAACTACCGCACTGTACTGTGTCTGCTGCTAATATAGACTGGTTGATAAAGAGATAGTATACTCGTAACTAGTATGTATGTATAAAGAAAGAAAAAAAAAACACGGTTAGGTGGTATATACAATTATGGACGGGCTGCCGAGTGCCGACACAGAGGTAGCCACAGCCGTGAACTACCGCACTGTACTGTGTCTGCTGCTAATATAGACTGGTTGATAAAGAGATAGTATACTCGTAACTAGTATGACTATAAAGAAAGAAAAAAAAACCACGGTTAGGTGGTATATACAATTATGGACGGGCTGCCGAGTGCCGACACAGAGGTAGCCACAGCCGTGAACTACCGCACTGTACTGTGTCTGCTGCTAATATAGACTGGTTGATAAAGAGATAGTATACTACTAATATTATATATACTGGTGGTCAGGTCACTGGTCACTAGTCACACTGGCAGTGGCACTCCTGCAGCAAAAGTGTGCACTGTTTAATTTTAATATAATATTATGTACTCCTGGCTCCTGCTATAACCTATAACTGGCACTGCAGTGCTCCCCAGTCTCCCCCACAATTATAAGCTGTGTGAGCTGAGCACAGTCAGATATATATATACATTGATGCAGCACACTGGGCTGAGCAGTGCACACAGATATGGTATGTGACTGAGTCACTGTGTGTATCGTTTTTTTCAGGCAGAGAACGGATATATTAAATAAAACAAACAACTGCACTGTCTGGTGGTCACTGTGGTCGTCAGTCACTAAACTCTGCACTCTCTTCTACAGTATCACAGCCTCAGGTCAATCTCTCTCTCTCTCTCTCAACCCTAATCTAAATGGAGAGGACGCCAGCCACGTCCTCTCCCTATCAATCTCAATGCACGTGTGAAAATGGCGGCGACGCGCGGCTCCTTATATAGAATCCGAGTCTCGCGATAGAATCCGAGCCTCGCGAGAATCCGACAGCGTCATGATGACGTTCGGGCGCGCTCGGGTTAACCGAGCAAGGCGGGAAGATCCGAGTCGCTCGGACCCGTGAAAAAAAACATGAAGTTCGGGCGGGTTCGGATTCAGAGAAACCGAACCCGCTCATCTCTAGTCACCACCTATATCACTGGGTATACACACACACATTGTTTAGTGTGTACCCAGCTTAAATCTCTGCACATTCTAAATCTGCCCCATCTGCAGTGTAACTTGGTATTGCCCATGGGACACGGCTACTTTTTATTGCCTTACTCGCTTCCCAGAATCAGGCCTCTAATGTCTTGTGAGAAGGACAATGTAGGAAAATAATCAACAAATTAAGTTTCAACAAATTGTAAAGTGTATCTGCTTTGCCTGCTGGCTGACAGCCAACTTCCTTATTACTCTGAAGCCTTGAATCATTTATCTGGAACCTATAAAACACACATATATGATTATACATGTAACCTGTCTAAGCATCTCCCAAACAAAAATGGCAAAATCATTGTTTTATGTTTTCTTTAAGTTTTTATTAACACATTACATCCACATCATGTACATTGGTGAGGTAGAACAATACATACATATTAAAACAAGTCTATTTCCATAACAGTTCACAGTAGTACAAATGATCGTAAATCTCAGCATTCCCCATGCATATGGCCTCAAGGTGTGTACACACGGTGAGATATTTTCTTTCGATTTTGACTATATAGTCAAAATTTCAAGAAAAGTTAGTGCAGATCGCAAGGTGAAAGTCACCTTGCGATCCCAATTCAATCCCGATGCGCGGTCCCACCAGGTCGGTACCGCAAGAAAAGATAGACTGTGCAGGCAAGTCAATCCTTGCTAGATCGGTGTACTGTCTAGTTCATCTCACGTGTCAATGACATCTCACATAAGCCAAAATCTCACATAAGCCAAAATCGTAAGCATAGTCCATATCTCAAGAAAAGTTAGTCAAGATCCGGGGAGTTCAAGGGAAATAGCATAGTCAAAATCGGCCATAGCAAGGATCTCACCGTTTGTACACACCTTAAGACACACTGAAAATCAGTTGAAGCCAGTATATGGTCCAAACAGTAAACAGTAGACATGAGTTTTCCTCTAGCATGAATAGGAAGAGCCCAGAGTCTGAAGGGGCCGCAGCATCTCAAGATGTCTAATCATTAGGTACTATAGGGGGTCTCCCAACAGCAACCTAGTCTCATACCAAATCACAGGTGACCGTCAGAAAATTGGACAACCATTGCCTCATACCCGACTGACTGAGTGTTCTATGGGCAACCATAACCGTCTATGGTGTATACTATAGATATTACTTTCCTAGCAGCCGGCGGAGACCTCCACACAAACGATCTAGATCATTGGACCAATCTACTTCTAAATACGATGCACTCCCTGAACTGGCATAGTGTTGCATTTGGAGATATTCCAATGGGTACTGTTGAATCATTGTTTTCTTTTAGCTAAAATGTGTGTGTGTGTGTGTGTGTGTGTGTGTGTGTGTGTGTGTGTGTGTGTGTGTGTGTGTGTGTGTGTGTGTGTGTGTATAGATAGATAGATAGATAGATAGATAGATAGATAGATAGATAGATAATTTAGGGAAGAATGCAATAAACCGGTTGGATATGAATGATCCCAACAGCATCATCCCACCCGCCAGAATGCCGGCATTGGGGAGAGAGCTAAAAAGCCCCTTGCAGGCTGACTGCGTTCGCCACATGTTCTATTCCCACTCTATGGATGTCGTGGGATGACGAGTGGGAATAGCCCTGGCGAGGATGTCGTCATTCTCAGCTGTCGGGATTCCGGCATTAGGATCCTGAACGCCGGGATCTTGAACGCAGGGATTCTGACAGCCGGGATATTAACGGAATCTCCAATAAACTGGGTACCTGACAAAAACCTTCCCATAGCTAAAGCACAGTAACAGCTGTTCTATGGTAGACCTTACATTGTTACATGTGTATGACCTATTCACTGCTACTGTCTGTCTTGCAGGTCAGGTGCTTTCCTATCCACCAGGCAATGACATGTTTCTATCTCTCTCTTCTAGTTATGCTATATGCGGTATATCCAGGATTTATATTAAACTGTGTGACCCACATATGTATCAGGCAGTTGTTTTCACATGGACCCTGTGTTTAGAGAACATGTCAGTGCCAGACTGTGTATCATTCGTGACTTTGCTCAGTCTTTGTTTTATGACAGTAACCTTTGCTTGTGTTTATCACTGATGCCATATACTTTAATTGCCTTGCTAAGCATAGTTACAGCACACATGTGAGAACTTCAACCCCTAGATAACACAGCCAGTAATTGGGGAGAGGGTTCCTAGGGGCTTTAACCATTGATCCTACAGAAAACCCATCCCTGATATTCATTGTGATGTCTTGTGTTCCTCGATTTGTGCCCTTGACATTCTCTTCACAGTCTCAATGTCACGTATGTTCATCTGTGGCCTATTTGTCACCAAAACAAAACCCTGTGTTGCCTATTATTGTGTTATTTAGTTGTTTATTCCCAGATTGTGTTTTTACTAGATCAACATGCGGAGCTGGTATTATAATTCTTTTCATTACTACCATTATTTATAAAGCAGTGACATACCCTGACAGATTATGAGATCAACAGCATTAAACTAATAGAAAAAGATTGTCCTACCCATAGCAGCTAACAATCTAACAGATGTGGATAACAATGAAGGTGCCCACACACTAGATGATTTTATGCACAATTTGCATGATTTTGACACATTGGAATGATAAATCATTACAAATCGTGCAAATTGTGCCATTTCCAGGAACGATAATGATCTGATGCGCGATAATGAGTCTTGCGGGTCGTTGGTCTTCAGATCTTCCCTACTGCAGGTGTAAAAGGGGTCCTGATGTGGGTCGGGTGCTGTTACACTTACCGAGGGCGGGCCTTCTGCTCCCCTTCGGATGCTCTGGGTTCCCCTCAGGGGTGGCTCTGGCTTGCTAGACGGGAGTGCTGGGAGTTCTGGATGGTTCCTGCAAAGGAGACAACGACATACACACGCACAAACAGAGAGGAGGGGAGGAAGGGCACCCATGGGCGAGCTCAATGATGGGTCATCATTGGCACTTGTGGCCTCAGACTGGGTGCCTGTGAGGTACAAAAGCACCCGGTGCGACCCCGGTCGGAAACGCCCATGAACAAGGGGAAGGGTGGAGAATGGGGTGACGAACTTACGTAACACACACGAACACCGAATTGCTCACCTGACTCAATCTTGTCCACTTGCGTGACGAGCGATCACACTTTCGGTACCTAGGACAGAAATACGCAAGAGAAAGCGCCGCAGCTGGAGGCGCACGGTGGCGGGCAGGAGCGAGCGGCTCTCGGCCACCGACCGGACTTCGCACAGCTAAACCTAACTGCGAGGGTAGCCTGACCGGGAAGTAACACGCACTTGCGGGCCTAGTCTGGGTACCTGCGGTCTACGCTTAAGCGAGGCCTGAGGCCTGACCAGTGCACAGCCCCCTAACCACTATGGTGCGCACAAGAAGTACCATACAGCGACACACAATAACTACAGTCTATGAGACTACAGAGAAACCCAAAACCTACTCTAGGAACACAACACCTACCCTAGGAGAGTACAGCGAAACACACTACCTACACTAGGAGCATACAATGAAACATAATACCTACACTAGGGGCATACAATGAAACATAATACCTACACTAGGGGCATACAATGAAACATAATACCTACACTAGGGGCATACAATGAAACATAATACCTACACTAGGAGCATACAATGAAACATAATACCTACACTAGGGGCATACAATGAAACATAATAGCTACACTAGGGGCATACAATGAAACATAATACCTACACTAGGAGAATACAAGGAAACACACTACCTACACTAGGAGCATATAATGAAACATAATACCTACACTAGGGCCATACAATGAAACATAATACCTACACTAGGGGCATACAATGAAACATAATACCTACACTAGGAGCATACAATGAAACATAATACCTACACTAGGGGCATACAATGAAACATAATACCTACACTAGGAGCATACAATGAAACATAATACCTACACTAGGGGCATACAATGAAACATAATACCTACACTAGGGGCATACAATGAAACATAATAGCTACACTAGGGGCATACAATGAAACATAATACCTACACTAGGGGCATACAATGAAACATAATAGCTACACTAGGGGCATACAATGAAACACAATGCCTACACTAGGAGAATACAAGGAAACACAATACCTACACTAAGAGCATATAATGAAACACACTACCTACACTAGGAGCATATAATGAAACATAATACCTACACTAGGGCCATACAATGAAACATAATACCTACACTAGGGGCATACAAGGAAACACACTACCTACACTAGGGGCATACAATGAAACATAATACCTACACTAGGGGCATACAATGAAACATAATACCTACACTAGGAGAATACAAGGAAACACAATACCTACACTAGGAGCATATAATGAAACATAATACCTACACTAGGGCCATACAATGAAACATAATAGCTACACTAGGAGCATACAATGAAACACAATGCCTACACTAGGAGAATACAAGGAAACACACTACCTACACTAGGAGCATATAATGAAACATAATACCTACACTAGGGCCATACAATGAAACACAATGCCTACACTAGGAGAATACAAGGAAACACAATACCTACACTAAGAGCATACATTGAAACACAATACCTACACCGAGAGGGAGCCTAACCGAGGGCTTACCTGGACCACCGGACAGCAGCATCATAAATCGTGGCAAGTGCAGAAGACGAATTCTGGACAGCGGGGATCCCAGTGCAGACTGCAGCAGCAGCCCAAGCAGAAGAAGGGGCAGCAACAACAGCAGCAGCAGTTGACGTCCTCCTCCAGCTGGGCTCCACGTGCAGCGTTCCCCTTCTTTCCCCGCGCCGGCCCCTATATACCTCCCCTGCAGGGGCTTCTGGGCCGGGTGATGTGGCGGTTTCCTATTCGTCGCCCGCGTCGCCCTGTGATGACGCGCCACATC
The DNA here is from genome assembly GCF_028390025.1 of Pseudophryne corroboree. Lineage (NCBI taxonomy): Eukaryota > Metazoa > Chordata > Amphibia > Anura > Myobatrachidae > Pseudophryne > Pseudophryne corroboree. The sequence continues at coordinate 135,924,529 of NC_086454.1, read as the reverse complement.
CAGGGCCAGTGCATGGTTTATTAGCACCCTAGGCAAAACCTCTGCCTACTGCCCCTTCCCCCTACTCGCCCTTCAGGTGAAAGGCATGCTGCTACTTTCCCCCAACCCCTAGTCTGTTGCATAGCTGCTCACTTCTCCCCATCTTCCCAGTCTCTGTGGGTGCCTGCTGCTCCCACACCATCCCCACTCTGTTAAATGTCTGCTGTTCTATGATCCCCACCATCTGTGTGCATGCTTCTGCTCATCTACCCCCCCCCCCCCCCCCCTCCGGACTGCTGCTCTTCCCCTCCTTCCTTTCAAATGCAGAGAGTGCACTGTACAGCCACCTTACCAGCAGGCAGTGTTGCAGAATAGGGACTGAGTAGCCCTTGAAAGAGCCTGGAATGAAGAGCAGCACCGCATGTCACCCCTGGCCAAGACTCCAGGAGCTGTCAAAGTTACTGCCTGTGCCGAGTGGAGGTGGAGCTGGAGGCTGCAATACGGGAGCTTGGCAGTTGCGGCTACTGTAAGATAAGAGTGCTGGGGGATTTTGCGATGGCTGTGAGAGGTAGGACCGCGCTAATTTTTTCAGGTAGCTGTAGCAGGCCGCCCCCTCAGGTCCCGGCGCCCCTAGGCAGCTGCCTAAAGCTGCCTAGTGGAAGCTCCGGCCCTGGCCACACCATGTGGGCGCGCCTGGCGACGCGGGGACCAGTGCTGGCTTCCGGACGGGCGGACGGGAGAAGGGGATCTGTGGCGGCCTCCGGCTGGGCGGCCAGGGGGAGGTTTCGGCGCCTGTAGCGTCCCACACAGGGTTAGCTTGTGCACACTACAAGGCCCTTGTACAAGGCCCATACACACTAGAAGACGCAGCAAATGATGAACAATGGGCGTACCTGGGCTCATTTGAAGCAGGTCATCAGTCGTCCATGCCTGTACTTTAATCCCCTCAATCCCAGCAGAACAGATTGTTTGTCATTCAGATCATTTGTAACAAAGCTCAGTGTGTACACTCAATGGTGGTCATTCCGAGTTGTTCGCTAGCTGCATTTGTTCGCAGCGCAACGATCAGGCTAAAAAATGGCAGTTCTGCGCATGCGTATGCGGCGCAATGCGCATGCGCGTCGTACGGCCACAACGAATTATGTAGTTTCACACAGGGTCTAGCGAAGCATTTCAGTCGCACTGGTGGCCGCAGAGTGATTGACATGAAGTGGGCGTTTCTTGGTGTCAACTGACCGTTTTCAGCGAGTGTTCGGAAAAATGCAGGCATGCCATTAAAAACGCTGGCGTGTTTGGGGAACGCTGGGCGGGTTTGCGACATCAAAACAGGAACTGAACAGTCTGAAGTGATCGCAAGCGCTGAGTAGGTTTTGAGCTACTCTGAAACTGCACAAAAAACTTTGTAGCCGCTCTGCGATACAACAGTTCGCACTTCTGCTAAGCTAAAATACACTCCCAGTGGGAGGCGGCATAGCGTTTGCACGGCTGCTAAAAACTGCTAGCGAGCGATCAACTCGGAATGACCACCAATATCGCTTGTCAGGGAGTTCAAGGGAAATCGCTCATCTTCCACAATGTTCATCTTTCATTTCAAGTGTTCTTGTGTGTATGGGCCTTTAGCGACAGCATACTATTGGATGTGGTCACTGACAATATCTTTTGTTAGATTGCACAGTGTGTATGCACTATGGGGGTAATTCAGACCTGATCATTGCTAGAATTCGCATCGCATGTGGGTTTTTGCTGAATGCGCACACGCAAAGTCACGAGTGCGCATGTGCTGATCTCGCCATGCGACGAATGTGCAGGCCACGGGCATTGCCAGAACTTTGAGGGCCCCATAGCAACATTTAAAAGGGGCCCCCTTCCCAAAGCTTCTAGACACTTCACTGCAGCAGTTGTTAATTTTATGCCCTATAATAGTGCCCTAGTTCATTTTCTGAACCATAGTAGAGCCTTATTTAATGTTAAGCCCCATAGTAGTGCCCTAGCTTCTTTTATGAATCACAGTAGTGCTTAAGTTCACCCTATGTCACATTTCAGAGCTACCAGTACACATTATGACGCACAGTACCCCCAATTCACATTATGATATATAGTGCTCCCCGTTCATATTGTGCCTCATTACAGTGCCCTGATTCATATTATATAACATTAAAATGCCTCCAGTTCATTTTATATCACACTACAATGAGCAGGTCCAGGGACATACCTAGATATATTGCAGGCCCCAAGGAAAAAGCTTGAAAGGACCCCTACGTACCACTCAATGGTTGCAACGACAAAGAGGCATATTGAAGGTGGTGCAGGGGCATGGCTTTGCAGGCTAGCGAAAAGGGGTGTGAAAGTGGGTGTCTTGTAGGGGTGTGTGCTAAGGGCTGCAGGCGTGGTTTTAGCACCGCAGCAAAGCAAATTGCTGTCAGTGCACACTGGGCATTTGTAGCTGCCGAGTTAGTCGCACAGCTTTCGAACGCTCAGCACACGTGTCCTGTCAGGGCTCACCCAGCGAATAATTGCAAATCAAATACACCTGATTGCAATGCAAATGCCTCAAGAGCTCATTGCATCACTAGCTCTCTCTGAAATGGTATGTAGTTCTTCACTCCCTGGATATGTGCAACACACAATTTACACACATGTACTACACACACCTATTATACACAACTGATTTTTTTTTTAAAGGGCCACTTTCTGTGTTCACATTGCTTTGAGCTGATACAAGCTGCATTGTGCTTTTAAAATACACATTGGGGGTCATTCCAAGTTGATCGCTCGCTAGCAGTTTTTAGCAGCCATGCAAACGCTATGCCGCCGCCCACTGGGAGTGTATTTTAGCGTAGCAGAAGGGCGAACGATTGTTTCGCAGAGCTGCTACAAAATAATTATGTGCAGTTTCAGAGTAGCTTCAAAAATTCAGTTCCTGATTTGACATCACAAACACGCCCTGCGTTCGCCCAGCCACGCCTACGTTTTTCCTGGCATGCCTACGTTTTTCCGAACACTCCCTGAAAATGGTCAGTTGACACCCAGAAATTCCCTCTTCCTGTCAATCACTCTGCGGCTGCCAGTGCGACTGAAAAGCATCGCTAGACCCCGTGTGAAACTACATCTTTCGTTGTAATAGTACGCCGCACATGCGCATTGCGCCGCATACGCATGCGTAGAAGTGCAGTTTTTTTTGCCTCATCGCTGCACAGCGAATGAATGCAGCTAGCGAACAACTTGGAATGACCACCAAACTCTATTCATATATCCCACATACATGCCATGTTTTCTTGAGGAATACATTTGTTGTGTGTTTCATATTACAACATTCCCACCATAATGCAAGGTTACCTATAATGTTCAGTAATAATGCTACAGGTACTACATTCATAGGCCGAAATTTACTAAGATGCGAGTTCTATTTACGATGGGATGCTGCCCATAGCAACCAATCAGATTTTACTTCTCATTTATCTAGCACCTTCTAGAAGATAATACCTGGAATCTGATTGGTTGCTATGGGCAACATCCCATCTTAAATAGAACTCCCATCTTAGTTAATTTACCCCCTGGTATGTTTTTTTGTTTTAACCCAAAAATTACTCATTGCATTTTTTAATTTATAAAAAAAACATTACCATGCATCACAATAATAAAAACACAATTTTAGGACAAAGTGTAAGGGGTTGAAATAATTTTACTCATCAATCCAAATAAATATATTCATAACACAAAGAAAAATAAAATAAAGACTACACCAAATGGCACAGCAACAAGCACCTGGCTGTGCAGAAAAGAGGACTACAGTACCCAGTAGTGAAGTACCCCCGTCTACTGGGCAACAAACACAACAAGAGGCTGGTGTCAGTACCCTGGCTAAGGCAGGGCTGTCTTAACAGCAGTGTAGGCCCTGAGCACAGCAATGCACTGGACCCCCTGCCCATCCTCCAGTGGTAGGGGTTGGGGGTGCTATCAGCAGCAGCTTTGATGTCCCGCGGACGGTAGGTGTGTTCTATCGTCCGCTCAGCATGTAGGACCTGGAGCAGTAATTTCTGCTAATTACTCCTTTACTGCACTTTTGTGGCTAAACTGTAGAAGGGGGCATTAGGCTGAATGAAGAAGCCCTGGAACATGACTTCCAGGGTGGTAGGGGGTGTTTAATACGTAGGGGAGGGGTGGATAGCGGAGTGGGCTTAATATTTATCATTTTCCGGTGGGAGGGCAGCTTGCTTGACTGCAGATATCTCAAGTTCCTGAAAATATATTTCTTATCTTGGAATGGTATAAAAAACTAGAGAGTCCCACCTTTCAGAAGGTTCTGGGGACATGGGGATCAGAGTTCAGGAGCCAGAGCAATTCACCAACGGAAATCTAAAACTGCATATTAGGCGTGTGGAGCTGGAGCAGGGACCAGCTGCTTGAAGGCTGATATCTCTGGTTCTGGGCATAGTAGAGACAAGCTTCCAGTGTCCACCAAAAAGAGAGAGTCCCAGCTTTTGGCTTATACCCTCAGAAAAATGCTAAATTAGACAGAACCCGAGATTATTGGCTTGGAATAGCAATTAACAGGCTTGGATGGGGACCACTGCCTTCAAGTCGGATATTTCTGGTTCCTCAGGGCTGATTTTCAAAAATCTGGTACCCCTGGAAAGAGGGAATCCTCAGCTATCATCCTAGGGTCCTTATACTCCTGGGGCCCTTGGGCAAGAGCCCATTAAGCCCATATGAAAAGATGGCCCTGGGCTGAGGGAGATATTGGTCAAATTGAGGGAGATTCTGGGCCCAATTCCCAAACGCAACAATCAGCCCCACAAACTGAAGAGGAAGGTGGTAAAAGTTCACAGGCTAATGCATCACAGCCAGGGAAAGAAAAGAGAAGATGCAAAACCCCATTTGGCAGGAGGGAGTTGGACATTCCTGTCCCACAAGCCATTGACAAAAATCATTCTTGGAAACAGAACATGGGCGCTGGAAACAAGGACCATATCTGGAGAGAAATCACCATTTTCTCCTTTTTTGGCCCAGATGATGGGGTTGTTCTTCTGTGTTGGGTCTGCGTGTGGATCTGAGAGGGGCCTGCCCAGTGCGATCCTGTTCCTGGGCAGGGCTAGGGGATGGGACAGGTGTTGTAGCCTCCCTGAGTCTCTGGGAAAGGAGGGCTGCCATGGTCTGCATGCCTTAGCCAATAGTGTTGGATATGCCATGCATGCCTTGCGCAACAGAGGAGATGCCACACATGTCTTGTTGCACAGTGGAGTACAGCTCATGGATCGTGGAGGTCAGATCACGGACCTCCAGGAGCATCTGGTCATGGAAGTCAGTGGTGGTTCTTTCTTGCCTAACAATTTGGACCAGAAGCTCCTGGAGACTGGGTTGGGGGAGTGCCTCAGTGTGTGGGTGGGATGGAGGGCTTTCAAGCCCCACACTGGACCTGTCATTGCTCGCACCCTCCTCAGCCTCAGTGAGCTGAACCTATTGTGCTGTGATTGGAAAAGCCCCTGTGAGAGGAGAGAAACGCATCAGAAGTATTGGACCCCTCTTAGTACTCTCAAATTTCCACCTTGTCACCGCCATTTGCCTTTGATTATCAGCTTAACAAGAACCGGAGGAGAGTGACCGCGCACCGGTGCCTGCACGCGGCACAAAGAGGTGAGGACTCACAGAGCTTTGAGATCAGGAGTTATCACTGACTACAGGCGCCAGCACTGGTGCCGGATCCCGCAGCCAGAGACCACCTTGTCTGTTACTGGGACTCTCTATGCCGACATCGCTGGCAGAAGCCGCATGTAAGGCTCCAGTGTGGAGCGGTTTCACAGATTACATAATTCATTATTAAGGTGGCAAGTTACTATGGAACTTTAGATACAAAAGTAACTATATAGGAATCCTATTTGTTACACGGGTTCTAACTGAATCTGCGATTGATTTTATCAGCGGACCCGAGTCTGCGGACTGGGCTGCATTTGCATTTATTACTATGCACTTCTGTGCACAGATTATGTTTGGATCCACCTCCTTTGAATGTTTAATATATTGTATTTGATTTTATATTGTTATTTATAAGACCAGTCTAGTTCTTATTTGTGAAGTATTTGCCTTCTATATAATACATTTTGTAATATATATAAAAAACAAAGTTTGATCTGTTGGACATTCAGCCATATCATATTTTAATTATAGCGCAAGAGGAATTTGTTTGAGTGTGTTGGATACTTGCACTTGGGAATTCCAGTGCTTGTTTTGACTTGTTAACCCCAAGTCAAGAGCTCTCCTGCAGCTTACTAAAAGTATTAAAAATTCCTTAAATTGATATTTGATCACTAGAATCGTTGGTGATAACTTTATCAGCACCTGGTGTGAGTTTTTCTTTCGCTTTTTTAACTGTGATTGGAAAAGGAGCCAAAAGGAGAAAGTAAAACAGTAGTCTTGGTTGCTATAGGCAACATTACATCTAAAAGTGAGCTACTATCTTAGTAAATGCAGACAATACTGTTTTAGAGTGTGCCTCAGTATGCACTTACTGTCTCCTCACTTCTTGGGGTGTGTGGACAATTGGTCCCATCGCATTCACAGCATCCATGATCTCACTCCAGGTACGGTCCTTAGTCCCAGTGCCAAAATGTATTTTATCAATGGCTTGTGGGACAAGTATGGCCAACTGCCTCCTGGTAAATGGGGGTTGGCATTTTTTCTTTTCTTTCGTTGGCTGCGATACAGTAGCATTTGGGTAGTTGGGCCTGAATCTTCCTCAGTTTGGCCCACATCTTTCTCAGCGAGGCTACTGACACCAGCCTCTTGTTGTGTTTGTTGCCCAGTAGATGAGGGTCCCTCACTACTGGGTCCTGCTCCTCCCTCCTTTGCACAGCCAGGTGCTTGTTGCTGTGCTCCTTCTAGTGCCATTTGCCATTCACGTTTTCTTTGTAGGATTCCAGGCAGTTGGGTATTGAGTTTGCGGATCTCTTCTCAAAATGGATCAGGATCCATGATGCTGGTAGCATGTGCGTATGGTTCAGGGGGTGTTGTTTTATATCTGCGTATGCATGCTTAGCGTAAATTAGCACAGGTGATACTTACACAATTGGTACATTTGCTTTGATTGCTTATACTATTAAGCATGTTCTAGCCATCCATGATTTGTTGGTGTATGGAGTTGTGGAGTGAGAAGTTGTGGAGTCAGAGTCAGAGGTGGAGAGTGGATTGTGGAGGCAAGTTGTGTTTGTTTGTGCTGTCTTTTTAAATATGTGGTGCTTTTAATTATATTCCTGTGGAGTAATGTCAATGTAATATGTTATGCAGAGTCGTGGTTTTTTGGTTTGATTTTGTTGCTTTTGTGGTAAGTATGTTGTATGGTGTTGATTGTGTGACTTAGCACAGCATAGCGTGTGTTTGCAACAGGTCCCTGCATAGTGTATTGTGGTGCGGTGCGTTTATTTGGTGTATTGTGGCTGCACAGCATGTAGCAGAAACAATGCATGTTTTTTTGGGGGGGTATTTTTTTGTTTGTATTGAAGGATGTTTGTAGTGTGGATGACCTGACTGTTTTTGTTTTTTTCAAAATTTTTATTGTCAAGCCCCTGCCGTCGCTTGGAGGTGCGCAGGGCTATGGGGGTGCCACCGCCGCCACTGATTCTGTTTTGGAAAGGAGGACACAGTGTGTGTCCCTCCTGGGGCTCTGGCGGCAGCGGCGTGTCTGTTAAATGAATTGCCCCTTCATGAGCTCTGATTGGCTCATGAACCAGCACTTCATTTGACAGACACACCGCTGCCGCCGGAGACCCAGGAGGGACACACAGGAGAGGAGCGCACTGTGCCCTCTGTGTCCTCCTTTCCAAAACGCACAGCAGCGGGGGAGCAGCAGGGGAGCCCAGAAGGGGGGGGGGGGTGTACCTGGCACTGGGGGAGCATATTTGGCACTGGGGGGGGGGGGGCATATTTGGCACTGGGGAGCATATTTGGCACTGGGGGGTATATGTGTACCTGGCACTGGGGGGAGGGCATATTTGGCACTGGGGGTATGTGTGTAGCTGGCACTGGGGGGGGGGGGGCATATGGGGCACTGGGGGCATATGTGTACCTGGCACTGTGGGGGAATATCTGGCACTGGGGGCATATGTGGCACTGGGAGCACAGCCCTAGCAACAAGCATTACCCACTGATTACAAGCACTACACCCAGCTCATGAAATCCCTGGCAACAAGCACTACCCTTTAGCAACGAGCATGACACCCAGTGCATGAAACCCGTGGCAACGAATATTACCCCCTGACAACAAGCTTGAAACCCAGCACATGATACCTCTGGCAACAAGCATAACACCTACCGCATGAAACCCCTGGCAATGAGCATGACACCCTGAGCATGAAAACCCCTGGCACCGTGCATGGAACCAAGAGCATGAAACCCCTGGCAACGAGCAAGTAATTTAAAAGTAATTAGAAGCCTTACTGTAGGACTTAATGTGTAATGGGCATTGCAGTGTGTGGCATAATGTATCACGGACATTGCAGTGTGTGTCATAATGTGTCAGGCATTACGGTGTGTGAAATACTATATCACGGGCATTGTGGTATGTGGTATAATGTCTCAGGGGCATTGCAGTGTGTGGCATAATGTATCACGGGCATTGTATGTGCTATAATGTATCAGGGGCATTGCAGTTTGTAGCATAATGTATAATGGGCATTGCGATGCGTGTCAGAATGTGTCACAGGCATTACGGTGGGGTATAATGTTTCGGGGACATTATGGTGTGTGGCATATTGTGTCATGGGCATTATTGTGTGTGGCATAATGTCTATGGGCCATTGCAGTATGTGGCATAATGTATACTGGGCATTACTATAAGGAGGAAAAATGACAAATAATGTAAGGAGCATGAATTAGGTTTTCTTTTTTATCCTGTGGTTGCCAATGTCTGTGCGTGCAGGTTGCAAAACTGGGGTATAAGGTAGTCTTTTTTCCGGCAATGCCATGCCCCTTTATGCAAATTCACGCCCATTTCAGCAAGACTCCACCCCTTTTTGCATCAATCAGGGGTGGTGGTTGGGGGCGCCAGAGAATGTTTTGGCTTGGGGGAGAAAAATTTCTAGTTACTCCTCTGCAAGGGACCAACAGTATATCTATCTGCGGGTAAGTATATGCATGTTCATAGTTGTGTGTTCTGTGGAGGTTTTTTTTTTCTGTGTGTGTTTATTATGATTATTTCTCTTCTTACTGAAGGCAGCAGCTTCTTATTTTCTGTTTTGCAGCAAAGTAGCCAGTTTCCTTTAAGTTTTGTGGCCTTTTGCCTTTTTTTTTTCATACTCTTCTGCGGGTAAGTATATGCATGTTCATAGGTGTGTATTATGTGGTGGGGTGTTGGTTTCTATTCGTGTGCTTATTATGATTATTTCTCTCTTTCCTGAAGGCAGCAGCATCTTATTATTTTTTGTTTGCAAAGTAGCCTTTTTTTCCCCACTTTGTGGCCTTTTGTCTTTTTGAGTTTTCATACTCATCCGTGGGTAAGTATATGCATGTTCATAGGTGTGTGTTGTGTGGTGGGGTGTTAGTTTCTATTAGTGTGCTCATTAAGTGTTTGTTTCTCTTTTCTTCTCAAGGCAGATTTAATATTGTATTTGTTTTAGGGCCAAAATTGCCTTGTTTGTTGTTTATCTGTATTTTGCTGTTGTTTAATTGTGGTTATTTTGTCTGGTAAGTATATGCATGCTCATTGTGTTGTTGTGGTGTTTTGTTTTTTTATTTAATTTTACTTGTTTTTAGACCAAAATTTTAACAATGTTTCTTTTTTCCTGTTATGCACAATTTAGATATGGATTATACCACATCTGTAAGTGGTTATTATAATATTAAATTGTTTGTCAAGAATATTTGGGACCAATCATTGGATTATGATTTAACACTCTGTTAAATAAGTTTTTTAGTTGGCGATGGCAGCATAGCTCTATGCCTTATATGGCCAACCCCAATCTGCTCCTCATCCTCGAAGGCAACGGAGGCGTGCAAGGCCTAGTATCTTTTATACCCGTGTCAGCCTTTTTGGAATGCCAGATGATGAACTGGTGCGGTGCTAAAGGGAGCCCCCTCATGTCATCCTAGAAACTCTCTCAATAATAGAGAGTGATCTAGAGAGTACAATTCGGAGTCCTACAGCAATTCCACCACTGACACATTTCATTGCTGTCTTACATTTTTGTGCCTCAGGGTCCTACCAGCATATAGTTGGAGTCCTGGTAGGCATCTCCCAGGCCGCATTCTCAAGGATCCTGATGCTCGTAATTGCTGCGCTCCTCAAAAGAACTAAGCAGTTCATATCAATGCCATTGGATGTGGAGTCCCTAGCTGTGTTGAAGTGGCAATTCTGTGAAGGGGGAGTCGCTTCCCACACGTTATTGGGGTAGTGGATGGGACACACGTTCCACTTGTGGCACCAACACATAATGAAGAAATCTTTTGGAACAGAAAAATGTTCCACTCTCTGAATATGATGGTTGTTTGTGGCCCATCCCTCCAGATCCTTTCCCTGAATGCTCGGTACCCAGGAAGTGCCCGTGATTCCCACGTGATTCGGCAATCAGGAATATGGCAAAAATTAAGCATGTTGGAAGGCCAAGATGTGTGGATCTTGGGTGAGTTTGAGCCTCATCATGTAGTAAAGGTTAAGTTTTGTGGGTTTTTAATTGTTAACCATATTGTTGCCTTATTTATTTATTGTGTTTTTTGCAGGAGATCGTGGATATCCTTACACCCCCTGGCTCATGACTCCATACAGCACACCAACATCAGGACCACAATCAGCATTTAATTCCGCCCTTACAGCCACCAGACAGCTAGTGGAGCGCACAGAGTCTTAAAAGGGCGTTTTTGTGGTGCTCCACCGCACTGGTGGCGACCTCATGTATTCGCTGGAAATGGTTAGTAAGATAGTGGTGCTGTGTGCAATATGCCACAATATTGCTGTAAGGAGGCATGTGGAGCTGGCCCAAAATTAAGTTTTGGGCTCAGGGGTTGGTCGAACATGGAGGCGGGGCTCTGTGACTCAGCATGGCCATGCCCTTAGGGCCAGAATAGTGGAACAATATTTCAGGTATGTTTGCGTTATGAGCACATCAGACAAGTGTTTTTTGTTTTGTTTTTTAATTTGTAGATACTCTCCCCCCAAAAAAAAGTATATAGTATATAATATACAGGAGGGGGTATATAATATACAGGGGGGGGTAGCAGTGGTATATAATATTTAACTCACAGGAGGGGGGTATATAGTATATAATGTACAGGAGCGGGTACAGTACACAGTGTATATAGAATACATGGGGTGGGGGTGCAGTATATAATGTATATGCTGGGTGTCGGGATCCCGAGCGCCGGTATGCCATAGTAGACTCAACTGAAACCTCCCTGACTAAATCCTGCGTTTGCCCCTCCTATTCTGATAAAAACTTTTGCATGATGCATTTGTCATATTATTATCGGTTAAGGTCAATGTTATTGTTTGTAATTGTTTGGGTAAGTTTTTTTATATGTAACTTGTTTTTATTAAATGCTTATTTGTAGTGTTGGCAGGTTTTTGGTTTTTTTTGTAAATTGCACAGGTTTATCCTAAGCAGCTGATGAGGTCTGAATTCCTTTTCATTTTTATTTCAGTTAATTAGCACCTAGTGGGTTATTTTTTGTTGTTTTTGTATAATGGGAGAAGGGAGGGAATATTTAAAAAAAAAGGGAAAAAAGAAATTGGAGAAGCAAAAAATATTAATAAAAAAATGGAGACAGGAAAGGATATAAAAAGAAAACAAAATACAAGAGATAAAACTATTAGGTGATGTCAATGTCTGAAAAGGGGAGGAGCCAGGACTGGAAGTGGAAGGAGGAATGAGTAGAGAGGATAGGAGTAAGGAATATTTCTTCGACTGCCCCCCCATCCTAAACGAAAAGTCTAGATCAACCTCTGAGTCCTACAGAAAACATTATCACCCTTGCTCTTGTATTCTTAAAATTGTGTACCTGCACAAGAAACCACCTGTAAGCCAAACAAAAGCACTTGATAAAATGTTAACAAAGTAAACAACTTTGGTGAAAGGGATTTTCTGGTCCTTGGCCGCTCATACAGCGCAGAATCAAGTGAAGTTTACAGTTCTTCAGCGTCCTCCACAGTCTACACGGGGAGAAAATTGTTCTTCTGTACCTTACAGATATTGTGGAGAATACAGCTGCCAATTATAACATTGGCGGTAATTCAGAGTTGATCGCAGATGTGCCAAATTTAGCACATTTACTCAGACACGTACCACCCCCTGTGCAGCGATGCTTTTGTACTTGACAAGTAGCTCCTTACCTGCGCAGCTCCTGCACGCTGGCAGGGAGCTACTTGTCACATCCCGGGTCACAGCGGCTGCGTGTGACGTAACGCAGCCGCTGTGGCCCCCCCCCCCCCCCAACAGTCCGGACATGCCTCCTCTGTCGGGACCGCGCCCCGCCAACGGCGTTCTAACGCCATTGAATGTTCCCTACCACCCCGCGACCGCCTATGACTGTCAATCAGGCAGAGGCGATCGCACCAGTGAGATGCTGATACCATCTCACTGGCTGCACATGTGCAGTGCGCACGCCACACTTGCGCACTGCGCATAGTAATTCAGACTGCGATCGCTGTCCCTGCAGTGATCCAATCTGAATGACCCCCACTGGGCGTTAGTTTAGGCTCAATTCATTGCGCTACAATAAGCAGTCTCAAGGTCCTTTTAAATGTCCAAAAGCATTCTCCATCTGGGCAGAACCAGGGTGTGGGTGAAGGCAATTTTTTCTGGTGACAACTGAACACGTTGAGTGTAACCCTTCATAAACCACCGATTTTCTCCGATCAGGTGTACTGGGAACCCACCTCCTCTTCACTACCTCTATCAGTTGGAGTACAGCAGGGCCCAGTCTTAGGTTCTCTGCTTTTCTCAATCTATACCACATCTTTTGGCAAACTAATCAGCTATTTTAGGATTTCAATATCATCTGTATGCGGATGATAATGAAATCTACCTATCCTCCCCAGATTTGTCACCATCTGTATTGGTCCGCGTCACTGAATGCCTTTCTGCCATTTCATCTTGGATGACATCTCGCCTCCTCAAACTTAATATTTCCAAAATAGAATTAATTATATTTCCACTGGCCAATAATAGTTACCAACCTGATATCTCTATCACTGTTGATAACTCAACAATCAACCCTACACCACAATCTCGCTGCCTAGGTGTCATTCTTGACTCTGAACTGTCCTTTGTTCCCCACATTTAATCTGTCTCAAAATTATGTTACATACATCTAAGAAACATATCCAAAATACGACCATATCTTACGCAAGACACAGCAAAAACTCTAATCCATGCACTCATTATCTCCTACATTGATTATTGCATTAGTCTTCTGACTGGTCTTCAGAAAATAGGCTCTCACCACTACAATCCACTTTGAATGCTGCTTGAAGGCTAATTTACCTTGCAACCGTTCATCATCTGCTTATCCACTGAGTCCCTCCATTGGTTACCGGTATTCTACCATGTTTAATATAAAATACTTTTACTTACATACAAGGCCATTAACCAAACTTCACCAAGATGCATCTCTTCACTGATCTCAAAATATTTCCTTACCCGAACTCTCCGCTCTGCACAAAATCTGCGTCTCTAATCTACATGCATTATTTGCTAGCACTCAAAATTATAGGAATTATCCTTGCTGCGCATACTCTGTAGAAAGCCCTCCTATGCACAATAAGACTCACATCTAGTCTCCAAACCTTTAAACATTCCCTGAATACTCATATCTTCACTTTGTACAGTCTACACATAACCTCGCATATTTTATCTTTCTTCACTTTCACACCATCCTGACCAAGGGCCGTCTTTTCATATGGGCTCTGTTATGATCCGGGCTATTTCAAGTAGGAATAGACCTGTTAATATCAATGTATGTGATATCAAGATATCTGAATGCTGTATCAATGTATTTCGTTTTAAGAAATATGTATGTGGATGGAACCTGGCGTGAGAGTTAATTGCCTTGTAGTGTTTACTCAGACACATGAGGGGTCCAGAAATAGTAAACAATTCAAAGGTTGTGCTATGTGGAAAGGTGACAAGCTCTTCCTGAGCTTATCTGTATATTGTGGCAATTTACATTGCAAAGGAACAGCATTTCAGAGGCCAGGGTCAGGCCTGGCTTGGGTCATTTCAAACAAGTTGTCACTTTCCCAACAGGGGGTGCATCCTTATGGGTCAGCAAAGATGTTTTGGCTACAACAGGTGATAAATGTCCCTTTAGTTGTAAAAACTGTCCCAGTATAATAGATAAGCCTGCTTCATACCTTCAAACAAGATGAGATGGGTAATTAAATAATCCCTGCTCATGTGACCAGGAGGGCCTGTACAAACTCTCTAAGCATCAAACAAGCAATTGAAAGATAAGGTCATCCACCCCTGTTAGTATGGTTAAGAGACCCCACAGTATAAGCTAAGACTCCATTCACTCTGGCTTTGGAAGGGTTAAACAAACTCTCCAGAGGGAGGGGGGTCTGTGAGTGCAGCCTGGGTTTTAAATATGAGGAACACAGGCTGGAAGGCGTTCATTCTGCATGAGGCTATCGAAGGATACAGATGTTCCAATAAGTCAAGCAAGGATAGGCCTCAATACGCCAGCCCAACTTCAAGTAAAGCTGTGTTTATTCCTTTTTTTTATTTGAAATTGTATTTACGTGTGTGACTATTTACAACTATTATATTCTTGTAACTTTCTTTTTTCTGTCACACTAAGCATTGAAGTTTATACTTGGATTAAAAGTTCTTAATTTTAGTTCTGTTACCTGTGGTTTCCAAACCCAAAGCCTTGACCGAGGTCAGGTTACCTACTGCTTTACATATTACTAACTTTGCGGGTGAGGGCAGACGCTCACCCTGGGCGTGGTCCCTCAGAGTTGCTTAGCATGGCAGATGCAGTGACTGGTGTTTCTGCTGGTGACAGTTTACAGCGTGGATTTACCATATGCTGAGGTTATCAGTAAAGGTGTCACGGGGCAGCATACTCAGATTGGCGTATCTGGAGAATCGTAGCGCAGAGAATCGTGACAGGCTAAATGGCAGTTGCCCAAGGGCCCCAAGAGTATAAGGCCCTAGACTGCTAGCTGAGGGTCCCCTCTTTCCAGGGGTACCATATTTTTGAAAATTGGGCCTGGGGAACCAGCGATATCTGACTTCAAAGCAGTGGTCCTCATCCGAGCCTGTTAATTGCTCTTCTCAGCCAGATATCTCGGGTTCTGTCTGACTTAGAGTTTATGAGGGTATACTCCAAAGCTGGGACTCCTCCCTTTCAGTGGACACTGGCAGCTTTTTTCTACTACTCTACTATTCCCATAAGAGAGGAGTCAAGGTGGGCCAAACACTGCACTGCACACCCTGCACCCATTAACTATACTCACCTCTCTGTCAGCCTGGTGCTAGCTGCAGAGCGGCAAATATCACTCAGAAAATGGCTGCCACGGCTATTTCCGGTGATTCACGCATGTGCAATAGAGATGTCTCTGGGAATGCAGTGTGGTCACCATGTTCCTGGAGACTAGCGCATGCGCAGTAGACTCTTGCACAATACCCAAAAATTAAAAACATATAAATAAAATACAAATTCACGGCCATGTGGGGCTGGATTGAGCAGACTGGTTGACCCAAGAAAAGGATACTAGGCTTAGGGGTTGGTAAAAAGCCTAATTACACTTCTTGGAAAACTCAAATTAGAGGGACAACACTGCAGCCCCAGATCTGTGTATTGTGCAAATATAAAACCATCAGAGATGTGCGTAAACATCGGCTTTATGTACATCTCTAAATTAGGCCCATAGTCCAATCCCAGCTAACCAACTGGTCCAATGCTGCTACATGTTAACCTACCTGGTGCAATAACCATCACAGTTAGCTTATAGTTTTATGCATATCATTGGTTTTATTATCTAGGGCAGCATTTTTGAAACGCTGTGCCACAGTAAACTAGTGTGCCATGTGTGGTTCTCAAATCTGCCGCCTGGAGCCAGAGATGCCACTGCCGCCAGTCCAACTATCAGGGGCGTAGACAGAACTTTATCGTCCCTATAGCATTAGCAACATTTTAGAGGGGCCCCTATTCCAATGCTTCTAGAAAGACACCTCTCCCCATCAGTTGACAATTTTATTCCCCATAATACACTGTAGTGTCTTAGTTTACTTGAACCATACTAGTGCCCTTGCTCACATTATGTCACATTGTAGGGCTGCCAATACACATTATGCAACACAGTGCCCACAATTCAAATTATGACATACAGTTCATATTATGCTGCATTCATATTATGTTCATATTATGCCACACAATAGTGCCTCCGCTTCTATTGTGCCACATTACAGTGCCCCAGCCAGTACATATTATGTAACATTATAATGCCTTCCAGTTCATCTTATACTACATTACAATAAGCCGGTCCAGGGGCGTTAGACTCCAAGGTTACAGCTTGTAAGGGCCCCTATGTTCCACCTAATGATGAAAAATGTATTGCATATGTAACGTTGACAGGGAAGGTGGGCCCTGGCAGCTCTGGGCACCATAGCAGCTGCACTCCCTGCACGCCTGTATAGGACAGGGAGAGGTACGCAGCAAGGGACAGGGAGAGGTATGCAGTGAGGGGAAGGGAGAGGTACACAGCTGGGGACAGGGAGAGGTACACAGCGAGGGGTACACAGAAGGCAGCAGCCACTCACTTCCTGTCGGCTCTGTACCTGGGCCATCCTTAAATACCTCTTCCCACTTCAGCGCCATATAGCCATCCTTGCTGATGAGCTGCTGTGTGTGGGGTGGCACTCATGGACTCTCCTGCCATCTCCTCCCGACTCAGTCAGTCAGACCTCACAGCCGCACAGCCCACGTGTGACAGTCTCTCTCTACGTCTCACGGCTGGTGAGCCAATGAAAGCTTGCGGTCCGGCAGTCAATCAGGAGCAGTGGCTGCAGGACCACGAGCTCTGATTGGCTGATGGACGGAACTTCATTTTAAATGGCCACGCACCCTTTACAGCCTGACCCTGAATATGGCGCTGGTCAGTGTCGGGCTAGAGCGAGCAGGTGCCATCAATGTGATGGCACCAGTGTAGTGACTGCAGCCACGCCCTCATGCTGCAGCGCCCAGGGTGACTGCCCTGCATGCCTGCCCCTAGATCTGCCCCTGCGTATGATTGCACTCACAATATAAGTTGAGATCTGCTGCAATACAAAAGGTGGAGTAAAGTATTGAAACAGGAAAACAGTAGTTTTTTGTGGACGAAAATAACTATTAATGATAGTGTTGATCTGCATTTGGCCCAGGTGCCAAAAATATGTATTTAGGAATATAAGCATGGGTATAACTATATTGGGTGCAAGGGGTGCCATTTCTAGCGAGCCCAGAGGCTTAGGGGTGCCTGTACCCAGGATATAAAGTTGCATACAAATTTCCCAGATTTACCTGCAAAGCAATTGGGTCCGATCTATTGCCCAGCCTGAATTGAGTGACATTACATTTTCAGTGAGAGGAGTGTGTAGTTGATGGGCACTGTACAGTGACATAATGTGAACTGGAGGCCACTGTAATGTGGCACAATATGAACTCAAGAGCACTGTAATGTGTCATACTCTGATCTGCTCATTGTAATGTGGAGGGCACTGTTATGAACATAATAAGAACTGGGGCGTTTTAATGTGGCACAATATGAATTGGGGACACTGACATTGCATAATCTCGACTGGAGGGCACTCTAATGTGGCACAGTATGAACAGGTTGCACTGTAATGTGGCATAATACGAACTGGGGACACTGTCATAATGTGAATTGGGGATACTATGTGGCATAATGTGTACTGCCAGCCCTACAATATGACATCATGCAAACTAGGGAACTACAAGCATTTATAAAATAAAGTAGGGCACTACTACGGCGCATAAGATTAACTAGGGCACTACTACAGTTCAGAAAATGAACTAAGGAACTATTATGGGGCATACTGTTAATAACTGCTACAGAGAGGTGCCCTTCAAGAAGCATTTGGACAGGGGCCCCTTCAATATATTGATATGGGGCCTACAAAGTTCTGGTTTCGCCCGTGACTATCAGAATTGAATTTATTTTAGCAAAACAAAAAGGAATTAAACCATAATTCCTACTGAAAACATCATTATTTCAAGCTGGAATCATGTGATAAACACACAACATTCTTTTTGTGAGTGCCAAAGGTTGAGAAGATGATACTAGAGAGAGGTGGTGACAGCTTCGTATTGATAATATGCAGGAGATGAAGGTCCAAAGGGCAAACAAATGAAAAAAGGGAGCGGCAGAAGACTCTCTTGTAACTCTGTGAATGACAAGTTAAGCCTGTTTAGAATAACAATCAGGGCAGGATGTAATGCCGTCCCAGTTGGACGGAGGTGAGGGTTGTTGGCCGAACTCGGATGTTTTTTTAAAGTGGCAATCATTTACAAGGCAAAACCATGCCTTGTAAATTACTGCTGCTGAAAAAAAAATCTGAGTTCGGCCGGTAACCCGCATCTCCGGTCAACTCGGACGGCATTGCGTTCCGCCCTCAGTAGCAGATTTTACCTATGGGTTGAAGGACTGCAGCCCCCCGGCAAAATCCTCCACCCAGCTCAATGTCAGTGAGCCAAATGCAGTCCATGACTGCAGCACTGGCTTCACTGTAATTGGTAGTGACTTCCTATTGTAAGTCCTACCTGTCAGTCACAGACACTACAGACATGGGAAATGGGAGATGTTTCCTCTCTCTGGGACTGCCAGACCAGGGAGCAATAAGCAGAGAGCTGACTTCCTGTAGCAGATGCAGTCCATAGAAGCCGGGGGTTTGTGCAGTCACACTGTGACATCTGCGCATGCGCCGCTTTCAGCACCTGCCAGATCCAATGCGCAGGTGCTGGGACTCATGGCTTGCTGTCTCCTCCCCTTTCCTGGCTTGGGGGTAGCAGCAGTCCCCCTACTAAAAGTAAGTAGAAGCCGCCGCTGATAACAATTTATTAACAAAATAAAAAGTTGGAGAAAAATACAGGCTAATAAGATGAATGTACTGTATAAGTGCCCCCAAAAAAGCTCTAACTTTACACCAATAGCATGTGTACCATGCTTATGCCAGAAGTGCTGATACCCACCATGTCATAAGCACACCAAAGAGAATTTATGCCCAATAAAATAAGGTCAGAATATTGCATACCTCCCAACTGTCCCAATTTTCGTGGGACAGTCTCGTTTTTTTTGCGACTGTCCCGCAGTCCCACTTGCGGGTTGCAGTGTCCCACGGTGGGGGGGGAAGTTGGGAGGCTCCTATCACTCGCTGCAGCAGTGAATAGATAGCTGGGTATGCCCTTGAGTAATGAAAACAGAGGTGTGTCTAGCGATTGCGCAAAACCATGTCACCTTTTTTCATAGGCCACACCCCTTTTCAGACGCATGCGGCTTTGCCGCGTTATACAGTACCGCTTTGCCTCCTCCAGAAGTTTGGAGGTATGATATTGTATAATATATTTGCAAAGGGTCTATTTCTCTTTGACAGTGAATGGTACATCCGACACACCCAGAACTAACTTTCCTTATCTCTCCTGTCTTACAACAGTGTAACACCCCACTGGTACTAGGTATGCAAAATCTGCAGTCACACAACAGTACCAGACACAGCAAAGAGGCATTGATTACTGATAATGGAGCAGTCAGGGGAAGTGTCAGCATAATGGTAAAACAATACCATTGTATAACTCTTAACCCTCTTTCTGCTGGACGCCCACAACTGCAAATAATGTGGCACTACTGTACGTTGGTTTGCCTGAAAACTTTCATATTTGATTTTAATTTTCCAGGTCAGATAGAGCTACTTTTAGTTTCTAAACAGGTGCAAAACTGTCTGCATAAATAAACATAATATATAGACATACAGTATGCACCAGCCATGTCACCTTCTGTGTTAACTATGGCAGCCTGTAGGAATTAACTCCTGTCCTGTTTCTTTATGGCTAAGATCCCACAAATAATTCCGCAGTGAGAAATCAATACATTTACTTCTGGCTAAACCCCAACAAAAAATAGCATTTCTAAATAATAATAATAATAATAATAATAATAATAAAAAAAATGTTATTTTATTTATATAGCACTCTTTCTACAATAGGACTCCAGTGTAAACCTCCTCTCTACCAGATAGCTGAATCTACCTCCCGCATGTCTAGAATTTTTTTTCCAATGAGGTCTGATATATTTGGACGTAATCTATTAATTTGCTGTGCCATCACTGGCCCTGGCCCTGTATGAATTTGCTTATACACAGAGTATTTTTTCCAGGCTGCTCAGAAAGTCTGTATGTCATGCAGGAGATGTCTGAGGACAAAAGACGCCTTCTGCATGAATTGCAGATCCGAGTGCTGCTTTCGGTCAGGATACCGACGCCGGAATCCCGACATCTGACAATGCCGACAGCCGGAATACCGGTTCAACAGGGCTATTCCCACTCATGGGTGTCCACGACACTCATAGGGTGGGGATAGATCCTGTTGCGAGCGCAAGGGGACTCATAGAGATCGCCCCACTGCCGGCATTCTGAAGGGCGGGATGCCGCTGTCGGGATACTGACAGTCGGCATCCCGTCCGCCAGTAAATCATATGTAAACCCTTCAAAACATGGGCCGATATAGGACAATACATGTTTGGAATTCCCTGCCCGAGGGAGTTGTAATGGCGGAATCTGTCAACACCTTTAAGAATGGGTTAGATAAATTCCTAATGGATAAGGATATCCAGGGGTATGGTGCATAGTCATGCATTATAGTTACTATAAATAGGGATAAAATGTAACGGCTGACAGCAGCATCAGTCAGAAATTTTAGTCAAATCATCATGCATAGGAGACCACAAATAGGTTGAACGCGATGGACATTTGTCTTTTTTCAACCTCAGATACTATGTTAACCCCATTTTGTAGAATGTTCTTCGTCACTGCCACCACTACCCCCTTCTCATTCTTCTTGACCTCTCTGCAAATTTTGACCCTCTGGACCACAGTCTCCTCCTACAGATCCTTCATACCCTATGTCAGTGGTTCTCAATCTGTGTGCCATGGCACCCTGAGGTGCCTCAGGATACTTGCAGGGGTGCCTTCGATTGGTGGTTCAGGACCAATTCAAATTATTTATGGTCAGTGTAATAGGCAAACCAATGCTGGTGGCTTCCAATCATAAAATATGCGACCGCAGAGGCACTAACAACGTCTGCCGGCAGCCCCCCGAGGCTAGATGCATCATCGCTTGGAAAGTGATAAAATGGAGAGTGAAAAAGTACCAGCCAATCACCTCCTAACTGCCATTTTTCAAACACAGCTTGTGACATGGCAGATAGGAGGTGATTGGCTGACACCTTTTCACTCTCCATTTTATCACTTTCCAAGCGATGATGCATCTGGCCCCCGATGTTTTATGCTTCCAGTCACTGAAGTAAGTTTTCAGCTAATATGCCTATATGGAATAAGGGCGACTTTGGACTTTATTATTAGAAGCCCTTCAAGGATATTGCCTATAATAACTTTGGCTACACCATTTAAGGGTGATTCTGGACTTGTACATAATAGAAGCCCTTTGAGGACACTGTCCACTGTAATTTATACAGGAATCTGCTATACTACCATCTTGGCAACCAGACATTCAACTGATCCTAATTACAGATGAAATAAGTGATACCATAGTGAGTAATTCGCCAACGGGCGTATCACGGGCCATTACATGTTTTATGTGTGTATGTTATGTATATGTTAAAGTATACCGGTATTAGGGATCACTATTAGTTATTAATTGTACATGTATAATTGAGTAGGAGAGAGGAAAAGAACCCATTTCTGCATTAATCTTACTACTGTATTCTTCTTTCTAATAAAAGAAATATATCAATTTTAATAGTTTATTTGCACTAGACTCATTTTTTAGGCACTTATGTGTTATAGTGGTTAGTATTAACATTACACTTGATGACATTAGCGCTGGGAGGCATCCCCGCCAATTTAAATTGATTGCATCCCATTACGATGTATCTATAATACTGCCCTCTCCTGACTGTCCTCCTCTGACCACTCTTTCTCTGTCTCCTCTCATGATTTCACTTCCCCTCCACTTCCACTAATGTCAGGTATCTCCCAAAGTTCTGTTCTGGGACCTCTCCTAAATATAAAGTGGAGAGAGATAAAGTACCAACCAATCAGCTCCTAACTGCCATTTTCAAACATAACCTGTAACATGGCATTTAGGAGCTGATTGGCTGGTACTTTATTTCTCTCCACTTTATCCCTCTCCAAGGCTTAGTACATTTCACCCTATGTCCCTTTAGGTGAATTCATCTTCCTGGATGTCCCAGGACATGACTAAAGCTCGGTACACACTAGAAGATATTTTTAACAATTTGGCCAATTCCGACGGATTATAATGACAAAATCTTCAAATTGTCCAGTGTGTACACATTATGCGCGCTCCAGTGGCGTCTTTCATCGCATCTTCAGATCTAGATACTGTACATGCAGGAAAATCTGTCAGTCTCATTAACGACAGCATACTCCAGGATGTGGCCACAGACAGTATCTTTTGTAAGATTGCACAGTGTGTAGGTGCTATATTGTTTGTCCAGGAGTTCAGGGGGAAATCGTTGATGATATTGCATCATTTGCAAGTCATCCAATGTGTACCTGGCATTATACTAAGCTAATCATCTTCACACTCTCCGGCCAGTGGCGGAACTAGTGAGTGGTGGTTCCAGGTGTGATAATATGGTTTGGGCCCCCAGCCCTAAAACAGGGCCTCTTTGTGCGCCTAGGGCACATGCCCCCAAAAATGCGCTGTCTCATCTTCATATACTACACAGAATGAGTGACCCGCATATACTACAGACTGCATCAGTGACCCCCGTATACTACAGACCGCATCAGTGACCGTTGTATACTACAGACAGCATCAGTGACCATCGTATACTACAGACAGCATCAGTGACCCCCATATACTACAGACAGCATCAGATTCAGCCATAAACTATACTGCATTAGTGACCACCGTATACTACAGACTGCATCAGAGGCAGCCATATACTACAGACAGCTTCAGTGGCCGCCATACACTACAGACATCCTTAGTGACCCCCATATACTACTGACAGTAATAGTGACCACCATATACTACAGACTGCATTATTCACCACTTTATACTATAGACAGCAGTAGTGACCCCCATATACCACAGACAGCATTAGTAACATCCATATACTACAGATAGCACTAGTGACCCACAGACAACATTAGTGACTGCCATATACCCTGACAGCATTAAACGCCACACCTTGATCAGTATTTTGCAATGGTCTGACTGGCTTTGGTGGTAGGGTTCCTCAGTCCTCACAGCACCTGTTCCAGTGCGTCCATCGACACACAGCCAGCTGAGCTCCCATTCCTCCTCCCAGCATTCCATAATTGGCCAGCAGTTGCAGCGACGCCAACTCCATTTTTTAACTGATTACGCCCAGTAGTGCCGCCGTGAATAATGGTGCCTATACAAGTTGACAGCAAGCCATATGTACACCATACAGTAAACATATCTATATGTAATTGAATGAAATAAAATAATGGCGCAAGAAACAATAAAAATATCAAACAATGGGAAAAAGAAAACAGAAAAAAATAAAAACAAATTTATAGACACCACACGAGGAGTGCTGCTTGCATGGAGTGATATATATATATATATATATATATATATATATATATATTTTGGTAAAAAATTGATAAAAAATATATATAAAATTTATTGACAAAGTGTTGTCGTACATTTATGAAAAAATTGGGCAATACATACAATCACAACTAAACTGTGGCACTTAAAAATTATGGTTAAAAGACTATAGTAAAAAATAAAATGGTTATTCCTTATCTGGGTATGAGGTCAGCACAGGTCTTCCAACGCGTTTCGTCACACAGACTTCACACAGATGGATGTGCCGGCAGCTGGACGCGGAGGAGCGGCGGCCTGTGGGCACAGTCAGGCCACAGGCCAGTGGCGCAAGATAGGCGGGCATTAGGCCCGTGGGCAAGTACAGGCAATAGGCCTGTGGGGACATTAGAGGGCATTAGGCCCTAGTTCAGTTAGGTGGTCATCAAGTATATAAGGTGACCCTGGTCATTAGGCCCAGGTCACCCAACTGGCCTCTGTTAGGCGGGCACTAGGCCCGTGGGTGATATCAGGCCTCTGGCCTGGGCGCAAATAGGGGCGCTAGGCCCAGTCAATAAGTGGGCCCCCCCCCCCAAGGTGAATAAAGGTGGCACTGGGCACTAGGCCCAGGCCACCCCGAAGTGTTTAGGTAGGCAGGCCTGCTTGGCCTGAGCCCCATATAAGTGTACAGGTTGTGAGTAGGCTGTACAGCGCCCACCCCCCAGAGAGCAGATAGGGATTTAAAGGGACAGCACCGTTTAACCTTGTATTGTGATATTTGTGATGTATGTTGTTTCCGTGCAGGGCCAAGGTTGTCTTAGTTTGTTTAGTTTTGTCGCACCACACACACAGAGCTAGTTTGAGGGCTCTGCCATTGTAGTTAGTGTAGTGGTGTTACATCAGGATAGAGTTAGGCCCTGCACGGCTGTTGTTTGGTTGCCTCTTTACAAGGACCTGTAAGTGGAGAGGAAGAACGCAGTGCAAGACTGACAACGGTGAGTAAAACCTCTGTCCGTGTGTCCCTTTCGATGTGTGTTTGTCCCTATCTGTCTCCCGTCCTTCAGGGCGAACGGTGAATCTTGCACGCAGGTGCAAGGTTGAATTTACACCTGGTGCGAGAGTACCGATAGGTGAAATTCGGGCTCTGAGGCCGTGCGTCCAGGATGACCTTCACCTAGCCCTAAAGCTCCATTTTCCTCGGTTTCGGAGGGCGTTTCGGTCCACAGTTAGGAGAAACGGCACTCAGCAATCTCCTTCCCCCTAGGTCATCATGTCCGGGTCTGACTGAAGGTTCCAGGTCCGTTGAAGGTTCCGTGGCCTGAAGGTGAGAGAGTCGGCGCTAGTAACTAGTGAGTCTACACCTGCACGGCAGCAGGCACTACACCGCACCACCACCCTCCTACATTTTGGCGTAGTCGGCAGGATCTCGGGCCGTGGACATGATGTGGAACGTCCCCAAGAAGACCCCCCTGCAGACAGCTCCAGAGCAGACCCACCCCCCAGGACGTGTGCGGACCAGAGCGACTGGGTGACGGTGACTGGGGCAGACCTCCTGAAGATGGTGCAGCGGTCGGTCCAGCAAGGAAAGGAAAAGCACCGGGAAAAGGGGCGCAAGAAGGCCGCTGTGATGCCCTGCAAGAAATGTCGACAAATGGGACACTTTGCCGACAAATGTACTTGGTGAGAGACATCCTCAAAGAAGGTGGTCCAGCAAGCGGACTGAAGACGTTGTCAGAAGGGCCAAGCGAAGAAAGAGTCTTGGTGTTTGCTCTGCAGAAATTACGGGCATGAGCATAACAGTTGTCCTTGGGATGAAGAGTGGAGCCAAGATGAGGTCGATTTCCGATGTGAAATCTGTGGAGATCCCCGACATCGGCTTCCGGAATGTCCATGGACTTAGGACAGGACGGACTACGAGGCCACTGTGAAGCAGCTCACGGAGTCTCGTCAGGAGCTTTGGAACCGGGTGGCTGCAGAGCCAGTGTGTGCGCTTTGCGACGCTAGGGGACATGAGCTTCCTGATTGTCCGTGGAATGAAGACAGAATGATTGCGGATGGTCATGCCCAGAGATGGGAGGAAGAAACCAGAGAAATGGAGCGGAAGAGCCTGCCTGAAGTTAGTTCGCAGGTGCCCATTTCATCTGAGCCGGAACCAACGGGTGAAGATCCCTCAGTGAAAGAGGTGGCCAAGGAACCCGTCTTGGAGAAGGTGGCAGTGACCCTCCCTTGTTGGAAGTGTCGGCGACCAGGACATTTGGCCAATGAGTGTTCCTGGGAAGATGCCGCGGACCTACTCTGCCCCAAAAAAGCGACCCCAGTAAAGAAGGATCCTTTTCCGCATAAGGCGGAAGTGGACGACTGGGAGGAGAAGAAACCACTCTGTGAGGAAAAGCGTGAAGACCCAGTGACGGGGACGTCACGTTGGAACTGCATTGGAAATGTCCAAGACCAAGACGTGTGGAACAGGTGTGTCATGGGTACCACAAGATGCCAGCGGGAGAAAAGAAATACGCTGAGGAAATAGAGATGCCAGCGGAAGAAAAGAAATACGCTGAGGAAGTAGAGATGCCAGCGGAAGAGACTAAGTACGCTGAGGAAGAAAATAATCCCCTAGTCCAGGTATAGGTGGAAGAGGACTCGGACTACTGTGAGATATCCGCCGTGTATGACGACGAATCTCTCCAAGAACAGATGGAGGAAGACTCGGGCATAGGAAGCGCCGGCGAGTGTGACTGGCAGGATCGGGTGGAGCCGTGCTCACAGTTGATTGCCCTTTGTGAAGAGGAGGAGATAGTCCTGGAGCAAGAATAACTGCCGGAAGTGCCGAGTTGGACAGCTATATGGTGAGAGGATTGTGATGCCGTGGGAGGACCCGTTCCAGAGGAAGACATGGGAGCGTTGGAGATGCCCCACGAGGAAATGCGACAGATGGTGGTTGTTGCCCGGGAGGAAACGGATGCTCCGGAGGATTCCACTGTTGGGTGGTGGTTGGTCCCACCCCTTGAAGACAGTGATGATGCCCTAGACGATATGGGAGGCCAAGAGTGGGTGACTGTTGCCCCCGTGGAAGAAGATTCCCCTTGGTGGCCTACGTCGAGTGACCGTAAGGAGATGCCACTCACCCAGAGGATCCACCGATTGAGCTCAGAAGGTAAAAAGAAGAGGAACCCAGAGCCGGCGGAGGAAGGATGTGGGGTCACAGTCTGTCCGGGCTGGGCCCTTGAACGCACCCTCGCTGGAAGGACCTTGGAATTCCCTGACCCGCGGAAAATGGACTTCGTGAGGACCTTCGTAGGGACTACAAAGTAAAAAGGGGGGGGATGTAGAGATGTGTCCTGTGTCCCAGGGCACATCAGAATGGCAGGGTGCAGGGGATCTGTGTCCCCTGCAGAGCACAGCGGTGGCCGGCGCTGGGGCAGTGTGTCTGTCCCCGGCGCATGTCAGTGTGCAGCAGCGGCGGGTGTCCGGTGCAGGGACAGTGTATCAGTTCCCTGCACCGGACCGGAGGCTGCGGAGGCATTTGAATATTGGCACCCCCTCATGAAGTGGCGGCCAATCACCGACGGGCGCAGTGAGCCAATCGGCCCTCGCCACGTCATAGGCCCCACCTCCGGTGTCTGACGCCGGGTGGGAGCCAAAGAAAGAAGACACCGGGCGGGAGCCAAAGAAAGAAGACACCGGGCGGGAGCCAAAGAAAGAAGACGCAGCCGAGAGGAGCCGAACACAGGAGGCCGCGTTGAAGAGCGGCGAAGAGCCAGACGGGGAGCAGAGGCGGTGGAAACAGGAAGACGGCGGCCGTGGCAGGAAGAGCTCCGGTGGCCGCTGAAGAGGCCGGAAGACGCCGGCAACAAGAAGGAAGATGTCCAGCGGCGGCGCCGCCGCTGGCCAGGACGGGCCAGCGGCAGGGATTTAAAGGGACAGCACCATTTAACCTTGTATTGTGATATTTGTGATGTATGTTGTTTCCGTGCAGGGCCAAGGTTGTCTTAGTGTGTTTAGTTTTGTCACACCACACACACAGAGCTAGTTTGAGGGCTCTGCCGTTGTAGTTAGTGACTCAGAGACAGAACTACCGCCAGTGCAACCAGTGTCCAGGGGCCCAAAGCATGTAATGAGTCAAACTGACTCATTACATGCCGCTGTGTGCTGCGGGCAACCGCCGCCCGCAGCACACAGCCGCCCGCAGGATACAGGAGAGGAGGGCAGCTGCCACGGGGGGAAGGAGGAGGAGGGAGGTGGAGGAGGGAGCCGCAGCAGCGCTGTGTTATTGGTTGAGGCGCTGCTGCTGCTGTCCCTCTTCTTCACCATAGGCTGTCTTCCGACGCTGTGAAGCGCATCCCAGCATTCACAGTGGCGGAGATCAGCCTATGGTGAAGGACTGGGACAGCAGCAGCAGCGCCTCCACCAATAACACAGTGCTGCTGCGGCTCCCTCCTCCACCTTCTCTCCTGCCCGGGAATCGGGATCTCTGTCGGAAGCTGCACCGAGGAGCCTGAGCCAGCGGAGACAGTAAGTATAATTCTTTCTTTCTTTCTTTCTTTCTTTCTAAAAAGGGCACGCTGTCTGCCGTTATGTGTAAAAAGGGGGATGCTGTCTGCCATTATGTGTAAAAAGGGGGATGCTATCTGCCGTTATGTGTAAAAAGGGGGACGCTGTCTGCCTTAATGTGTAAAAAGGGGACGCTGTCTCCCGTAATGTGTAAAAAGGGGACGCTGTCTGCCGTAATGTGTAAAAAGGGTAATCTGTCCACCGTAAGGTGTAAAAGGGTCTCTACCTGGTGTAGTGGTGCTACTGTGCGGCGTAATTTGAATAATGAAGACTACTGTGCACCGTTATATGAATTGGTATTATTTTATGGCCACACCCCTTCCCCACGAAGCCATGCCCCTATGTATTTTTGCGAACGCCTAAGGCACGCACTGCCCCTGTTTTGCATGCAGGGGTGGGGCTCTGATGCCGTTTCTTGCACACAGTGCTAAAATGTCTAGTTACGGCACTGTTGCTAGGTATCCATTTCTCTGGCCCTGAGCAGGTCCCCCTCACCAGATCCTCTCCAGGGGTGACGGGGTGGACTTGCATGGGATGGGGGGGGGGGCCCAAAGCATTTTGTCGCACCTGGGCCCACCGCTCGCTAGTTCCGCCACTGGTTAGTGTAGTGGTGTTACATAGAGATGAGCGCCTGAA
Source organism: Pseudophryne corroboree (assembly GCF_028390025.1). Lineage (NCBI taxonomy): Eukaryota > Metazoa > Chordata > Amphibia > Anura > Myobatrachidae > Pseudophryne > Pseudophryne corroboree. The sequence continues at coordinate 135,895,621 of NC_086454.1, read as the reverse complement.
ATTTTTCGGGTTTTGTGTTTTGGTTTTGGGTTCGGTTCCGCGGCCGTGTTTTGGGTTCGAACGCGTTTTGGCAAAACCTCACCGAATTTTTTTTGTCGGATTCGGGTGTGTTTTGGATTCGGGTGTTTTTTTCAAAAAACACTAAAAAACAGCTTAAATCATAGAATTTGGGGGTCATTTTGATCCCAAAGTATTATTAACCTCAAAAACCATAATTTACACTCATTTTCAGTCTATTCTGAATACCTCACACCTCACAATATTATTTTTAGTCCTAAAATTTGCACCGAGGTCGCTGTGTAAGATAAGCGACCCTAGTGGCCGACACAAACACCGGGCCCATCTAGGAGTGGCACTGCAGTGTCACGCAGGATGTCCCTTCCAAAAAACCCTCCCCAAACAGCACATGACGCAAAGAAAAAAAGAGGCGCAATGAGGTAGCTGTGTGAGTAAGATTAGCGACCCTAGTGGCCGACACAAACACCGGGCCCATCTAGGAGTGGCACTGCAGTGTCACGCAGGATGGCCCTTCCAAAAAACCCTCCCCAAACAGCACATGACGCAAAGAAAAAAAGAGGCGCAATGAGGTAGCTGTGTGAGTAAGATCAGCGACCCTAGTGGCCGACACAAACACCGGGCCCATCTAGGAGTGGCACTGCAGTGTCACGCAGGATGTCCCTTCCAAAAAACCCTCCCCAAACAGCACATGACGCAAAGAAAAAAAGAGGCGCAATGAGGTAGCTGTGTGAGTAAGATTAGCGACCCTAGTGGCCGACACAAACACCGGGCCCATCTAGGAGTGGCACTGCAGTGTCACGCAGGATGTCCCTTCCAAAAAACCCTCCCCAATCAGCACATGATGCAAAGAAAAAGAAAAGAAAAAAGAGGTGCAAGATGGAATTGTCCTTGGGCCCTCCCACCCACCCTTATGTTGTATAAACAAAACAGGACATGCACACTTTAACCAACCCATCATTTCAGTGACAGGGTCTGCCACACGACTGTGACTGATATGACGGGTTGGTTTGGACCCCCCCCAAAAAAGAAGCAATTAATCTCTCCTTGCACAAACTGGCTCTACAGAGGCAAGATGTCCACCTCATCTTCACCCTCCGATATATCACCGTGTACATCCCCCTCCTCACAGATTATCAATTCGTCCCCACTGGAATCCACCATCTCAGCTCCCTGTGTACTTTGTGGAGGCAATTGCTGCTGGTCAATGTCTCCGCGGAGGAATTGATTATAATTCATTTTAATGAACATCATCTTCTCCACATTTTCTGGATGTAACCTCGTACGCCGATTGCTGACAAGGTGAGCGGCGGCACTAAACACTCTTTCGGAGTACACACTTGTGGGAGGGCAACTTAGGTAGAATAAAGCCAGTTTGTGCAAGGGCCTCCAAATTGCCTCTTTTTCCTGCCAGTATAAGTACGGACTGTGTGACGTGCCTACTTGGATGCGGTCACTCATATAATCCTCCACCATTCTATCAATGTTGAGAGAATCATATGCAGTGACAGTAGACGACATGTCCGTAATCGTTGTCAGGTCCTTCAGTCCGGACCAGATGTCAGCATCAGCAGTCGCTCCAGACTGCCCTGCATCACCGCCAGCGGGTGGGCTCGGAATTCTGAGCCTTTTCCTCGCACCCCCAGTTGCGGGAGAATGTGAAGGAGGAGATGTTGACAGGTCGCGTTCCGCTTGACTTGACAATTTTGTCACCAGCAGGTCTTTCAACCCCAGCAGACCTATGTCTGCCGGAAAGAGAGATCCAAGGTAGGCTTTAAATCTAGGATCGAGCACGGTGGCCAAAATGTAGTGCTCTGATTTCAACAGATTGACCACCCGTGAATCCTTGTTAAGCGAATTAAGGGCTGCATCCACAAGTCCCACATGCCTAGCGGAATCGCTCCCTTTTAGCTCCTTCTTCAATGCCTCCAGCTTCTTCTGCAAAAGCCTGATGAGGGGAATGACCTGACTCAGGCTGGCAGTGTCTGAACTGACTTCACGTGTGGCAAGTTCAAAGGGCATCAGAACCTTGCACAACGTTGAAATCATTCTCCACTGCACTTGAGACAGGTGCATTCCACCTCCTATATCGTGCTCAATTGTATAGGCTTGAATGGCCTTTTGCTGCTCCTCCAACCTCTGAAGCATATAGAGGGTTGAATTCCACCTCGTTACCACTTCTTGCTTCAGATGATGGCAGGGCAGGTTCAGTAGTTTTTGGTGGTGCTCCAGTCTTCTGTACGTGGTGCCTGTACGCCGAAAGTGTCCCGCAATTTTTCTGGCCACCGACAGCATCTCTTGCACGCCCCTGTCGTTTTTAAAAAAATTCTGCACCACCAAATTCAAGGTATGTGCAAAACATGGGACGTGCTGGAATTTGCCCATATTTAATGCACACACAATATTGCTGGCGTTGTCCGATGCCACAAATCCACAGGAGAGTCCAATTGGGGTAAGCCATTCCGCGATGATCTTCCTCAGTTGCCGTAAGAGGTTTTCAGCTGTGTGCGTATTCTGGAAAGCGGTGATACAAAGCGTAGCCTGCCTAGGAAAGAGTTGGCGTTTGCGAGATGCTGCTACTGGGGCCGCCGCTGCTGTTCTTGCGGCGGGAGTCCATACATCTACCCAGTGGGCTGTCACAGTCATATAGTCCTGACCCTGCCCTGCTCCACTTGTCCACATGTCCGTGGTTAAGTGGACATTGGGTACAACTGCATTTTTTAGGACACTGGTGAGTCTTTTTCTGACGTCCGTGTACATTCTCGGTATCGCCTGCCTAGAGAAGTGGAACCTAGATGGTATTTGGTAACGGGGGCACACTGCCTCAATAAATTGTCTAGTTCCCTGTGAACTAACGGCGGATACCGGACGCACGTCTAACACCAACATAGTTGTCAAGGACTCAGTTATCCGCTTTGCAGTAGGATGACTGCTGTGATATTTCATCTTCCTCGCAAAGGACTGTTGAACAGTCAATTGCTTACTGGAAGTAGTACAAGTGGGCTTACGACTTCCCCTCTGGGATGACCATCGACTCCCAGCGGCAACAACAGCAGCGCCAGCAGCAGTAGGCGTTACACGCAAGGATGCATCGGAGGAATCCCAGGCAGGAGAGGACTCGTCAGAATTGCCAGTGACATGGCCTGCAGGACTATTGGCATTCCTGGGGAAGGAGGAAATTGACACTGAGGGAGTTGGTGGGGTGGTTTGCGTGAGCTTGGTTACAAGAGGAAGGGATTTACTGGTCAGTGGACTGCTTCCGCTGTCACCCAAAGTTTTTGAACTTGTCACTGACTTATTATGAATGCGCTGCAGGTGACGTATAAGGGAGGATGTTCCGAGGTGGTTAACGTCCTTACCCCTACTTATTACAGCTTGACAAAGGGAACACACGGCTTGACACCTGTTGTCCGCATTTCTGGTGAAATACCTCCACACCGAAGAGCTGATTTTTTTGGTATTTTCACCTGGCATGTCAACGGCCATATTCCTCCCACGGACAACAGGTGTCTCCCCGGGTGCCTGACTTAAACAAACCACCTCACCATCAGAATCCTCCTGGTCAATTTCCTCCCCAGCGCCAGCAACACCCATATCCTCCTCATCCTGGTGTACTTCAACACTGACATCTTCAATCTGACTATCAGGAACTGGACTGCGGGTGCTCCTTCCAGCACTTGCAGGGGGCGTGCAAATGGTGGAAGGCGCATGCTCTTCACGTCCAGTGTTGGGAAGGTCAGGCATCGCAACCGACACAATTGGACTCTCCTTGTGGATTTGGGATTTCGAAGAATGCACAGTTCTTTGCTGTGCTGCTTTTGCCAGCTTGAGTCTTTTCATTTTTCTAGCGAGAGGCTGAGTGCTTCCATCCTCATGTGAAGCTGAACCACTAGCCATGAACATAGGCCAGGGCCTCAGCCGTTCCTTGCCACTCCGTGTGGTAAATGGCATATTGGCAAGTTTACGCTTCTCCTCCGACAATTTTATTTTAGGTTTTGGAGTCCTTTTTTTACTGATATTTGGTGTTTTGGATTTGACATGCTCTGTACTATGACATTGGGCATCGGCCTTGGCAGACGACGTTGCTGGCATTTCATCGTCTCGGCCATGACTAGTGGCAGCAGCTTCAGCACGAGGTGGAAGTGGATCTTGATCTTTCCCTAATTTTGGAACCTCAACATTTTTGTTCTCCATATTTTAATAGGCACAACTAAAAGGCACCTCAGGTAAACAATGGAGATGGATGGATTGGATACTAGTATACAATTATGGACGGGCTGCCGAGTGCCGACACAGAGGTAGCCACAGCCGTGAACTACCGCACTGTACTGTGTCTGCTGCTAATATATAGACTGGTTGATAAAGAGATAGTATACTCTTAACTAGTATGTATGTATAAAGAAAGAAAAAAAAACCACGGTTAGGTGGTATATACAATTATGGACGGGCTGCCGAGTGCCGACACAGAGGTAGCCACAGCCGTGAACTACCGCACTGTACTGTGTCTGCTGCTAATATATAGACTGGTTGATAAAGAGATAGTATACTCGTAACTAGTATGTATGTATAAAGAAAGAAAAAAAAACCACGGTTAGGTGGTATATACAATTATGGACGGGCTGCTGAGTGCCGACACAGAGGTAGCCACAGCCGTGAACTACCGCACTGTACTGTGTCTGCTGCTAATATAGACTGGTTGATAAAGAGATAGTATACTCGTAACTAGTATGTATGTATAAAGAAAGAAAAAAAAACCACGGTTAGGTGGTATATACAATTATGGACGGGCTGCCGAGTGCCGACACAGAGGTAGCCACAGCCGTGAACTACCGCACTGTACTGTGTCTGCTGCTAATATATAGACTGGTTGATAAAGAGATAGTATACTCGTAACTAGTATGTATGTATAAAGAAAGAAAAAAAAACCACGGTTAGGTGGTATATACAATTATGGACGGGCTGCCGAGTGCCGACACAGAGGTAGCCACAGCCGTGAACTACCGCACTGTACTGTGTCTGCTGCTAATATAGACTGGTTGATAAAGAGATAGTATACTACTAATATTATATATACTGGTGGTCAGGTCACTGGTCACTAGTCACACTGGCAGTGGCACTCCTGCAGCAAAAGTGTGCACTGTTTAATTTTAATATAATATTATGTACTCCTGGCTCCTGCTATAACCTATAACTGGCACTGCAGTAGTGCTCCCCAGTCTCCCCCACAATTATAAGCTGTGTGAGCTGAGCAGTCAGACAGATATATAATATATATAGATGATGCAGCACACTGGCCTGAGCCTGAGCAGTGCACACAGATATGGTATGTGACTGACTGAGTCACTGTGTGTATCGCTTTTTTCAGGCAGAGAACGGATATATTAAATAAACTGCACTGTGTGTCTGGTGGTCACTCACTATATAATATATTATGTACTCCTGGCTCCTGCTATAACCTATAACTGGCACTGCAGTAGTGCTCCCCAGTCTCCCCCACAATTATAAGCTGTGTGAGCTGAGCAGTCAGACAGATATATATAATATTATATATAGATATTATGATAATAGATGATGCAGCACACTGGCCTGAGCCTGAGCAGTGCACACAGATATGGTATGTGACTGAGTCACTGTGTGCTGTGTATCGCTTTTTTCAGGCAGAGAACGGATTATAAATAAAACTGGTGGTCACTATCAGCAAAACTCTGCACTGTACTGAGTACTCCTAATGCTCCCCAAAATTAGTAAATCAAGTGTCTCTCTAATCTATTCTAAACGGAGAGGACGCCAGCCACGTCCTCTCCCTATCAATCTCAATGCACGTGTGAAAATGGCGGCGACGCGCGGCTCCTTATATAGAATCCGAGTCTCGCGATAGAATCCGAGCCTCGCGAGAATCCGACAGCGTCATGATGACGTTCGGGCGCGCTCGGGTTAACCGAGCAAGGCGGGAAGATCCGAGTCGCTCGGACCCGTGAAAAAAAACATGAAGTTCTGGCGGGTTCGGATTCAGAGAAACCGAACCCGCTCATCTCTAGTGTTACATAGGGACAGAGTTAGGCCCTGCACGGCTGTTGTTTGATTGCCAACTTACAGGGACCTTTAAGTGGAGAGGAAGATCGCAGTGCAAGACTGGCAAAGGTGAGTAACACCTCTGTCCGTGTGTCCCTTTCGATGTGTGTTTGTCCCTTTCTGTCTCCCTTCCTTCAGGGCGAACGGTGAACCTTGCACGCAGGTGCAAGGTTGAATTTACACCTGGTGCGAGAGTACCGATAGGTGAAATTCGGGCTCTGAGGCCGTGCGCCCAGGATGACCTTCACCTAGCCCGAAAGCTCTATTTTCCTCGGTTTCAAAGGGCGTTTCGGTCCATGTACTATTGGCCTAATCAGTGGCGTCACAAGGTTGATGTGGGGAGTGCGGCCCGCACCCGGGTGTCAACCGCCGATGGGTGACACCAAAGTGCCGGCTCCTGCTCAGTGACAGGAGCCGGGTGCTGCACTGTAACATTACATGCAGCAACCCGGCTCCTGTCACCATGTAGGAGCTGGCAATGCAGACAAATGCAGACACGTCAGTCTCGGGGGCAGGCCGCAACTCCCGGTCCCCTGGAGTAACGAAAATACTGGTCGGGGCGCTTAGCCACCACTTTTCTTTTTATGCAAACTATCTTAATTTAGAGAGACCTTATCATAATCTTAACATGGGGGGGTCATTCCGAGTTGATCGTTCACTAGCAGTTCTTAAGCAGCCGTACAAACACATTGTCGCCGCCCCCCGGGGAGTGTATTTTCGCTTTGCAGAAGTGCGAACGCCTGTGCAGCAGAGCACCTGCAAAAACATTAGACCAGCCCTGGATTTACTCTTCGTGTGCATTGATTCTAACGTTGGAGGGACGGCTTTTGACGTCACACCCGCCCAGCGTTCACTCAGCCACGCCTGCGTTTTCCCTGGCACACCTGCATTTTTCTAAGCACTCCCTTAAAACGGTCTGTTACCACCCAGATACGCCCCCTTCCTGTCAATCATCCTGCGTTGTGCTGTGCAACTGAATGCTTTGCTAGAACCTGTGCAAGACCTCAAAGAACTTTGCACCCGTACGTCGCACGTGCGCATTGCGGTGCATACGCATGCGCAGAAATGCCAATTTTTAGCCTGATCGCTGCACTGCGAACAACGGCAGCTAGCGATCAACTCGGAATGACCCCCATGGGACCTTATTCAGCTTCAGTTGCAGTCTTGCTAATTTAGCAAGACTGCAACTAGCAGCAGCCAGGCTATGAAGGCAGGCGCAGGGCTGGCATATTTTGGGTAGCAGCGACCACGTGTGACATCACGCGGCTGCCCAGAATCTGCCCGTTTCTCACACCATGCCGTGTCCAACGCCGCGTCGCCACGCCTCAAACGCATAGTGAGATGCGATCACATATCCCCGGCTCACGCACGCGCATTGCGGGTCCTGCGCGTGCACTCTACAGTTTCCCTGGGGAGAATGTGAACGCATCTCACATGCATCTCAACCTGAATCAGTACCATGGTCCGAAAATAGAACTCTCTACCTCCCTCTCGTCCCCACATCCCCATGCTCTTTTTTCTTACTCCCTTCTCCCCTGTCTTTATTTTCTTTTTTTCCTTAATTAAAATAAAATCCAGGCATCAAAATGCTTTCTTCTTTTTGTTTTATTGTATTTAATTTGCATTAAATTACAAACATTTCACTATCAAACTTAATTTTGATTTTACACATGCTCTTAGCAGGACGTTTACTTGTTCCCTAACTGCATATATTCAGGGCTATTAAAACAAGTTATTTAAAAATGTGAAAATTTATAAATATAACTGGCTAGTTATCCAGACATTTCAGTATTGATTATTAATAGTCATGTCTCGTTGTTTGTCTGACTATGCTGATCTGTTTAAATGTCCCTATTATTTACCAGGATTTCAAAATCAACAAATACTCAGAAAACGCTTCAAGAGGTGAATACTCTGAATATTTTGTGCATTTTTGTTCTTGCAGCGCCACATAGTGTCAGAATGAGGTATTTCAAAGTGTAATGAAATAAAAGGGTGTTATATTTTTTGTCAACATGCATCGTGTTGATATTCACAATGTCAACATGAGTATGTCAACCTGTCATAATGTCGGCATGTTGCATGTCAACATAATTGTAATTTTGACCTTGACTTTGATAATGTCAAGACTAATAAAATGTCAACATGATTAGAATGTTGACAAAATGTCTCTGGTGGTTTAGCGGTGACTTGATTTACCAATCCTGCACCTGTTCTACTGTGCGGCGATCAGCTGATGAAGACTTTCCGACAGACCCTTATCCCTTCCTCTTGTGCCTCCTCTCCCTTAGCCTAACCTCCCCTCCTGCAGCTTAACCCTATCCTTCTCTCCTGCAACCTAACCCTATCCTCCCCTCCTCAAGCCTAACCCTAACCTCCCCTCCTGCAGCCTAACCCTATCCTCCCTTCCTGCAGCCTCACTCTAACCTCCTCTCCTGCAACCTAACCCAATTCCTCCCCTCCTGCAGCCTCACTCTAACCACCCCCGCAGCCTAAACCTTTCCTCCCCTCCAGAAGCCTAACCCTAACCTCCCCTCCAGTGGCAGTCACCACACCAGCGCCATCAACACCCATCTGCTGCCTTTACCACTATGCCCCTTCCTGGCCACTTCCAGTAGCCCACACCACGCCACCCACCCTGGGGCTCTACTTGGCACAATGTATATAAGGGGCTCTACCTGGTGCAACATGTATAAGGGACTCTACCTGGTGCAATGTGTATAAAAGGGACTCTACCTGGTGCAACGTGTATAAAAGTGACTCTACCTGGCATAACACGTATAAAAGGGGCTCTACCTGGTGTAATGTGTATAAGGGGCTCTACCTGTCATGTATAAGGGGTACTACTGTGTGGTGTAATGTGACTGATGGACATAACTGTGTGGTGTAATGTGAATTGGTACTATACTGTGGCCATGTCCTTCCCTGTGAAGCCACGCCCCTATATTTTTGGCTCGCGCCATCGGTGTACTGTCTCTGTTTTGAATGTTGAAGAGGAGGTGCCAAAGGAAACATTCACCCTTGGCACCAAAAGGTCTAGAACCAGCCCTGAACCAGCCCTGCTCCCCTCCTGCAGCCTATACCTATCCCACCCCTCCTGCAGCCTCACCCTATCCTTCCCGCCAGCAGCCTAACCCTATCATTCCCTCCTGGAACCTAACCCTAACCTCCACCCCAGCCTAAACCTATCCTCCCCTCCTGATGCCTAACCTTATACCTCCCCTCCTGAAGCCTAGCCCTATCCTTCCTTCCAGCAGCCTAACCCTATTATTCCCTCCTGCAGTCTAACTCTAACCTCCCCTCCTGAAACCTAACCCTATCCTTCCCTCCAGCAGTCTAACCCTATCATTCCCTCCTGCAGCCTAACCCTAACCTCCCGCGCAGCCTGAACCTATCCTCCCCTCCTGAAGCCTAACCTTATCCTTCCTTCCAGCAGCCTAACCCTATTATTTCCTCCTGCAGCCTAACCCTAACCTCCCCCTGCAGCCTATACAAGTCCCACCCCTCCTGCAGCCTCACTCTCACCTCCCCTCCAGCAGCCTAACCCTATCATTTACTCCTGCAGTCTAACTCTAACCTCCCCCCCTCAGCCTAAAACTATCCTTCCCTTCAGCAGCCTAACCCTATCATTCCCTCCTGCAGCCTAACCCTATCCTCTCTGCGCAGCCTGAACCTATCCTCCCCTCCTGAAGCCTAACCTTATACCTCCCCTCCTGCAGCCTAACCCTATCCTTCCTTCCAGCAGCCTAACCCTATTATTTCCTCCTGCAGCCTAACCCTAACCTCCCCCCCTGTAAATACCAAATTGCTTTCTAACAAATATTTAAAATGCCCGCTCTAATATATACTGCAGACGCCAGGCGCATCTTATTACCATATACGATAAAAGTGTGCTGTACATCTCAAAACACTGCATCCCGATAGAGAAAACAATACACCCACACATTATCTGAGTTCCAAAGCTCATTGATGTATATATTTGTTATTAAAAGGATATGTATTCAATATATCACAATGCACAGTATACATATAGTTACATGGTTACAATTTATACAGTAAGCAGTTAATACAAAATACATACAGTTACAGGCCAGCATACCACACCATTCCCTCAATGCATCTTCCTCTTAATATATCTCTCTCTCTCTCAGCAAATAAATACAGGAACTGGTCTGGCAACATCTCCACCATTGTCTGGGACAAAAACAGCAACTCACTCCTGTGTGTCTCTGTAATGTGTTATCTAGTTTTGGGGGAGTGCACACATCTAGTATAAGGGAGGGAACTTTCTCATTCTTGATGAGTCACTGGTCTGTTCGTATGCTAAACAGGTTCAGCCTTGAAGACATCAAAAGGGGCTGGCCTAAGTTTCCTGTTCACCATTGTGTTTGGAAATGTCTATTGTCCTAATAAGAGTGATTTTAGCTTTCATACATTTAATCATAGATACTTGTTGCAATGTCCTACAACTTAATAACAAGTATCAAATGAATCTACACTTTAATCTGGTTGCTTTAATACCAAATATGAAAGGTCTATCTTGCTTCGTTCCAATAATACACATACATGACATTACTCCACTATATAATTTTAAATCATTATGATGTCTGGCGCTTGATATTATTATAATTATGTGCTGTATGAAATATGTGCCGAATCCATCTCTGTGGCATGTCCGTGTAAATGCATATGTTACCATATATTGCAGTGCTTGCTGCGCGTATTTGCAAGCATAGCGACTTATATGTGTGGCGTCTGTATGTTCTTTCTATGTAATATTTTTTACTTTGACAGTCCACCCTTTGGCAGTAAACAATAACTGGCATCAATTATTAACATAAGAAAAAAAAATATTTCAGACAATAATCGGTGACCTAGATACAAGTATGTATTCATTTCGCAAATCAGACACTTGACTATATTTGGGGAAGACAGGGAGGAGGGCGAGACATCATCTATGTGCACTCAGCGGTCACGGCACCACTGGTTGGGTGTGGGACAACATTCAACCTATAGAGTATGCTGGGACAGTGCTTTGGCCTATAATGTCTGATTTGGACGAACATTTCACACATACATGTACCTACGTCTTTAGACACTGATGTTTGGATTCGATTGAGGTTCTGCTGGGTAGATGAAGAAGACACAAACAAATTGTGAAAGTGACATATAAAATTTTCATGATCTTCATATTTCTATCCTTTTCTGAACATTGTTTCCATTTCTGGAACGTATGCTAGGTCTGTTTAGTAACAAGGGTTATAAGTAGTGTCCTTCCTAAATAACATAAACCTTCGGAGTTTGGGGAGAGCCACTCATAAACCTTTCTTCCACATATATTAATGAGCTCTTTATCTGCAATGTGTGAATAGCCATTGTCTGATTGTTCCTGATTACCTCCGAACTCCATAACTACTAGACATTTGATTTTTCTCTGGCTTTAACAAACTGATCGGCTAATCCTGGGATCCTATAAGGAAATCACTCCTTCCTCCAGAACCAGTTCCAGTCCCATACTCGACTCCTCATAAAAAAAACCTGCGCAAAAATAGAATGTCCTGAAAAAAAATGTTTGTCAGCAGGAAAGAGAGAAAAGAGAAATAGAACAAAACAACTCTTGTTCATAACAAATCAATTACAATGACTGGTCTTTCTGCAATCCTTTAGTACACTCAGGTAGTGTTCAACAGTGCCGCCTCTCAGTCTTCACGGAACAGAGTCTCTGGTGATACTTTTGCGATCTCACTCCATTTACGAGTTCCTTCCGGATAACCGACTTTCCTGCAATGGGAATCGTGGACCCAAGTCTCTCTCTCGGCTCCTTTCACTGGGATAGCGCTGTCAACAAAACTTGGTATGGTCCTTCCCACCTGTCTATTAGGCAACCTGAGCGTAAGAACAATCACACAGTCTCTTGGGTTCACAATCAAGACAGTTAGTATTTGGCATACCAGCAATCAACAGTTTCAAGTTCTTTTGACAAGTTCTCAAATGCTGGCTCATCTCGATAAAGTACTGTACTGTCACCTCATTGGTGCATTTTTGATCATTGTGCGGATCAATCATGACATGAGGTTGTCTTCCAAAACCAAAAAAAAAAAAACACAAATACCAAAACAAAAACAAATTTCGAAGAGGGTGATTCGTTAAGTGAAGATCTGAGAGTGGTTCCGATGCTACATAATACTAGTGGCAGTATCTATGATCACAATAGTACAATTTCAAGCTTTGCTCTTTCTTCTAGGGGTACCATTATCTACACACAAATTTCTTCGCAATTTTTCTTTGCGGTAAACACAGCAGCATCCGTGGCGGCAGGAAATGCCTCTACCCAGTTTGAGAAAACATCAGTGCAAACCAATACATAACAATAATTCCTAAAGGGTGTTAACTGTACAAAGTAATTGTGTGTTTGCAATGTAGAGTACCATGAGCATAACTCAAAAAAAAAAGAAAAAAAAGAAAAAAGAAACATCTCTAGGGGAGAGAAAGAAGAAGAAAATGAAAAAGAAAATGTCAGGTTTGCCATTCACCAACAGGCATATCAGTACCTATACAACATTTCCCTTCACCAGTATTCTCATCCTTCCTCCACCCTTTGTGCATGACAAGGCACACTGCAGTAATACTGGTGTCATCCTGCTGTTGGGATATACTGGGTTTGGGCAGAAACTCTGAAGGACCTAGGCATGTGGAGTTTGAACTGTAATTAGGTCCATGTATTGTACCACCCTGTGTGAACGCAAAAGATGAAGAGGAAACTATGGAGAAACAGAATAGAGGTTGGTGACAGATGAGTTTGTAGAGATGGAGAAGATTTTATAAAAATTTGACAACTGAATTGGGCACTACGGGGAAGTGATTCCTGGCTTGGTCTACTCCCCTTAAAAAAATTCTGTGTTTGTCGTATCGCTATTGGGACTATCCCAGCCATCAATCCAGTGTCCTGTCCATCCTAAATTCATAGGGAACCAGGTATCTGTGAGATGGTTTGCTCTACCTGTGATGGACATGCATCTAGAACAGTGAAATGTAACATTAGTCTTCGTGGGTGTCTAACATACTTTGTACTTCCTGAGCGGGAGCACATTATATGTATATCATATCTAACAAAATTCCTGTTAAGTTACTCAGGGGCCATTTCTGCTAGGAAAAAGAATCAAAAGTTTAGAGGCCCCATCTTAACCCCAGCAAGTTTTGTCAAAGGGTAATGTTGCATTTATTTTGTTCTTCCCATTAGCCGAATCTGTGTTTTCTATATGGCTTATGATTCCTTACTATATGTCCCTTGGTCCCGTCTATGTGTTTAATAATGTGGCTTGTGTTTTCTGTCTAGGGGGTCTATATTGACTATGTGTCCTACTACTCCTACAATCTCTGGCAAAATGCCCTTCCTTCCTGCAAGTGTAACATATTATTGCCCATTAGGGATCTGGGGTTTGGACTGATGGGTCTTTCCTGTATGTGCCAGTATACTTACCGTCCTCAACCTCTCCACCTGTTGTTCTCTGTGCCTAGCACCATTCTTGTGATGTTCAATAGCACACTCTCTAAGATTAGCTACTGAGACCCCTTTCCAATTTGGCAAAGAAGTCTACACCCTGACCCTCAATGCCTTATTGAGCCCGTCCATTAGCACAGAGACAGCCACCTCCCATTTGCAGAATTAGTGTTTACCAGTGATCTTATCTAGATGGAGAGTTTTCTATTACTGCAAAAGACAAAAAAAAAAAAAGTTTAACAAGCTTCTAGGTCATGCGAAGTATTCATTCAATCCTTCTCATCCCGTATTAAGGGTCTGTCCATGGTCCAACAAACATTTCCGAGCTCATCTTGACTAGGGGAATTACTAGGAATAAATACTTCTTATATGGTAACTAAAAGAAATACCCGGGGGTTACCTTGTCTCTGTCCACTTTCCTACTGGCAAATACTAATGTGCGGACAGGTTTTTTCTCCATTTCTGATGTTACTTTCTCTATTTTTTTGTTGTTTTATTTTTGGGTTTTCCTATATATGTACACGAATGATACCATACTTACCAGTTCCACTGGTCTCAGCCACTTCCCCAACAGGCTACTGCTCTTCTTTTACCAGTTGGATACTCCTCTGAGTGCATGAGAAATGGCTGAAAACAATCAGGTCACCTTCTCCTCCTAAATAAACTTCAACATTCATTAGTACATATATAGGTTACAGTCATATTTTTCATATTTTTATTATTTTCTATAGTTTGTATGCTGGCCGTAACTGCTTCCACATCTACATATAGTGGTGTACTTGCTTTCTCTTTTTCTTCCTACTTGTTTATTGTTGCTACAAGTTCAAACAGTTCTTATATTTCCATTCTTGTCTTATATGACTTTGGTTAGACATACCACCTGCAATACCTTAGGATCAAACTCACCAACCCCTCTTGCTGCCACAGGTTTAAACAATTTGTATGTCTGACCCTTTGTTTCTTGGATTTAATCAGACATATTTTAATCTTTACGTTCTGCAGTACCTCTGGCTCAAAGCTGCTCACCCTAGGGAATGATGCCCTATCGTCCACAGTCGTACGTAACCATTCAGAACCAGAAAGTCTCTGCATGTGGACCATATTTCCCACACATAATAACTTCAGCATAATAACTTCAGCCTGAACCCTGCACAAACGTCTCTCACTTGAGCAACTGGCTCCCATAATTGTGGGCCTTTTCCCACAAACATCAAAATACTCAATATAAGCCGACGGTGAAAGTTCTCCGAGCGCTTTCACCCACTCTTGCCCACGTTGGCTGGTACTACCATACACTGTTGATAGCAAAGGCGATGTACCCAACTTAGGGCTCCTATCAGACCTTACAGCACAGTGATTTCTCTCAGTGGAGGTTCTGTTGGAATATTTTCCTGAGAGAGGCAGCAAAAAATTCCTTTTCGGGTGAAAAACAGAGAAATTAGATAACTATTCTTCACCCTTTCCAGTGGAAGCCCACCAGGGAGATTTCCCGACGTTATCAAAGAAAAACCCCTTTGTCTATACAATCACGTCTGCGTATGCTTTTCCACAGCGCATATGACACAATGGTATCACGTTGTGCTGTGTAGAACACACGGACATGCGATGCAATCGCACAGCCTATAGATACTGGTTATCTATATGCCCTAGGATTGATGTAGGCCACCTGAAATCACCTAGTTGTATGGGACAGAAAAAACTTTTTATATCAGGCGCTAATGTCAAATGCCATCAAAAATCCCTTTGGATATTGTAACAATCAGCTGCAAGAAGTAAATGACCTGGGGTTAGCAGGTCAATCAAATTGCACTGGACCACCCAAGTGCAATTAACCACAAAACTCCAATTTTTAGAAACTTTTGCGCTGTATTATAAATTTATATGATATGGCTGACAAAAAAGACAGACTCCTAATAAATTAAAAATATTTAATAATATATGAGTAATCACAAATCATAAAACAAGACCGGTCTTAAAAATTTAAACATCTAAGATGACAAATATATATACTTTCCAATAAAAGGAGGTGGACTTAAGCATATTCTGTGCACAGAAGTGTAAAAGCTAGCTCTATAGCTAAATGACTTAATTTAAAAAGTCACATAAATGGATCAAGTGTAACTGCTGGTAGAACCCGTATAATAAATGTTTCCAATAAACAGTCACTTTGTATCAAAGTTCCTTTGGATATAATAATCCAACACAGATCAGTGAACTGAATGAGAGCCGTTTTCAACCGGAATCTTACGTGAGGTATGAGCAAGTGGTATCAGCAGGAGTACATCCCGACATCCGCCATGGTGGCTTCTGGCTGCGGGGAAAAACGGCACCTGCACTGGCGCCTGCTGTAGCCTGTCCTGCTCGGTCTGAATGATCCACAGGTCTCCACCCCTACGTGCCGTTTGCGGGCACCGGTGAATGGCTCCTCTCCACTCAAGAATAAACAAACCGGCAGATGAATGCTGCGGCCGGTAAATACTACGGGTCTAACTCCAGCAGGGGTCCAACAGTTAAGCTTCTGACGCGTTTCGCTCCTCCCACAGGGGCTTCCTCAAAGAATGAATGCATGTAGTCCAAGGACCCTTTTTATATGGTTGATGTCAAATAACATTGGTATATTGGGTAATGAATATGCAACACCTGTAACCACACCTGCTCAGCCACCTCCTAGTCCAACCTCCTTAATTAACACTGCTAAGAATCCTATTAACCCAATGTATAATGGGTATATATCTTGCACAAAAAGTCATTAAAACTGGTAAATGCAATCCAATATACATTGTAGGTACACTTATATACTCACAAACATACAAGTCTCAAAGCCCGCTTTGTACAAACTAAGAAATTTTACATAATAGTTCAGAAAAACAAAATATAATACACTTAATCTATCCACTGTTAAAAAGTGTAACAATCAAATCTACATGGTGAATCGAACCAGCAACCTCCTCCTTCATACACCGTTGCGTAACCACTACTCTATCACCTCTCCTCGTTATAATTAAGCTGTATTTTAGCCTATATAAATATAATCCCTCATCGGTTGTAAAAACCCCTACAACGTGCATTGATACACTTAAATGTATGAGAACTTCTACACAAAATGTTGTTTGTACATAAAAATGTCAAATTGTTGGATACTAGTGTACATCTCAAATAAAGCAATAGATGTAAAAAATGCTATATAAAATCTACGTCACTGATGCAAATATAAACTAAATTGAACTTCCCACTTCATGAATACAACCCCGGACCCAACCTTTCATACTTTTAATTTCCTATCGATCTGCCACCATCCAACTTTAATAGCCAATTGATAATCTATCCAACCCAAAGATCCCCAATACACGTGCTAGACAGTCATTCTCCAATCCCCAACCTCAACTGTCATTTCTAATACATCTTTGCAATTGCACTAAACTCTGGTTGGTTCACTAAATGCGATACCAACATCAGGGATGAAAATGATGTTGCAACCTATCCACATCTTACTAAGTGTTCTAACAGCCAATCTAACCCACTTGTTATGGACTAATAGCCCTTTTTGAATTATTAAACCCCCCTCCATCCCTCTATACTTTATACATCAAATATAATAATAATAATAATAATAATAATAATAATAATAGTGAATAAGGGTTACATAACCCCCTAAATTAAACATTATATGCAATGCATTCCTAACTATGGGTGACCTTAGATGTCTCTACTAACTAAACACCCCCTCCCCCCCCCTTCTCCCCCCCCTTTTCCACCCCCCCCCCCCCTTCTCCCCCCCACCCCCGGATCAACCTCTCCACCATGTTCCACCTATAAGTGACTATTCTCAATAATTGCTGAGGTTCCTAACTCCTGGGGAACCTTCTAAGCAAATGACTCAAATTCTAAACTCTCATTCAATCCCTGAGGTGACAACGTATTCAGCCGATTTATTTGTCCTTTTTTTATTTACCTATTTTAATTGATTGCATTGCTAATTATATGATATGGCTGAATTTACATGTTTCAATGCCCGCTTATCTAGGAGAGAATTATATGCACAGGTTGAGAAGGATAGATTAGAACCTGTTGAGATCCCTACGAGCAGTGTGGATGGTGATATTATAAAAGGTTTTTTTAAACTTGAACAGCTTTTGAAAGATGAGATGAGACACTGGTGGGATAGTGTCTCTTTGAAAAAATACTTAATGGTAAAACAGATACCACGGGGTTTACGTATTTTTAAATCTCTATCGATTCATGATGATCCCGCTCTGACCTCTAAGTGGGACTATACGTTGGATGAATGCTCATTTAAACTTATAGAGTTACTTATCACTTATAGAGAAAATAAGGTGAAAGAGATAGGACAAAGAATCGAGGAAACTAAAGAATTTTTGACTAAATTTAAAGATACACCTATTTTTTCAGAAAGAGACAAATTAACTAATCAACGGGTGGAATCATTTGAGAAAGGATTAGTAGAAATGAAGAACAGAAAGTCAAAGAGGGATGATAATGAATATAAAGATGGTCAGGTTAGGACTTATCGGAAGCTTCCCCCACGGAATCAACAAAGGAATGGAGGTTATAGACCCCATGATACACCTCAGAACGATAGGGATCAGTATGAAAATAGGAGGCCCACTTATGGAAATTATCAATCTCGTAGATCCCCGGTGAGAGAATGGGGTAAACAGTCTAGGAATGAAACTAGGAAATATAGTTTTGATCATACTCCCATGTACCATCAGAAAAAATCATGGAAGGGAAGTTTTGACCAATCCGATACACCCACGAATGATTTTTTAGAGGTGAACTCCAAAGTAGGAAGATTCACCACTCAAAACCGTTTTGCCCCACTAGCCAAAGATTTAACAAAAAGACCCAGAGAACAAGAGGAAGAAGAGGAGGGAGGAAATTACGTAAGAAAGGCTCGTTACCAATAGATCAGAAGGGTTTATTTAACCTAACGGATAGATCACTCAGCAACGAACAAATCACACTCTTGAAGAAAGGACTACATTTTTCTCCATCACAAGGTCCCAATTTGTTTGACCTCTTTGTAGAATTGAATTATTTTACACGGGACTTATGTCGTAAGAGATATTTTGCATCCAAAAAACTTAAAAATGATGAGATAAGTCCAATTGTTTTAGATAGGAGGGATATGGGATCATTATTGGAGTTAGAAACCCTATGGGAGGAAAATCATGTGGAGACCCCAAACCAAGATTCAGCAAAGTTATTTGATATTAATAACACAATAGGTGAAGGAGGAGTAGTCTGTCAGTTCAAAAGAAAGTCTCTCAATTTAACCCAGTATTTCACAAATCCAATACTATTGCATATTTTTATAAGAAAACTTTGGATGATTTTCAGAAGGTGTGCGACAAAAAGTCCAGTTGGTCTAACCTCAACATTAGGGAATTGAGAGCATTGAAAGAGCTAGAGAAAGATCATTCTATAGTCATTAGATGTGCTGATAAGGGGGGAGGAGTTGTTTTACTTACTAGAGAGTATTATTTGAAGGAGGCATACCAGCAACTCCATGACAGTACCTTTTATAGAAAAATGGATAAAGATCCCACACTGTCATTTCAGAAACTATTTCGAAATATTTTGGAGGAAGCTCTTCTAGGAGAGGTCATTTCCAAAGATGAATTTTATTTTTTATATATTGATTATCCCATCACACCTATTTTTTATCACATTCCTAAAATACACAAGTCCCTCACATCACCCCCTGGTCGTCCCATAATTTCAGGTATAGGGTCCCTCACTTCTAATTTGTCACAGTTTATTGATTATTATTTACAAGGATCTGTAACCTCTCTGAGATCTTATATTAGGGATACCACTGGTTTGATAAATTCTCTAAAAGATATTAAATGGAAATCTAATTATGCATTCCTTTCTTTGGATGTTCAAGCTTTATACACTCATATTCCCCATGGAAAAGGGGTGGAGTCTACCAGTGGTTATCTAAGGAATAATCCTGACATCTCGGAGAGATTGAGGTCCTTTTTACTTTTAGCTATTAAATTTATTTTGGAACACAATTATTTCATTTTTGAGGGTGAATTCTTTTTACAGGTGTTGGGAACGGCCATGGGTACCAGGTTCGCACCGAGTTTTGCCAATTTATATATGGGCACATTTGAAGAACATTATATTTGGAATGGTCCTTTTGGTGCGAACCTGGTATTCTATGGCCGTTATATAGATGACTCTTTTTTTTGGGGGGGATGGGGATTTGGATTCTGCACTCAAGTTTGTCACTTTTTTGAATAGTAATGATTATAATTTAAAGTTCACTTACACTTTTAGTAGAACCACTATTAATTATTTGGATTTGGCCATCTCCGTGAATGAAGAGAAGATTATTACAAAGAACTATAAAAAAGAGGTCGACACCAATAATTTCCTCCATTTTTCAAGTAACCATTATAAACCTTGGTTACGTAATGTACCATACAGTCAATTTGGGAGGTTACGCAGGAATTGTTCCTTTATAGATGATTTTAAAGAACAAGCTTATGGAATGACAGAGGATTTCATAAATAGGGGGTATCCTAAAGGTTTAGTAACAGCAGCCTGTGATAAAGTAGCTAAAAAGGATAGAAATCAATTTTTAACTATCTCTAAAAATAATAAGAAAGGTAAATTGGGTGGACCCGTTAACTTAGAGACCCCAGTTCGGATGCGATTTATAACCAAATACAATACTCAGTCTTCAAAAATCAAAAGAATAGTGAAAGATAATTTTAAGATCTTACAGCAGGATAGCGTATTACAATCGGTGATAACATCAGACCCCCAGGTTATTTTTAAGAAAAACTGCAATCTCAAAAACTTGCTAGCCCCCAGCAGGTTGAAGAAACCCCCTAGGGTGAATAATCCATCCACTGTGATGGGTTGGTTGGGGCAACCGGTGACAGGGTGTTTCAAATGTGGTAAAAGTAGGTGCCTCACGTGTGGTTATATGATGAAATCTAGTGAAATAGAATCATATATCACTAAAGAAAAGTTTAGGATAAGAGAATTCATAAACTGTGAGACCACATATTGTATCTACGTGCTGCAATGCCCTTGTGGTCTGCAGTACGTAGGGAGAACTACCCGCACTTTGAAAACCAGGTATAGGGAGCACAGGCTGAATATTCTAAAGGGATATGTTAAACACAGTGTTTCGTACCATTTCTATAAGGAACATCATTGCAATCCTCTGGGTCTTAAAGTTGTGGGGGTCCAGCAGGTTAAGAGGACCGATAGAGGGGGGGGGGGGGTCGATTCAGAAATCTATGCAAAAAAGAAGCACTGTGGATTTTTCGGCTGAATACGTTGTCACCTCAGGGATTGAATGAGAGTTTAGAATTTGAGTCATTTGCTTAGAAGGTTCCCCAGGAGTTAGGAACCTCAGCAATTATTGAGAATAGTCACTTATAGGTGGAACATGGTGGAGAGGTTGATCCGGGGGTGGGGGGGGGAGGGGGTATTTAGTTAGTAGAGACATCTAAGGTCACCCATAGTTAGGAATGCATTGCATATAATGTTTAATTTAGGGGGTTATGTAACCCTTATTCACTATTATTATTATTATTATTATTATTATTATATTTGATGTATAAAGTATAGAGGGATGGAGGGGGGTTTAATAATTCAAAAAGGGCTATTAGTCCATAACAAGTGGGTTAGATTGGCTGTTAGAACACTTAGTAAGATGTGGATAGGTTGCAACATCATTTTCATCCCTGATGTTGGTATCGCATTTAGTGAACCAACCAGAGTTTAGTGCAATTGCAAAGATGTATTAGAAATGACAGTTGAGGTTGGGGATTGGAGAATGACTGTCTAGCACGTGTATTGGGGATCTTTGGGTTGGATAGATTATCAATTGGCTATTAAAGTTGGATGGTGGCAGATCGATAGGAAATTAAAAGTATGAAAGGTTGGGTCCGGGGTTGTATTCGTGAAGTGGGAAGTTCAATTTAGTTTATATTTGCATCAGTGACGTAGATTTTATATAGCATTTTTTACATCTATTGCTTTATTTGAGATGTACACATTTTCTCCAACAATTTGACATTTTTATGTACAAACAACATTTTGTGTAGAAGTTCTCGTACATTTAAGTGTATCAATGCACGTTGTAGGGGTTTTTACAACCGATGAGGGATTATATTTATATAGGCTAAAATACAGCTTAATTATAACGAGGAGAGGTGATAGAGTAGTGGTTACGCAACGGTGTATGAAGGAGGAGGTTGCTGGTTCGATTCACCATGTAGATTTGATTGTTACACTTTTTAACAGTGGATAGATTAAGTGTATTATATTTTGTTTTTCTGAACTATTATGTAAAATTTCTTAGTTTGTACAAAGCGGGCTTTGAGACTTGTATGTTTGTGAGTATATAAGTGTACCTACAATGTATATTGGATTGCATTTACCAGTTTTAATGACTTTTTGTGCAATATATATACCTATCATACATTGGGTTAATAGGATTCTTAGCAGTGTTAATTAAGGAGGTTGGACTAGGAGGTGGCTGAGCAGGTGTGGTAACAGGTGTTGCATATTCATTACCCAATTTACCAATGTTATTTGACATCAACCATATAAAAAGGGTCCTTGGACTACATGCATTCATTCTTTGAGGAAGCCCCTGTGGGAGGAGCGAAACGCATCAGAAGCTTAACTGTTGAACCCCTGCTGGAGTTAGACCCGTAGTATTTACCGGCCGCAGCATTCATCTGCCGGTTTGTTTATTCTTGAGTGGAGAGGAGCCATTCACCGGTGCCCGCAAACGGCACGTAGGGGTGGAGACCTGTGGAGCATTCAGACCGAGCAGGACAGGCTACAGCAGGCGCCAGTGCAGGTGCCGTTTTTCCCCGCAGCCAGAAGCCACCGTGGCGGATGTCGGGATGTAATCCTGCTGATACCACTTGCTCATACCTCACGTAAGATTCCGGTTGAAAACGGCTCTCATTCAGTTCACTGATCTGTGTTGGATTACTATATCCAAAGGAACTTTGATACAAAGTGACTGTTTATTGGAAACATTTATTATACGGGTTCTACCACCAGTTACACTTGATCCATTTATGTGACTTTTTAAATTAAGTCATTTAGCTATAGAGCTAGCTTTTACACTTCTGTGCACAGAATATGCTTAAGTCCACCTCCTTTTATTGGAAAGTATATATATTTGTCATCTTAGATGTTTAAATTTTTAAGACCGGTCTTGTTTTATGATTTGTGATTACTCATATATTATCAAATATTTTTAATTTATTAGGAGTCTGTCTTTTTTGTCAGCCATATCATATAAATTTATAATACAGCGCAAAAATTTTCTAAAAATTGGAGTTGTATGGGACACCTAGACCACTTCAGATCACCTAGACCACCTAGCTCTAATCACGCAAGGTAGCGAACCCTACGCAACCGGGCCTCTACTAACCCAGTGTTACCACTCCAGAATATCACCTAGACCACCTAGTTCCCGGGTTCAGCTCCACTCACTCCGCTTTCACTCACTCATATACACCTGGTTTTTCTGTACAGAAAATTGTTTTACTCCCTTTAGGTCAGTAGCTTTATTCCAGAGGTGCTTACAGTTTTTTTAAACTAACCTGCTTTTGAAATCGGATAGTTATGTGCTATTGTATTAAATGTCTACTATCCCACCTTAATCGAACAAATATCGTGTGGTTTTATTATGCGCACACAACCCTACGCAAGCTTGCGTAATTACGCAACCGTGCGTACCCCTATGCCACGTGTGCGGCCTTGCGCCACGTGCACATTTTTGTACGCTGTCCTCACTTTCCATACCACGTGTACTAATGTGCGTACGCAATAAAACAAATCGGACAACTCTATAAATATGAGCAATTCTAACTATAATCGCTCACTTAACACAACACCCAGTTTTTTCTTAACAACCAGGCCAGAACTGCGTTTCATGTCTATAATTACTCCCTTAAATACATTTATTTCAAATTTACCTATATAGCAACAAATGTATTCGATTTCACACATATCTATAATGACTGCAATAATCTATAATTTAAATGATATGATTTAGATTGGATAGCTATCTTGCAGAACATACACTGATATAAATATACACATAATTATAATAATATTAGATATATGTACCATTCACTGGCCTTCTATGAGACACCTTACCTCTAATTTGCATATCAAAGATATGTGCTTTTCACTGCTAAAAAAAGCAGTTACACAGGTTAATTTGCATTTCAATGGCTATCCTCCCTAGTAAGCAGATTCTACAAGTCTTGGAAGAAAAAGAAAAAAACTCTTTCTTTCCTTTTTCTATCTGTGTGCAACCCCCCCACTTGATGTAAAGTGATTACGCACAGACAAGAAGGAAGAAAAAAAAACACTTATCTCACCATTTACTCTCACTAGGCCCAATTGAAACTATTTGTAATTGACTATGGCATGGGTTAAATAAGTGCATTGGTGACTCATAAATGGTGCTTGATGTGACAAAGGAAACTGATTGTTCTGAGCAGACTGAAAATCAGCTATTTAGAAAGTGACCTTCCTAAAATGGCCACTACTCCTCCCCCTTCCACATCCATAAGGTTTACACAAGATGGTGGACAGGCCATGTGGTTAGTCCAAAATAGAGGACAGACCATGGCCAATATTTACTAATATTCGTGTTTGATACGGTTTGTGTAGTGTTTAAACTCGTTTTGTATCGGGTGCATTTTCATGCAACTTTTTGAATCCATATACGCAAAGTTACGAAGCAGTCGACTTTATGCTTTTCGAGTTTTCCGATGTCGATGCCAGTCGTGTTTTTTTTGGCACATTTACGGCCGTCATTGTCATTTGCGTATATGTGTTTTTGTTGGATTAGCAGTTTTTTTAGCTAAGTTAAACGCGGCAGGGTTTTTTTTTCCAGCGGCCACATTTTCACTTTCAGTTTCGATTTTCATCCCCGTTCGTGATTGGTTGTGTTTCAGATGGTAGGAGTGTCTGTGCGCAACCATATAAATACGCCCCAAACCGTCCGCACCTCGTGGGTATAGTTAGTGGTGAGGAGGAGGGAGGTTGTGCCGTGGAGGTAGGTGAATTTGTGGTTTGTTGAGGAGTGTTGGTAGCGATTTCTGAGTGTGGTATTGTGTTTGAAAGTCGTCTTGTCATTCTTGTTGTCTTGTATTTTGTGGTTTTGTCTCATTTTTAGTCCAAGTTATTTTTCTTTATAGTCCCTTGTCAGTGTTTGTGTGTGTGTGTGTGTGTGTGTGTGTGTGTGTGTGTGTGTGTGTGTGTGTGTGAGTTGTGTAGTGGTAGTGGAGGAGTGTGTTTTTTTTTTCCTGTGTTAACTGTGTAGACACACAATTATGTGTGACTCAGAGGTGGAGGGTGTGAGTGAGGGGGAGGAGGTCGGTCAGGTGGAGGAGGTGAGTGTTAGTGAGGTTAGTGAGGTGGAGGAGATGGGTGAGGTTGCTGCAGCAGCCTCAAGTGACAGTGACAGTCAGAGTGCTCCGCAGCCACGCACCACTACTAAGACTGGACAGAATGTTAAGTTTAGTTTTGCAGAAAATGTGGCATTGGTGCGTGAGCTGATGAAGTATCAGAGGCAGGTATTTGGCCCTGAGTCTGCCAAGGTGCCAACACGGAGGAAGACGGTGTTGTGGTCGAAAGTAGTTGCTGCTGTCAATAGTGAGGGGGTGGTCAAGCGGACGGAGGACACATGCCGCAAACGGTACTATGACATAAAGCGACGTGTCAAGTCCAAAATGGCCAAGGAGGCCAAGTCTGCTCGGAAAACCGGTGGTGGCCAGCCCTATATAGCAAGTTATCTGGAGTATGAGGAGCCCATGCGGAGTGTAATACCTCCTGAAGTTGTCTCTGCAACCCATGATTCAGATAGGCCAAGGAAGAATGGTGAGCATGGTTTTTTTTTTTGTGTTAAAATGTTTAATTTGGTAATCTGTGTCATGTGACGTTGCATATTACTCCCATCTTCAAGTGTGTGTCTGCAAAAAAATTGTTTTGGGTCATGTGTTAGCTAAAAGCCAATGTAACATCTTACTTTATTGTATGTCATGTGTTTTTCAAACAGATATTTTGCATGTGTAGTTTGGACTTGGTGTGTCTCTGATTTGTCTTGCAATAATGTGTTCCTTTTGGGTTTTTTTAATTTTAAAACATTCTGACTATGTTTTATATATGTGTTTCATGTTTTTTTAAATTTAACAAATTCGCTGTCATGTTAGAGGCTGGAGTACTGGAAAGTTGTTTTTAAACCACTTACATGTGTAATGTCATCTTTAGAGAATGTTTTTGTTTTTTTGTTTTCTTAATTTGGCTTGTATTTGTACCGTGACACCATACTGCATTTTTTTTGGGCAAAAAATTAGTTTTGTTAATTTTTGGGACATATACTGGTAATGTGTCTTTGGAGTGCCACATCACAGAGCAAATTAGATATTGCATCTGTAAATTTTTTTAAATCAATACAAAATGAAGTTGTTTTAAAAAAAAAACCTTTCCTTGAACTTGTGGCCTATGTCAGTGTCCTGTACATGTTTGGCTGTCTTGATATTGCCATAGTGCATATGTGTTGTGGTTGTTTTTTTTGTTTAATTTTTGGCTTTCTGGTCCTTATGTTTGTTTGAATTCAAAACCAAGCATTTCTAAATGAAAAACTGTTTATAAGCATAATGGGTGGATGTATACACAATAGCATGATTTATGAATATATCTCATTTTATACAGTGTCTGAAAAAAGCAGTACTACTCGTCGGCCAGTAAATCCTAACACATCTGATGATGATGACGCTGCGAAAGCAGGTAAAGTGTCCATTGTAGTATAGGGTATGCTTGTAAAGGAATGGCCATAACAAAATTGCACTTTCATTAAAGGGTCCATCAATAGAAGTATGGAGCAGCAGAAGTGGCTCTTCTGGAAGACATCACCACCAGAAACCTGTGGCGGAAAAGAAAGCAAGGTCGTCTGTCCCGGCACAAACACAGCAGGCTACCCCGCCACGAAGATTATCGTTCGTATGTTTGGTGCCCCCACTCCAAATTATGGACACACCTCCAAGACGTCATCCACACCCCCCATATCTTGATTGTGAGTATCAAACTGGAATCAAAGTGAAAAATGTCAGAACATAATCATAATCAGTAATAACCGCATTAAGTCAAAACACTTCCAAAAGAAAAATACTTACCGCAGTAAGTAAAAGCTGAAATGGAATCCAAACTAAATGTCCTTGTCCACATCCAGTAAAGATATGTATGTCCACTTGAGTCATACAGTATGACATTGGGTATAAGATGCTGCAACAAAAAAGCATGGTTTTGTTTTTTTGAGACAAGTTTTTTTTGTTCTGAAACTCTCATGTGTGCTTGAGGTTACATTGCAAAATACATTCAAAAACATTACTATGTTTGTTGGAACAAAGCTATAAGGTAACACATTATGTATTACAATGTTTTTTTATGGTGGAGTATGTGTGAGCTCCAATAAAACTAAAGTGTTTGCTTTCACAATTAAGTAACCAGACACATTTGCCACAAACAGGCATATGTATGCATTTAAGCTATGAGTGATGATGTTGCTAGGCAGAATAGTTGTAAGCAACAGTGAATGACATGTGTTCCATGTGTAGTGTTTTTAAATTATTTCACAAACATATGGATAGCTAACGTAGATATGTTTAATATTTCAGCTTCGAGTCCTGGGACCAGCATCCCTCCGCAACAACACCAACACAGTGACATGGAGGAGACAAACATCTTAGAAATGCTGCCATTAATGCAAGGAATGAGCCCCCCAGCACCTGTGAGTACACCACCACAGCAAACCACACCACCACCACAACACAGCCCAACAACACCAGGAACACAAGGCCCTGATCAGGTGTTTTGGACCATTTGGGCTAGACAGCAGGCCACTAATGAAGATTGCCTGCGTAAGCAGACACAAATGTTTGCAAGCCTACCATCTCACCTCAGAAGAATCTCAAGAAATCTGAGTCGACAAAATGAGCAAACAACCAGAATAGGCAATACCATGGAAGTCATGCGTACAGACATTACACAGGTCATGGGCAACTTACAGCGCATAATGGAAGAACAGCACAGACTAATGGAAGAACAGCACAGACAACAGCAAAGTTATATGAACATTTTTCAAAACAGTCAAAAGATTAATGAAAGTTTAATCAGAATAGTAGACAATCAAAATGCTGCTACACGTGAACTCAATGCCACCCTCACTAACCTGAATGAAACTCTCAGATGAATGCACCAACAGCAAACAACCAGCAGTTCTGGTACGACTACTCCAAATATCACGCCAGTCTCATCACCACCAAGACGGTCCACCAGAGCACGCCAACATGACAGTGCTAAAGGCAAAGGCCAGGACAAGCAGCCACCCAAAAAAATGTAAAAATACAAGTTAGACATTTGTGAAAATTAACACAAAATAGTTTGCAAGTGTTTTTGATGGTGTTCAAAATATCACACTTAGCTCCTTGACCCTTTTTTTAACATAATTAATTATAAGTGGGCCCAAATAATAGAAAAAAATATTACGCACATTTATTCCTTTTCTTTTTTTTTAGGGTATTGGAGGAGGAAAAAGTTGATGTAGCCACACATACATGTTAGCAGGAAGTAAACTGACCACTTGATTTTTTTCTAATCATTACTCTTTCTAAATTCCAATCATTCTCTTTGCCTGCAGATACAATAATTGCCTGCCAGGCTGAATGTCT